>NC_088376.1:74210000-74524166 GCF_037993035.2 Macaca fascicularis
TTCATTTACAATATTCATATGTTAAATTACACATCTTATTCGGTTGGAAATAGTTTTTCCTTAGGGAATCATTCCACATAGTAGTCTTAATTTTTCCAGACTAAACTCAGAAGTCCAAGACATTTACTAAGCATGAGAATAAACAATATGATGATGTTGTTTGACTTATTTCAAATTTACCTAGATTTTGAATGAATTTTATGTATTTTATCTTTAGCAATATTTACATCATGTGTTACACTTCTCCATCAACTAATCAATAAATAATTTCACTGGCTAATATTTTGTTATCTTAAAATACTCTGCAGAAATATGCTTCACCAAGAAAATTGTCAGGAGGACTTCATTCAGTTCCCTCATTTTGAAAACGCAATATTTTTGTTAACAACAGTGGCAAAGAATGTATAAATGTAAAATGTCAAGTAAAACCAGAGTAATGACTGCAATATCTAATTGTCTCCAATGTTACATTTTCCAATTTTTTTAAGTATTTACTTGTTAAAGACACTTTCGCTGAATGACTGTTATGTGTAAGAAAAACTGTTAAGGGTAGAGGATATCCTAGTACATCTTGTGGGCTTGGCACCTTGTGATTTATAAATGAAAGTAAATTTTGAGTTAAATGTAGTGCATACATTCCTCTAGTTTAACCTGTTAAGTAAGAGTTAACACTGACATATCTGCATACACTTTTGAATATGTATTTTTGAATCACTAATATAAATATGTATGTGACCAGATTGAACTCTTAATCGGTGCAATATTTTGACTTAGATGAATGCAGAAATGTATGCATTTCATTCATAACTATTCCCAGTGCGTTAACTCAAATTAGAACTATGTAATTATGTTAATAAAATTTGTACATATGTAATGTTAAAATATAATGAAAATAATAATAATCATAAGAAAATTATAAAAAATTCTTCGTAACTGCACTACTTCAAGAAGAATCATAAGAAAAATTAGAAAACATCTTGAAACAAATGAAAACCAAAACACTGCATACCCAAATATATGGGATGCAGCATAAACAATACTACACAGGGAGGTATATAATAATAAATGCCTACATGAAAAAAAAAATAAAGATCTGAAGTCAACAACCTACACTTACACTATAGGAAACAGAAAAAGAAGAATTAGTCCATTTTCCTACTGCTATAAAAAAGAATACCTGAGACTGGGTAATTTATAAAGAAAAAGAAGTTTAATGGACTCACAGTCCCACATGGCTGGGGAGTCTTCGCAATCATGGTGGAAAGCAGAAGAGGAGCATGTTTTACATGGTGGCAGGTAAGACAGTGTGTGCAGGGGAACTATCTTTTATAAAATCATCAGATCTCCTGAGACTAATTCACAATCACAAGAACAGCACAGGAAAAACTCACCCCATGATTCAATTACCAACAGCTGGGTCCCTCTCATAACACATGGGGATTATGGGAGCTACAATTCAATATATTTGGGTGAGGACACAACCAAACCATATCATTCCCCTCCTGACCCCCCTCAAAATCTCATGTCCTCATATTTTGAAACCAATTATGCCGTTCCGCCAGTCTTCTAAAGCCTTAACTTATTTCAGCATTAACTCAAAAGTCCACAGTCCAAAGTCTCACCTGAGACAAGGCAAGTACCTTCCACGTAGAAGCCTGTAAAATCAAAAGCAAGTTAGTTATTTCCTAGATACAGTGGGGGTACAGGCATTAGGTAAATAGACCAATTCCAAACGGGAAAAATTGGCCAGAACAAAGAGGTTACAGGACCCATGGAAGTCAGAAATTCAATGAGGCAGTCAAGTATTAAAGCTCTAAAATGATCTCCTTTGACTCCGTGTCTCACTTCTAGGTCATGTCAATGCAAGAGTTGGGCTCCCATGGCCTTGGGCAGGTCTACTTCTTTGGCATTGCAGGGTACAGCCCCTTTCCCAAATGCTTTCATGGGCTGGCAATGAGTCTGTGGCTTTTCCAGGCACATAGTGTAAGTTGTCGGTGATCCATCATTTTGGTGTCTGGAGGACACTGGCTCTCTTCTCACAGCTCTACTAGGCAGCACCCAAGTTAGGACTCTGTGTAGGGGTTCAAACCCCACATTTCCCTTCTACACTTCTCTAGCAGAGGTTCTCCATGAGGGACCCACCCCTGCAGCAAACTTCTGCCTGGACATCTAGGTGTTTTCGTAAATCCTCTGTAATCTAGGCTGAGGTTCGCAAATCTCAATTATTGACTTCTGTGAACTCACAGACTCAATACCACATGGAAGCTGCTAAGGCGTGGGGCTTGCACCCTCTGAAGCCATAGTGCAAGCTATACTTTGGGCCCTTTTAGCCATATCTGGAACAGCTCAGATACAGGGCACCAAGTCCCTAGGCTGCACACAGAAGGGGAGCCATGGTCCGACCTAAGAAGACTTATTTCTCCTAGGCATCAGGCCTATGACTGGAAGGGTTGCTGTTAAAGTGTCTGACATACTCTGAAGACAATTTCCTCATTATCTTGGCAATTAACATTTGGCTCTTTGTTACTGATGCATTTCTGCAGCTTGCTTGAATTTCTCCCAAGAAAATGGTTTTTTTTCTTTTCTACTGCATCATCAGGCTACAAATTTTTCAAACTTGTATGCTGTACTTGGTCTTGAGCACTTTGTCAATCAGAAATTTTTTCCACCAGATACCAAAAATCATCTCTCTCAAGTTCAAAGTCCCACAAATCTCTAGTACAGGGGGAAATGGTATGAGTCTCTATATAACATGAGTGACCTTTATTTCAGCTTCCAATAAGTTCCTCATCTCCATCTGAGACCACTCAGCCTGGACATCATTGTCTATATCGCTGTGAGAAATTTGGTCAAAATCATTCAAAAAACCTCTAGGAAGTTCCAAACTTTCATATATCTTCCTGTTTTCTGAGCCTTCCAAGTATCTAGGAAGTTCCAAAGTTTTTCACACTTTTCTGTCTTCTTTGGGGCCCTCCAAATTGTTCCAACCTCTGCCTGTTACCCAGTTCCAAAGTCACTTCCATATTTTCTAGTATCTTCAGAGCACTGTTCTATTCTACTTGATGCCAATTCTCATATTAGTCCATTTTCATACTGTTTTAAAGAAACACCTGACTAGGTAATTTATAAAGGAAAAGATATTTAATGAACTCACAGTTCCACATGGCTAGAGAGGCCTCACACTCATGGTGGAAGGTGAAGGAGCAACGGCAAAACTTACACGGCAGCAGGCAAGAGTGCATGTTCAGGGGAACTGCCCTTTATAAAACCATATCTCTCGAGATTTATTTGCTATCACAAGAACAGCAAGGGGAAAACCTGTCCCCATGATTCAGTTATCTCCCACAGGTCCCTCCTACAACATGTGAGGAATATGGGAGCTACAATTGAAGATGAGATTGGTGGTTCTGGGTAAACACAGCCAAATCATATCAAAGAGCAAACTAAGCCCAAATTTAGTTGAAGAATATAAATATAATAATTAGAGTTGAAATAAATTTTTAAAATAGACAATAGAAAAAATGTTGACACTAAGAGTTTTTTTTTTAATTAATGAAAATGGCGAATATTAAGTTAACAAGAGGAGAGAAAAATAAAGACAACAAATAAAAAGGGATCCAACTACTAAGAGCAACCATATGCCAACAAATTGGACAACGTAGGAGACAGTGATAAATTCCTAGAAACATGCAAACAACAAAGACTGAATAATGAAGAATTAGAAAATCTGAAGAAACCAATAACTATTAAGTAGATGAAATCAGTAAGCCAAACATCCCAACAAAGGACGCAGGACCAGATGTTGTCATGGCTGAATTCTACCACATTTTAAGAAGAATCAAAAACAATCATTCTCAAACTTTTTCAATATCAAAAAGGAGAACATACTTCCAAACTTATTTTATAATGTTCATATAATACTGGTAGTAAAGCCGTAAAGCCAATGACATTACATGAAAGAAAACTATAGGTCAGCATTTCAGATAAACACGAACTCAAAAATCCTGATCAAACTATTAGCCAACCAAATTCAATACACATGAAAAGGAACTTGCACCATGACCAAGTGGGATTTATCCCTAGGATGCAAGGATTGTTCAACATACAAAAGTCAATCAATGTGTTATACCACATTAACAGAATGAAGGATAAAAATCACATGATCCTTTCAAAAGAGGTAGAAAATGTATTTAACAAAAGTTTATAGTCTTTCATAATAGAAATATGAGGCAAACTAGAAATATAAGGAATATACTTCAACATAATAAAAGTCATATATGAGAAACCCACAAATAATATTACTTAGAATAGTAAAAAACAAAGTTTTTCCCTAAGATCAAGAATAAAACTAGGATGCTCACTCTCACCACTCTATTCAACATAGTTCTTGAAGTCCTAGCCAGAGAAATTAGATATGAAAAAAAATTAAAGGCATCTAAATCAAAAAAGGAAAAAAATTATCTCTGTTTGCAGATAACATAGCTTTGTATGGAAAAAGCCCTAAAGATGCTGCCAATAAACTGTTGGAACTAATAAACAAGTAGAAGGAAGTTGCACTATAAAAAATAAAATACAGAAATCAGTTTCATTTTAATACACTAACACTGAACTATCCAAAAACAGAATTAAGAAAAAAATCACATTTATAATAGCATGAAAAAGAATAAAATACTTAGAAATAAACTCGACAAAGAAAGTGAAAGACTTGTACTCTGAAAGCTACAAAACACTGTTGAATAAAAAGCAAAAAACACACATGAATAAAAGACATCCTGGCAAAATGGATTGTATTACTTAATATTGCTAAAATGTTAAAATGTGGTCTACAGAGTCCGTGCTATCTCTATCAAAATAAAATTATATATATATAAAAAATTCTAAAGTTCAAATGGGAACAAAAACAAAACTCCAAAATAGCACAAGCAATATTAAGACAGAAAAACAAAGCTGGAGATTCATTCTTTCTGATTCATTCTTTCTGATTTCAAAATAGAACACAAAACTGTAGTACATAAAACAATATGGTACTGGCATAAAGATAGACTAATAAGACAGAATAGAGAGCCTACAAATAAACCTACTTATATAAGGTCAATTAATTTTTGACAAGGGTGCCAATAATACACCATGGGGAAAGAATAATCTCTTCAACAAGTCCAGTTGGGAAAACTGGCTACCACCTGCAAAAGAATAAAATTGGACCATATCTCATACCATTTACAAAAATCAACTCAATTTATTAAAGACTTAAAGATTTTTGAAACTGTCAAACTTCTAGAAGAATACTTAAAGGAAAAACTTCATGATGTATCTTGGCAATCAAAATCCCTGGCAACATAAGCAGAAACAGACAAGGAAGACTACATCAAACTGAAAGTCTTCCATGAAGCAAAGAAGAAAATCAACAGAGTAAAAAGGTAAGCTACTGAACTAGAAAAATATATTTACATACCATATACCTGAAAAGAGGTTAACATCCAAAATATATAAGAAACACCTATGATTCAAAAGCAGAAAAAAAATAAAAATAGATGAAGGACTTGAGTAGACATTTCTCAGAAAAAGACATACAAATAACCAACAGGTATGTAAAATAATGTTCAATATCACTGATAATCAGGGAAACACAATCAAAACCACAATGAAATATTATCTCACACTTGTTAAGATGGCTATGACAAAAAGAAATGAAAGCAATCAAGTTTTGGCAAGGACTTGCAGAAATTTGAGGCATTTTACGTTGTTGATGAGAATGTAAAATGATGTGGCTGCTATGAGAAACAGTTTCTCAAAAGATTAAAATAGGACTATTTATATGACAGAGAAATCTCAATTATGAGATTTATCTAAAAAAAATTGAAATCAGAATTTCTTATTAATATCTGTACTTCCATGATCATGCAGCACTATTCACAGTAGCCAAGATATAGAAAAAACCTAACTGTCCATTGACAGATAAATGGATAAAGAAAATTGTATATATACAATAATATTCAGAACTAAAAAAAGAAGAAAATCCTACCACAGGGATGAACTTTGATTTCATTATGCTAAGTGAAATAAGCCAATCACTGCAAGACAAATAGGCATTATTCCACGTATATAATGGATCTAAAATAGTCCAATGTATAGAAAAAATTAGTCACCAGGAGCTAAGGGGATAGAGAAATAAGGAGTTGTGGTTCAATCTTTGCTGTACAGTATTTTTCTTACAGCTAACAATTCTGTGCTGTGTGCTTAAACCTTTGTTCAGACAGTATATCTCACATTCGGTAATCTTATCAAAATTTTTTAAAAAATAATTTCAGTGAAAAATAATTGAATCTTAAGAAAGAATGTATTAATTGTATGTTTAGTGGTTACAATCATTAAACTCAACTTATGAGACTACCTGAGACTCATATATATTGAGAATTTTCATTTATTTATTTTGAAAAGTTTGTAGACTTTTTCTGAAACTGTTCTGCTTCAAAAAACAATGCTGGGCATAACATAATTAAATAAGTAACTCTCTAAATACCTATGATTGTAGTGCACAAATATGTGAGGATTTGTGAACTAATTAAGAGAATAATAGCTAAATCATAAAGAAATGATAATACATAAAATATTTTTTTAAAAACACTTCATGTAGTGGTAAAAATTAATAGTTACAGCTGTGTTTAAGTTAAAATTCTATAGTAATTGAGAATCTATGCCATAAGTAGTGGGAAGAAAATTTTTTTTAAGTGATACAATTCATATTATAGGATAGATATTCTAAGTAATCAAATATAACGCTTGTACAAATTCGTTTTGAGTCCTAGTTAACATATCTTTGCATATGGCCAAATAGAAAGAGCTCTGGTCTGCAGCTCCCGCCAAGATTAACACAGAAGGTAGGTGATTTCTGCATTTCCAACTGAAGTACCCAGCTCATCTTATTGGGACTGGTTAGACAGTGAGGGCACCTCATAGGGCAAGCCAAAGCAACGTACGGCATCGCCTCACCCAGGAAGTGCAAGGGATCGAGGAACTCCCTCCCCTAGCCAAGAGAAGCCATGAAGGACTGTATTGTGAGGCATGGTGTATTCCAGCCCAGATACTATACTTTTCCCATGGTCTTCACAACCTGCAGACCTGGAGATTCCCTCAGGCACCTACACCACCAGGGTCCTGGGTTTCAAGCACAAAACTGGGTAGTTGTTAAGGCAGACACCGAGCTAGCTGCAGATTTTGTTTGTTTGTTTGTTTGTTTGTTTGTTTGTTTGTTTCATACCCCAGTGATGCCTGGACTGCCAACAAGACAGAACCATTCACTCCCCTGAAAAGGAGAGCCAGGGAGCCAAGTGGTCTAGCTTAGTGGATCCCAACCCCACATAACCCAGCAAGCTAAGATCTACTGGCTTGAAATTCTCACTGTCAGCACAGCTGTCTGAAGTAGACCCAGGATGCTTGAGCTAGACAGGGAGAGGGGTGACCACCATTACTAAGGCTTGAGCAGGCAATTTTCCCGTCACACTGTAAACAATGCCACTGGGAAGTCTGAACCATGGGGAGCCCACTGCAGCTCTGCAAAGCCACTGTAGCCAGACTGCCTTTCTAGATTCCTCCTCTTGGAAAGGCATCTGTGAAAGAAAAATAGCAGCCCTAGTCATTAGCTTATAGATAAAACTTCCATCTCCTGGGGAAAGAGCTCCTGGGGGAAGGGGCGACCATGGGTGCCGCTTCAGCAGACTTAAACGTTCCTGCCTGCCAGCTCTGAAGAAAGCAGTGGATCTCCCAGAACAGTGCTTGACCTCTACTAAAGGACAGAATTCCTCCTCAGGTAGGTCCTTGACCCTCGTGCCTCCAGACTGAAAGACAACCCCCAGCAGGGGTCGACAAATACCTCATACAGGAGAGCTCTGGCTGGCATCTGGCAGGTGCCCCTCTGGGACGAAGCTTCCAGACGAAAGAACAGGGAACAATCTTTTCTGTTCTGCAGTCTCCACTGGTGATATCCAGGCAAACAGGGTCTGGAGTGGACCTCCAGCAAATCCAGCAGACCTGCAACAGAGGGACCTGGCTTTTAGAAGGAAAACTAACAAACAGAAAGCAATATCATCAACATCAATGAAAAGGACGTTCACACAAAAATCCTGAGGTCAGCAACATCAAAGACCAAAGGTAGATAAATCTATGAATGAAGAAAAACTAGCACAAAAAGGCTGAAAATTCCAAAAACCAGAATGCCTCTTCTCCAAAGGATCACAACTCTTCACCAGGAAGGGGACAACACTGGATGGAGAATGAGTCTGACGAATTGACAGAAGTAGGCTTCAGAAGGTGAGTAATAACAAACTACTCTGAGCTAAAGGAGCATGTACTAACCCAATGCGAGGAAACTAAGAATATTTAAAAAAGGTTAGAGCAATTGCTAACTAAAACAACCAGTTTAGAAAGGAACATAAATGACCTGAAAGAGCTGAAAAACACAACAGAAGAATTTCGTGAAGCATACACAAGTATCAACAGTCAAATCTATCAAGCAGAAGAAAGAATATTAGAGATTAAAGATCAACTTAATGAAATAAAGCATGAAGACAAGATTAGAGAAAAATAATGAAAAGGAAAGAAAAAAGCCTCCAAGAAATATGGAACTATGTGAAAAGACCAAACTTATGTTTGATTGGCATACCTGAAAGTGACAGGGAGAATGAAATGAAGTTGGAAAACACCCTTCAAGATATTATCCAGGAGAACTTCCCCAAATTAGCAAGACAGGACAACATTCAAATTCAGGAAATGCAGAGAACACCACAAAGATAGTTGGAAGTTCTAAAGTGCGTACTTCAATCCGAAAGAAATGAATATTAATGAGGAATAAATAATCACATAAAGGTTAAAAAAATCAGTGATAGAAAGTATACATAAAAACACAGAATATTATAATACTGTAACTGTGGAGTATAAACTACTTTTATCCTAATTATAAAGACTAAACAATGACCTAGTCAAAAAACAGTAACTACAATAAATTTTCAAGACATAGTATATAAGATATAAATAGAAACAATAAAAAGTTAAAAAGTTGGAGGAAACAGTTAAGGAGACTCTTCATAAGTTTTATTTTTGATGCTTGTTTGTTTATGCAAGCAGTGAAAAGTTTTTATCTCGTTAAAATAATGGGTTACAAGATAGTATTTGTAAGCCTCATGGTAACCTCAACCCAAAAAACATACAATGGATAGGTAACACATAAAAAGCAAGAAAATAAATCATCTCACCAAGAAAATCATTTCCACTAGAGAAGATAGGAATGAAAAAAAAAAAAAAAAAAAGAAAGAGACTACAAAACAACCAGAAAATAAAATGGCAGGAGTAAGTTCTTACTTATCAATAATAACATTAAATGTAAACGAACTGAACTCTCCAATCAAAAGACATAGACTGGCTAAATGGATGAAAAAACAAGATCCATTGATCTGTGATCTACAAGAAACACACTTCACCTCTAAAAACACACATTCACTAAAATTAAAGAAATTAAAAAAGATATTCCATGACAATGGAAATCAAAAAAGCACAGAAAACACAGATTTCAAGACAAAAACTGTAAGAAGAGACAATGAGGGTCACTATATAATGATAAAGGGGTCAATTCAGGAAGAAGATATTATCATTTTAAATATATATGCACCAAACATGGGAGCACACATATACAGAAAGTAAATATTATTAGTGCTAAAGAGAGAAATAAGCCCAAATACATTAATAGCTGAAGGCTTTAAAACCCCATTTTCAGAATTAGGCACATCTTCCAAACAGAAAATAAACAAAAGAACATCAGATCTAATCTGCACTATAGACCAAATGATCTAATAAATATTTACAGAAAAGTTTATCCAAGAGATACAAATACACATTTTTTTTTCAGTGCATGTATCATTCTCAAGGATAGACCATGTGTTAGGTTACCAAACAAGTATTAAACTATTCCACAAAACTGAAATAATATTCAGCATCATCCTTGACCACAATGAAATAAAACTAAAAGTTAGTAACAACAGATATTGGGAAAATTATAAAAATGCAAGGAAATTAAACAATATGCTTTTAAATTAGGAGTAGGTCAATAAAGACATAAGTAAGATGATTAAAAATTTATTGAAATAAATGCTAATGGAAAAACAACATATCAAATCCTATAGGAGACAACAAAAGCAGTATTCAGAGGGAAGTTTATAGTTTTGAGTACCTACATCAAAAAACAGGAAAAACTTCAAATAAACAACCTAACAACTCATCTTTAGAAATAGAAAACCAAGAGCAAAATAACTCCAACTTAGTAGGAAAAAAATGATAAAGATTAGAGCAGAAACAAATGAAACTGAAATTAAAAAATCAGTAAAATCAAAATATGTTTTTTGAAAATTTAAACAAAATTGACAAAACTTAAGCCAGATTAAAACAAAGATTGACTATCTAAATAAATAAAACCAGAAATGAAAAGGGACACATTTCAATTGATAGTGCAGAAATTCAAAGGATCATTAGTGGCTACTAAGAGCAACTATATGTCAAGAAATTGAAAACTCTAGAAGAAATAAACTAATTGTTAGATACACATCACCTACCAAGATTGAACCAGGAAAAAATTAAAAACCTGAAAAAAAACAGTAACAAATAACAAATTCATAGCTGTAATAAAACACCTTTCAATAAAGAAATTTCTGAGATCTAATGGCTTCACTGCTGATTTCTACTAAACATTGAAATAAGAATTAATACAAATCTTACTCAAATTATTACAAAAAATAAAGGAGGGAATATTTCCAAACTCATTCTCTGAGGCTAGAATTACTTTGATACCAAATCAGACAAAAACACATCAAAACAGCAACAACAACATCAATAACATACACTGCAGGCCAATATCTCTGATAAACACTGATGTGAATATCCTAAAACAAAACAAACAAGCAAACAAACAAAAAAACCTAGCAAACCAAATTCAACAATACATTTGAAAGATTATTCATCATAACCAAGTGGGATTTCTTTCATAGATGCAAAGATGCTTCAACATTTGCAAATTAATCAATGTGATATATCATATTAACAGAATGAAGAATAAAAACCGTATTATAATTCCCATTGATGTTGAAAAAGCATTGGATAAAATTCAACATCTCTTTGTGTTAAAAACCCTCAGCAAACTGGGTATAGAGGGACATAATTCAAAATAATGAAAGCTGTATATGGCAGAGCCACAGCTAGTATCATACTAAATAAGGAAAAATTGAAAAGGTTTCTTCTAAGATATGGAAGCTAATAAGGATGCCCAATGTCACCACTGTTATTCAACATAACACTGTAAATTCTAGATAGAGCAACCACACAAGATAAAGATTCAAAGGGCATCTAAATTTGACAAAAAATGTCAAATTGTCATTGTTTGTAGATGATATGATTTTATATTTGAGAAAACGTAAAGATTCCACAAGGTAACTATTAAAAGTGGTAAACAAGTTCAGTAAAATTGCAGAATACAAAATCAACATAGAGAAATGAGTAGCATTGCTGTATGCCAACAGTAAATAATGTGAAAAAGAAAGAAAAAGAATAATGCAATTTATAATAACCACATATAAAATTAAATACCTAGAAAATAACCAAACGAGTGAATGAATTCTGTAATGAAAACTATAAATCACTGATAAAGAAAATTGAAGAGGACATCAAAAATGGAAACATATTCCATGTTCATAAATTGGAATAATCAATATCGTGAAATTGTCCATACTACCCAAAGTCATCTATAGATTCAATGCAATCCCTATCAAAATACCAATGGCATTCTTCACATAGAGAAAACATCCCTAACGTTTATATGGAACCACAATTAACTCTAAATAGCTATAATTATTCTAAGCAAAACAAACAAGCAAGCAAGCACTGAAAAAAATCAAATTACCTGACTTCAAATTCTATTACAGAACTATAGTAACCATGGTACTGGAATAAAAGCAGACACATAGACCAATGGAACAGAATAGAGACGCCAAAAACAAATTCATACACCTACCATAAACATATTTTTGACAACGTCACCAAGAATGTATACTAAGTAAAAACAGTCTCTTTAATAAATAGCGCTGGGAAAACTGGATAGCCATAAGCAATGGAATAAAACTGGACCACTATTTCTTTCTTTATACAAGAATAAAATCAAATTTCATTAATATCTCAAATATAAGCCTCAAACTACAAAAATACTACAACAAAACACTGGGGAAAATCTGCAGGACATTGATCCGGACAAAGATTTCTTGAGCAATATCACACAAAAACAGGCAACCAAAGCAAATATGGAAAAGTGAGATGCCGTTAAGTTAGAAAGCTTTCACACAGCAAAGGATATAATCAAAAAAGTGAAAAGACAACCCACAGAACCAGAAAAAATATTTGCAAACTATCCTCCTGACAGGAGATTAATCACCAGAATACATAAGGAGCACCAACAACTCTACAGAAAAAAATCTAAAAATTAAATCAAAATGGGCAAAAGAATCAAATAGACATTTTTCAAAAAAAGACATACAAATGGCAAACAAGCATACACAAAAGTGCCCAAAATCACTGATAATAAGAGAAACGCAAATCAAAACTGCAAAAAGGTATGATATCACCTGAGTTAAAATGGCCTATATCCAAGTGACAGGCAATAACGAATGCTGGTGAGTGTGTGAAGAAAAGGGAACACTTCTACATTGTTGGTGGAAATGAGTTTAGTACAACTACTATGAATAATAGTTTGGAGGTTCCTCAAAATCTAAAAATTCAGCTAACATATGATTCAGCAATACCACTGCTGGGTACATATCCCAAAGAAAGGAAATCATCATATCAAAGAGATATCTGCACTCTTCTATTTGTTGAGAACTGTTTACAATAGCTAAGATTTGGAAGCAACCTAAGTGTTCATGAACAGATGAATGGATAAAGGAAATATGGTACATATACACAGTAGAGTACTATCAGCCATAAAAGCGAATGAGATTCTGTCATTTGTGAAAGCATGGTTGGAACTGGATATCATAATGTTAAGTGAAATAAGTCAGTCATAAAAAGACAAACATTAAAAGTTCTCACTTATTTGTGAGATCCAAAAATTAAATCAATTAAACTAATGGACTTAAAAAGTAGAAGGGTGGTTAACAGAGCCTGGTCAAGGTAGTGGGGATTTTGTGGGAGGTGTGGATGTTTAATGGGTACAAAAATAGAAAGAATGAATAAAACCTACCATTTGAAAACATAATATGGTGACTATAGACAATAATAAATTGTGTATTGAAATAAATTAAAGAATGTAATTGTATTGTTTTCAATTCAAAGGATATATGCTTGAGGAGATGGAGACCCTAGTCTCCATGATGTGCTTATTTCACATTGAATGCTTGTATCAAAACATATCAAGTACCCCATAAATACATACACCTAGTATGTACCCAACAAAACTTTTTAAAATTAAACATTCCAAAAGCAATTTCTGATTTTTAATACCTATGTATATTTTATAAATATTTATAAATGCATGACAATGTATACGTAATATATACACAATACGTATATACCTAGTGACTTAATTGCACTATTTCCACTGTTACAAATCTGATGAAACTCACAATTACCATTCACCTAGTTGCCTGAAATAGTCTACTAGCAAACAATACTTTCTTCAACCCTTGCCCCTACATAATCTTTTCCACATAGTACCAAGTTTTTACTGTGTTAAAAACAAAAACAAAAACAAAAACAAAAACAAAACAGACTGGGTGTGGTGGCTCACACCTGTAATCCCAACACTTTGGGAGGTTGAGGCGGGAGGATCATGAGGTGAAGAGATCTACACCAAGCTAACCAACATGGTGAGACCACGTGTCTACTAAAAAATACAAAAATTTTCTGTGCTTGGTGGTGCACTTCTGTAGTCCCAGCTACTTGGGAGACAGAGGCAGGATAATCGCTTGCACCCAGGAGGTGGAGGTTGCAAGTGAACCCAGATCGCCTTACTGCACTCCAGCCTGGTGACAGAGCGAGACTTCGTCTCAAACTAACGAAAAAACAAAAACAAAACAAAAACAAAAAAAATTGTGTCAGATCATGGTAGTCTCTTTTCAAAATCCTGCGTTTCCTGTTTAACTCAGGAAAAAGTCATTAAAAAGACTATGATACTCTGCCTAATTTCACCATTATTTGCTTCAATAGCATTATTGCCTAATACTGTTTCCCATGTATTCTTGGTTCCAGCCATGATGGACCCAAGGTTTTAATACTTCATGCACACTTACATTTGTGCTCTGGCTATTCCTTTACACAGAATAAACTTCTACACTTGGAATGTCTATCTCAATTATCTTTGAACCTCCTCAATGACATTATACCTTGTACCAAATGAAAATGCAACAAATTGTTTCTTACCTCACAACAACACTCCTACTATACCGTTTTTCCATTTGAGCTACCAACTTATAATACACATTTTTCTTGTTTGCTATATATATTTCTTTCTTTCTTTTCTGTGTTAGACTGTTAACCTTACCTGGGGAAGCATCTTTGTACAGTGTGGTACATGTAATCACTTATATATCTCAGTGGACATGAACAGTGCCACTATCTGGCACACAATAGGTTCTTAATAAATATTTGTGGAATGATTCTAGTCAACCAAGAACATTCTACTCCACAAAGTGGAGACATGATCAGTAAATTAGGGTTTTCTTTTTTATGTAAGATTTACAGATTAGTAAAATTTTCCATGCAAAGATTGGAGAAAGTAAAGACCAGCATCTTGTATTTTAATTACCTATTGTGTTAGAGGTAATACACGGTTTACCTCTAATGGCCATGGTTTTAAATTATTTTACACAATTACAAAGTGTAACTTGAGATAAAAATATATGGAAAGTAATGGTAAAAACTATATAATCAATTATGATAAATGGCATGTATTAATGACCTTATTACTAGAAAAATAAAATTAAAATATTTTGCTTCTCTCTTCTGTCTTCAGACTTCACCTGTGCATTACTTGGTGGAGTTACTAGAAAAGTAGTTTTACTACCAAGTTCGTAAATTATAAGTAATAATTGAGTTTCTTCCTAATGAAAATATTCCCTGCAGTGAATAATATATATTTAAATGCATTTCAATTTGTTGACAATTACCCTCCAGTTTCCTAAACATAAATTTTATATGAAAATGGAGAAACATAGCATATGTTGTAGAGTTTTCTATTTTTTAGACATGAAACACAAAGACACAATTTACTATTTCATAAATAAATGTTTACCATTACTCCCTCATTATTTGATTTTAGATATTGAATTATTGATCTGCATCTGCTCCTTAGAAGCAGATTCTGTATTTAGTGAGGTTTCTGTTCATATGTTGTTTTCTCTGTGGGAAATAAATTGTTTCTCTGTAGGAAGCATTTGATGTTTACTAATAAGTTGTTTTCTCAGTAGGCTTGGACTTTTGAGTGTTGAAATTTAAATTGTTCTTTCTCTTATTACTTTGAGTCCATTTCAATGTTATACAAATTCTTGGACTTTGGAGAGTTTTTAGCACGGATTTATTATGTATAATGTCAAGCAATACTTAAAGACACTTTGAAATTAATTAATTAAAAGTTACCCTACAAAATGGTATTTCTTAATCCAACAGAAGCATTTTTGACCATACTTTTCTTTTTCATAATTGATTAAATATACTATATATATTTCCAAAGCTGTTTTGCTTAAATCTAGCAGACACTAATCCCATCGTTTTCAATATTTGAATTTCAATATTTGAAAACAATGCTACACATAAGATGGTTATTAGATAGAATATAATGATTTAATACAAATGTATAAGTTTGTTGTTTTGGATTTTAAATAAAGCATTATTTTTACACTATTTTTTCCTCCCTCCCTCCCTTTCTCCCTTCCTCTCTTCCTCCCTTCCTTTCTGTCTTCTTTTTTTGTGCATGTGATTTTCTCTCGTGGCATGCTTCATATTTCTTTTTGTGTCTTTTGTAGCTTTTGTACTATGTATTTGCTATGAGGCTTTAAAATAATAATGTATTTTAACTGATTATTTTTTAAACTGATGATAACGTTACTCAGATTTCAAAAACACACATGGAAACTAACAAATGAGCAGAAATAAAAGTAGTAAAAATTTTACACTTTAACGACACCCTCCCTACTTTTTGTCTATCAGTGGTTTCTATTTATAACTTATTAAACTGCCTATATATTAAAAAGTTATCATTTTTTAGAGTTTTTTTGGTTTTTGTTTGTTTGTTTGTTTGTTTGTTTGTTTGTTTTTTTGACAGAATCTCACGCTGTTGCCCAGGCTGGAGTGCAGTGGCGCAATCGTAGCTCACTGCAACCTTTGCCTCCCAGACTCAAGCAATCCTCCCATCTCAGCCTCCTGAGTAGCTGGGCCTACAGGCCCAAGAAACCATGCTCAGCTAGTCTTTTGTGATTTTAGTAGAGACAGGTTTTGCCATGTTGCCTGGTTGGTCCTGAACTCCTGGGCTCAAGCCATCCACTCACTTTGGCCAGCCACAGTCCTGGGATTACAGATGTAAGCCACCACAACTGGCCATGTTTCTTTTTTAGTCTCCTTCCTCAAGATATGAATAGTTCACACACCACAATGGCAGTGTCATAATATTCAGTTTGTTGTCTGTATATTTACTCTTACCAGTGAGTTGAAGTTTCAGATGATTTTTTTTTTTTTTACTGCTCATTAATATCCTTTTCTTTCAGAATGAAGAACTCTCTGTACCATTTCTTGTAGGACACGTTATGGTGTTTACAACATTTCTTAAATTTTGTTTCACTGGGAAAGTCTTTATTTTTCGTTCATGCTTGGAGGGTATTTTTTCCAGATATACTCTTGAAGATACAAGATGGTTTTTTTTTTGTTTTTTTCTTTCAGCACTTTAAATATGTCATACTGTTGTCTTCTGGCCTGTAAGATTTCCACTGAGAATTCTGCTGCCAGACAACTACGACTTTCTTTCTTTCTTTCTTTCTTTCTTTCTTTCTTTCTTTCTTTCTTTCTTTCTTTCTTTCTTTCTTTCTTTCTTTCTTTCTTTCTTTCTTTCTTCATTTCTTTCTTTCTTTTTCTTTTTCTCTTTCTTTCTTTTTCTTTCTTTCTTTTCTTTCTTTCTTTCTTTCTTTCTTTCTTTTTTCTTTCTCTCTCTCTCTTTCTCCTTCCTTCCTTCCTTCTTTCTTTTCTGTCCTTCCTTCCTTCCTCTTTCTTTCTTTCTTTCTTTCTTTCTTTCTTTCTTTCTTTCTTTCTTTCTTTCTTTCTTTCTTTTCTTTCTTCTTTCTTTCTTCTTCTTCTTTCTTCTTTTGTTCTTCTTCTCCTTCTTCTCCTTCTTCTCCTTCTCCTTCTTCTCCTTCTTCTCCTCCTTCTCCTCCTTCTCCTTCTCCTTCTTCTTCTTCTTTCTTCTTCCTCCTCTTCTTTCTTCTTTCTTCTTCTTCTCTAGATGGAGTCTCACTCTGTCACTAGACTGGAGTGCAGTGGCACAATCTTGGCTCACTGCAACCTCTTCCTCCTGGGTTCAAGTGATTCTCCTGCCTCAGCCTCCTGAGTAGCTGGGACCACAGGTGCATGCCAACATGCCCAGCTAATTTTTGTATTTTTAGTACAGATGGGGTTCCACCATGTTGGCCAGGATGGTCTCAATCTCTTGACCTCATGATCCTCCCTCCTTGACCTCCCAAATTGCTGGGATTACAGGCATGAGCAACCATGCCTGGCTTATTATATGTTATCTGTTATTATATGTTATTTGTTTATTTTATCTTTCCACTTAAATAATCTTTTCATTTTATTGTATCTTAAGTAGTTTATTAAACCTCTTGAGGTATCTTTTTAAAAAAAATTTATTTCCATTTGTTGCTGGGGAACAGGTGGTATTTGGTAACATGAGTAAGTTCTTTAGTGGTGATTTGTGAGATTTTGGTGTACCTATCACCCAAGCACTATATACTGGACTCAGTCTGCAGTATTTTATCTCTTGTTCCCTTTACCCCTTTCTTTCTGAGTTCTCAAAGTCCATTGTGTCATATTTATGCCTTTTCATCCTTATAGCTTAGTTCCCACTTATGAGTGAGAATATATATATAGATATATAGATATAGATATAGATATATAGATAGATATACACACTGATATGTCCCAATTCCTTTATCTACTTGTTGATTGATGGGCATTTGGGTTGGTTCTACATTTTTGCAATTGCAAATTGTGCTGCTATAAATATGTGTGTGCAAGTATCTTTTTTGTATAATGACTTCTTTTCTTTTGGGTAGAAACCCAGTAGTTGGATTGCTGAATCAAATGGTAGTTATACTTTTGGTTCTTTAAGGAACCTACACACTGTTTTTCATAGTGGCTCTACTAGTTTACATTACCACCAACAGTGCAGAAGTGTTTCCTTTTCACCACATCCATGCTGATGTATTTTATTATTTTTATTTTTTTATTATGGTCATTCCTCCAAGAGTAAAGTGGTATCACATTGTGCTTTTGACTTGCATTTCCCTGATCATTAGTGATGTTGTGCATTTTTTCATATATTTTTTGGCCATTTTTATATCTTCCTTTGAGAACTGTCGATTCATGTCCTTAGCCCCCTTTTTGATGAGATTTAATTTGTTTCAGTTAGTTGTAGATTCTGGATATTACCCCTTTGTCAGATGGATAGATTGTGAAGATTTTCTCCCAATCTATGTGTTGTCTGTTTATTCTGTTGACTGTTCCTTCTGCTGTGCAAAAGTTCTTTAGTATAATTAAGTACCAGCTATTTATCTTTGTTTTTATTGCATTAGTTTTTGGGTTTTTGTTCATGAAATCCTTTCCTAAGCCAATGTCTAGAAGGGTTTTTCCAATGGTATATTCTAGAATTTTTACAGTTTCAGGTCTTAGATTTAAGTCATTGATCTATCTTTAGTTGATTTTTGTTTAATATGAGAAATGAGGATCCAGTTTCATTCTCTTACATGTGGCTTGCCAATTATCCCAGCACCTTTTGCGGAATAGAGTGTTCTTTCTGACTTTATGTTTTTGGTTGCTTTGTCAAATATCAGTTGGCCATAAGTATATGGATTTATTTCTGAGATCTCTGTTTGGTTCCAGTGGTCGGTGTGCCTATTTTTATGCTAGCGCCATGCTGTTTTGGTGACTATGGCCTCATAGTATAGTTTGAAATCAGGTAATGTGATAGCTGCAATTTTGTTATTTCGCTTAAGTCTTGTTTTGGCTATATGGGCTCTTTTTTGGTTGCATATGAATTTTAGGATTTTTTTTCTAGTTCTGTGAAGAGTAAGGGTGGTAATTTGGTGCTGATTGCATTATATTTCTAGATTGTTTTTGTCAGTATGATCATTTTTACAACATTGATTTTACCCATTCATAAGCATGGAATGTGTTACCATTTGTTTGTGTTATCTATTATTTCTTTCAGCAGTGTTTTGCAATTTTCCTTGTAGAGGTCTTTCACCTCATTGATTAGGTATATTCCTAGGCATTTTATTTATTTATTTACTTTGCAGGTAATATAAAAGGGGTTGAGTTCTTGATTTGATTCTCAACTTGGCCGCTTTTGGTGTATAGAAGAGCTACTGATTAATTAGGTGTCCAGAAAAATTGCGGATTTTTTTTTTTTAACCAGTTCTAGGAGCTTTCTGGATGATTTTTATGGTTTTTCTAGGTAAACAGTCATATCATCAGCAAAGAACAACAGTTTGACTTCTTACTGATTTGAATGCCCTTTATCTCTTTCTCTTGTCTGATTGCTCTGGTTAGTACTTCCAGTACTGTGTTAAAAAGAAGTGGTGAGAGTGAGCATCCTTTTCTTGTTCCAGTTCTCAGAGGGAATACTTTCAACTTTTCCCCACTCAGTATTATGTTTGCTGTGGGTCTGTCATAGATAGCTTTTATTACCTCAAGGTATGTCCCTTGCACGCCAATTTTGCTGAGAGTTTTAATTATAAAGTGATGTTGCATTTTGTTAAATGATTTTCCTGTGTCTATTGAGATGATCATGTGATTTTTTGTTTCTAATTCTGTTCATGTGGTGTTTCATATTTATTGACTTGCACATATTAAACTATCCCTGCATTCCTGATATGAAAACCACTTGGTCACAGTAGATTATATTTTTGACATGTTGTTGGATTTGATTAGTTAGTATTTTCTTAAGGATTTTTGCATATATGTTTATCAGTGATATTAGTCTGTAGTTTCTTTTTTTGGCTATTTTCTCTCTTGGTTTTGGTATTAGGCTAATACTGACTACATATAATAATTTAGGGGGCCAGCACTATAAGAACTGGTAAGAGGATCTCTAAGTCTTGAAACAAATCCTGGAAATACATCAAAAAGCACCTCTTAAAAGCTTAAATGTAAGAGTATCTACACAACAAAAATATAATATAAACATATATATAGGCGACAAATAGCACAATGAATGGAATGGTACCTCACATCTCAATACTAATGTTGAAGATAAATGACCTAAATGCTCCACTTAAAAAATACAGACTTGGCTAACATGGTGAAACCCCGTCTCCACTAAAAAATACAAAAAACTAGCCAGGCGAGGTGGCGGGCACCTGTAGTCCCAGCTACTTGGGAGGCTGAGGCAGGAGAATGGCATAAACCTGGGAGGCAGAGCTTGCAGTGAGCTGAGATGCGGCCACTGCACTCCAGCCTAGGCGACAGAGCGAGACTCTGTCTCAAAAAAAATAAAAAATAAAAATACAGACTTGCAGATTGAACAAGAATTTCCCAACCATCTGTGGCCTTCAAGAGACTCACCTGCCACAAAATGACTCACATATACTTAGGTAAAAAGGTGGAAAAAGACATTCTATGGAAATCAACACCAAAAGCAAGCAAGAGTAGCTATTTTATATGAGACAAAAAAAAAAAAAATGTAAAGAAACAGCAGTTGAAAAAAGAAAGAGTGACATTATATACTGATAAAAGACCTTGTCCAATAGGAAAATATCACAATCCTAAATATCTATGCATTTAACACTGCAGCTTCCACATTCATAAAACAATTACTAATAGACCTGAGATATGAGATAGACAGCAACACAATAATAGTTGGGGACTTCAATACTTCACTTACAGCACTAGACAGGTTATCAAAACACAAACAAAGAAACAATAGATTTAAACTACACCCTGGAACAAATGGACTTAACAGATATATAGAGAATATTCTGTCCCAAAACCCCGAATATATATCATATTCTTCAGTGCATATAACTTTCTCCAAGATAAACCATATTATAGGCCACAGAACAATCCTTAATACATATGAAAAAACTGAAATTATATCAAGCACTCTCTCAGACCACAGTGGAATAAAACTAGAAATCAGCTGCAAAAGTAACCTTGAAAACCATGCAAATAGTTGGAAGTAAGATCACCTGCTCCTGAATGTTCATTCTGTCAAAAGTGAAACCAAAATGGAAATTTAAAAAAAAAAAAAATCCTTTAACTGAATGACAATAGTAACACAACCTATCAAAACCTCTGGGATACAGCAATGGTGATGCTAAGAGGAAAGCCCATAGCCTTAAATGCCTACATCAAAAAATCCAAAAGAGCAAAAACAGACAATCTAAGGTCACAACTCAAGGAACTAGAGAAAACGAGAACAAAACAAAATCAAACCCAGCAGACAAAATGAAATAACCAATATCAGAGCAGAATTAAATGATGTTTTTAAAAACTAGTACAAAAGATAAATGAAACAATAAGTTGGTTCTTTGAAAAGATAAATCAATTGATAGACCATTAGCAAGATTATCCAAATAGGAAAGAGAAACAATCCAAATAAACTCAATTAGAAAAAAAATAGATGATATTACAACTGACAACACAGAAATATAAAAGATCCTTCAATGCTACTATGAACATCTATAGGCACGTAAACCAGGTTAAATCAGGAATAGATACACTGAACAGACCAATAACAAGCAGTGAGATTGAAATTTTAATTAAAAAATTATCAACAAAAAAAGTCCAGGACCAGATGGATTCACAGCAGAATTCTAGCAGACATTCAAAGAAGAATTTGTAACAATCCTATTGACACTATTCCTTGAGATATTCTTAAGCAAATTTAATCTAGTTGGTGTCCTACAACCTTCTTGTTCTTGAACATTCATTTTTCTCTAGGCTTGGAAAATTATCTGTTACTACCTTTTGGCATAAAATTTCTATGCCAAACTCTTTCTCTACCTCCTCTTTGAGATCAATTACTCTTAGATTTGTTCATTTTAGGCTGCTTTCTAAATCTTGTAGCTGTGCTTCATTTTTAAATTTTTTTCTTTTGTCTCCTCTGACTCTGTATTTTCCCATAGCCTGTCTGCAATCTCACTAATTCTTTCTTCTACACATTAAGTTCTGTTATGTTTTCCTGGATGGTCTTGATGCTTATAGATGTTCATCGATGACTGGACATTGAAGAATCTGGTATGCATTCTAATCTTTGAAGCCTGGACATTTTTGTTTCTGTCCTTTTTTAGAAGGCTTTTCAAGTATTCAGAGATTTGAGTATTATGATCTACCTTTTTTTGGTCACTTCAACTATATCTGCATTAGGGCCAAGCCCCAAACCCAGTAATGTTGTGACTCTTGGAGACTCATTAAAGTACTGCCTTGGTGGTGTTGGGTAAGATTCAGAATTCCCTGGATTACCTGCCTGAAGTTGGGTAAGAATAATGCAGGCACTCTTGTGGCCACCACCTCTGTGAATATGCTGGGTCATACCTTAAGCCAGCAGTGTACTGAATCTTACCCAAGGCCTATGGTAATAACTGAGGAATCCTTCCAGTACTAGGCCTTTCCTTTCAGGGCAGAAGGTTTGTTTGTGGCCCAGGATAGATCTAGAAATGCCATTCAGGAGATAGGACCTGGAATCAGGGTTTTTCACAATCTACTTGTTGCATTATTTTACTGTGGTTGAGCTGGTACCCAAGTTGTAAGACAAAGTCATCTATATTTTCTCTCTCCTTTACATAAGCAGAAAGAGTTTCTTTCAATTTCCACAGTCTCCTCAGGCCTTTGGTAACTACTGCCTAGATACTACCGATGTTTATTCAAGGTTGATGGGCTCTTTAGTCAGTAGGTGATGCCTTCTGGGAACTAAGGCCTGGAATCAGGACTTCAGGACTCTGTGTGGTGTATTATTTTAGTGTGGCTGAGCTGGTGTCCAAGTTGCAATACAAAGTCTTCATTATCCTCCCTTTTTTCCCTTAAATGGAAGGAATTTGGCTGTGACAGGCAGCCCTGAGTTCCAATCCAAGATCATCCAATCACTTTACTCTCCCTTACCCAAGCACACAGATTCTTTCTCCACGCCACACAGAATTGATAGGGGATAGGAGGGGGCAGTGTAGGCAATTCAAGATTGTCTTAACTACCTCTTTCAATGCTTCTGCTTGATATGATGTAAAAACCAGGCACTAGGTTATACTCCTGAGTTTTGCTACTTATGATGGTATTTTATTTTGTGAATAGTTATTTAGTACAGTGTTCTTGTGGGGAAGATGATCACTGGAATGTTCTATTCAGGCTTCTTGCTCTTCCTCCTATAATGATTTATTTTCCTTTGGATAGATACTCACTAGTCAGGCTGCTAGAACAAATGGTAGTTCTATTTTTAGTTCAAGAAATTTTTATATTATTCTTCACAATGGTTGTAATAATTTACCTTACTACCATGAGTATATAAGAGTTCCCTTACCTCTATAGTTTTGTCAACATCAGTTGTATTTGACAGTTTTAATGATAGCTATTCTGACTGGTGTAAGATGATATATCAATGTGGTTTTAATTTGCATTTCTCTGACAGTTTTGTGGAGTTTATTTTTTTAATAAACATGTTTGCCAGTGTATGTCTTCTTTTGACAAGGGTCTATTCACATTCTTTGCCTCCTTTTTAATGGGGTTGTTTTATTTTGCTGTTCCTGTTGTGTCATTTGAGTATTACTTGTATTCTGGATATTTGACCCTTGTCATATGCATAATTTGCAAATATTTTCTCCAATTCTGCAGGTTGTCTCTTAAGTCTACATATCATTTTTCTTGCTGTGCAACAACCTTTTAGTTTAATTTAGTTCTATTTTTCTATTTTGTTTTTTGTTGTTTGTGCTTGAGAACTTAGTCATATATTATTCACCCAGATGAATGTTCAGAAGAGTTTTCCCTAGGTATTCTTCTAGTCTTTATGAAGATCAGGTAATACATTTACATTTTTAATTCATCTTGAGTTGACGTTTGTATGTGCTGAGACATAGTTATTTAGTTTCATTTTTCTACATATGACAATTCAATTTTCCCAGCATGTTTTTCATAAGGATGTCCTTTCCTCAGTGTATGTTCTTGGTGAATTTATCAAAGAGCAATTGAGTTTAAATGTTTGACTTTATTTATGGACTACGTATTCTATACATTTTCTATGTGTCTATTTTTTATAGTGGTTCCATGCTGTTTTGTTTATATAGCTTTGTAGCAAAATTTAAAGTCAGGTAATCTGATGCTTACAACTTTTTCATTTTGCTTGAGATACATTGACAATAAAGACTCTTTTTAGACTTTATATAAATTTTAAAATGCTACTTTTTAATTTTCTTAAAAAATAGTATTTTGATAGGAATGATATTAAATTATTAGATTTCTCTAGGCAGTGTGATTATTTTAATATTATTAATTTTTTCCAATCCATGAGCATGAGGTATTGTTCCATTTGTTTTTGTTATCTATAATCAGTTTGTCTTTAGACAATCTGATTATAATATTTAGACATCCTTGTGGGAGAGGGTCCCCAGAAATACTCCCACTGACCCATGCACTGGAGAAGTGCACTGAGGTGGAGCCACAGAAATCCACACAGTTTGCAGTAGGGAGGAGCCTGGCCCTTTTCTTTCTGTTTGGACCTGGGATTCGAACGGCCAAATGGGAAGCACTCTAGCAGGGACCCTATCTTTAGCTGAACTAATGAAAATTCCTGCAACATTTTTGGCGCCCAACCTGGGACTCAAGAAGTGGTGAATAAAATGGGGACTCTATCTTATTTTTTTTAGCTTTTACAATTTTTATTATAGATAGCTTTTATCTTCTTGCTTAAATACATTCCTAGAGTTATTTTTAGGCAATGTAAATAGGATTGCCTTCTTGATATTATTAGCTATATCATTATTGGTGTATAGAAATGTTATTGATTTTTTGTGTGTCAATTTTTGTATCCTGGTGTTTAGAATTCTACTGATTTTTTTGTATGTCAATTTTGTATCCTGAGATGTTACTGGTTACTGAATTAATTTATAAAACATAGGCATGTATCATTTTTCGGTTTTGTTTTTCTAGGTACAACATCACATCGTCAGCAAACAGGTATAATTCAAGTTCCTCTGTTTTCAATTTGATTGTTTTTGTTTTTGTTTCTCTTATATTGTATGATTGCTCTGATTAGGAATTATATTACCATGTTACATAGAAGTGGTAAAAGTTGACATCCTTGTTTAGTTTGAGTTATTAAAGGAAATGTTTCCAAATTTTCCCCAGTCAGAATGATGTTGAGTGTCACTTTGTCACATGCGATCTTTATTATATTGAGTCATTTTTCTTCTCTGTCTAGAATGTTGTATTTTATCAAATACTTTTAATATGTCTATTTTGATGATTTTTTATTGTGTTTATGTGATGTATCACATGTATTGATTTACATATGTTGAACTATTCTTGCATACCTGGTTTAAGTCCATTTGATTATGGTCTCTTTAATGTGCCGTTGGATTCATTTTGCTACTATATATGGAAAGTTTTCATCTCTTTATCCTTGAAGGATGTTGATATTCTGTTTTCTTCATTTTTTCTTTTGTCTGATTTTGATATCAAGCTGACACTGGCCTTGTAGAATGAATTATCAATTATTCCTTACTTACTTATTTTTTGGAATAGTTTCAGGAGAATTGGTGAAGTTATTTGTATATTTGGTAGAATTTGGCTGTGAATCCATCTTATCCTGAGCTTTTATTTATTCAAATAATTTTTTATTACTGATTCAAGCTGTACTCAATATTAGTCTTTTCAGGTTTTCTTTAATCTTGGGGGGGTTGAATGTTTCCAGAAATTTGTCTGTTTCTTCTAGATTCCCTAGTTTGTGTGCCTATAGTTGTTCCTATAGTCTCTGATAACTTTTTGTATTTTCTGTATTATCAAATGTAATATCATCTTTATCATCTCTAATTTCATCTATTTGGAGCATCGCTCTTATTTTTTAGGTTAGTCTACCTAAAAGTTTATGGTAAACATAATCATTTATGTTTATCTTTTTTGATGAAACAACTTATTTTTTTTTCATTTATCCCTTTAACTTTTTTTTTCTTTGGGGGGGGGGGATCTCTATTTCATTTAGTTAATTAAGCTCTGAACTTTGTTGTTTCTTTTATTCTATTAATTTTGTGTTTGTATTTGACCACTCTTGCTTTTCTAGTTCTTTGAGATGTCACATTAGGCTGTTAATTTGTAATCCCCATTTTTTTGATGTAGGTTTTTAGTGCTATAAACTTTTCTTTTAGCACTGCTTTTGTTGTATTTCACATGTTTTGGTATGCTATGTTTTCATTTGTATTTGTTGCATTTTATTAAATTTATGGCTTTATTTCTTCCTTAAGCCAATGATTCTTCTGAAGCAAGATGTTCAATTTTCATGTATTTGTATATTTTCTAAAGTTCCTTCTGATATTGACTCCTAGTTTTTTTCCACTGTGATCTGAGACAATTGATATGATCATATTCTTTTAATTTTTTTGAGATTTATTTTGTTATCTAACGTGTTCTATCAGTTTCATACACTGATGAGAGGAATAGACATTCTACAGTTGTTAGGTGTAGTGTTATGTAAATATCTGTTAGGCTCATTTTGTCTAAAGTTTAAGTTTAATTTTTGTTTGTTAATTTTTTCTCTCAATTTTTTCTAATGCTGTGACTGCAGTGTTGTAGTCCCCTACTTTTCTTTTGTTGTCATCTATGTCCTTCTTTAGATCTAATAGTGTTTGTTTTGTATAGCTGAGTTACCTTGTGTTGGATTCATATATACTTAGAATTGTTATATCTCTCTGCTGAATCAGTCCCTTTATCATTATATAATAACCTTATTTATTTATTTATATTTATTTATTTTTACCATTTTTTATTTAAAGTCTGATTTATCTAAGTATAGCTACTGCTGGTTTCTTTTGGTTTCCATTTGTGTGAAACATCTTTCTCCACCCCTTTACTTTCAGTCTACGTGTGTTTTTAGATAAGGTGAGTTTCTTATAAACAGCATATAGTTTGATGATTTTTTAAAAGCCATTCCACAAATCTATTTTAAGGGAGCACTTAATTTATGTTCAAAGTCAATATTGATTTTTAAATTTTGTTTCTGCATACTGTTAAGTGTTTTATACTTGTTTTATAAATTATATGTTTCTTTCTTTTTCTCTGTCTCTGTAGTTAAATTGAATTCTACAGTAAAGGCAATTGATTCCTTTCTATTTCTCCTTTGTGTGATTGCATTATCTGTGAGTTTTATACTTTCATGTGCTTTCACAACGGTGAATATTGATTGTCTTTTGTTTCTATGTTTAGAACACCTTAGAGCATTTTTTTTTTTTGTATAGTTGATCTTGTGCTGATTAGTTATTTCTGCATTTGGTTGTCTAAGAATAGCTTCATTTCTTTTTTACTTATAAAGTTTAATTTTGCTTCAGACAGTATTCTTGACTAATTGTTTTTTTTCTTTCAACACTTTGAATATGCCATCCTATTTTCTTGTAGCCTGTAAGGGGTCTGCTGAGCAGTTGTTATTAGTCTTATGGACTTTTCTCTAGAGGTGACAGGACATGTTTCTCTTGCTGATTATAGAATTATTTCCTTCAGTTTGTCTTTAGACAATCTGATTATAATATTTAGACATCCTTGTGGGAGAGGGTCCCCAGAAATACTCCCACTGACCCATGCACTGGAGAAGTGCACTGAGGTGGAGCCACAGAAATCCACACAGTTTGCAGTAGGGAGGAGCCTGGCCCTTTTCTTTCTGTTTGGAACCTGGGATTCGAACGGCCAAATGGGAAGCACTCTAGCAGGGACCCTATCTTTAGCTGAACTAATGAAAATTCCTGCAACATTTTTGGCGCCCAACCTGGGACTCAAGAAGTGGTGAATAAAATGGGGACTCAAAATCTATCACTGTGGCTTCTAAGCCTTTTCATCCTCAGATGTCTGAGCTTACAGGAAACTGCACACTCACACTCATATTGCTACAGGGGGTTGGGGCCTTTTCACAGCCTTCTCTTTTTTTGGAAAGGACTGGCAAACAGCAGCTCCCCTCTACCCTCCCTTCCCTGCTGGGTTGGGAATGCCTGGGACAGCTGGCTGCTTTCCCACCACAGCACTAGAACCCTCTCTTCCCATGCCAAGGGGTTCAGCTCCATTGGAAAGTAATTAAACTTTTCTCCCTGGTGGAGGAACCACTTGCATAAGAACAAGAGGTTCTTTCCCAGGCATTTTTACACTGTTTCTTTTCTTCCCCTTCACTACCCCATCAGCAGTGAACCGTTAAAGGATTTTTTTTTTTTCTTTTAGAAGACATTTTTACCAGGTTAGGCCCCACAACTATTACTGTTTATATTTCCTGTGAAATGGTGGTTGTGAAATGAAGCCTCCAATTTGTTTTACATCCTGAGGGCATGGCTTGTAACTTTGGTGGCAAGGCTTTGTTTACCAATCCTGCCTTAGGGAACTTTTCTTCTTGTTTCTGCTTGTTCTCTTATCCCTGTCTCTTAATAAACCCCACCTGGGGACTGGGTTTTCCCCTGCCTGTCTGTGTGTGTGATGTGTGTAATGTCTGTAAAAAGTGCTCTATTTAATTTGGCAGAAACACAAGTGCTTGGATCTAGTTTTTTTTTTTAAAGGGAACATAAAATCTACAGTACCCTTCGGTTTGGGTGACTTTAATCTTTAAGAAATAAAAACTGTCCTAAAGGCTATGGGTAAAATTCAGATAAGATGCAAGATTTGCTAAGTGTTTTGAGGTAAGGAACTCCTTTTTGGGTTTTGAGAACTATTTGATTTGCCAAGTTCACAACAGGTAGGACCTGGGGACATACGAAACTAACCACAACCCTAATTAAGAAGGCAAATGTTGACTGCACTTAGGACACAATTAAAGCAACTTACCAGGTTTTACCTTAACATTAAAAATTGCTAGGAGATAATTGAAACTACTAAAAATACATTTACGTGAAAGGTATATTGTGGGAAAGAGAGTTTCTGAGCGCCAGATGAGTTGGTCTCCCCTGTGTGAGACACCCATGGAGAGCCATGGGCAGCCTCTGAGAAGAAAAGTCTCCTTATTGTCTTCATGTCTTTATGCCCCAAGAGCATAACCACTCAGCAGCATTCCACAGGTTGCTCAGGGAGATAACACTCCCTTGAAGCAGTGGAGTAAAATCAAACATCTTGGCTCCTCCTGAAACCCACTCCCACCCATTTAAGTCCTGATAAATTAAAGATCTTAAGTAGTTGAGACACAGGCCTTTGCTCAAGGAAATTCACATAAACCACCACTGCTATACATCTTATTGAATGATTCACAAGTTCTCCTTTACTAGTTAATCCTTTTCCTCAACCCTTCTTCCCCCTCCCATCCACTCTAAGAACAAAGAGCTTATAAACCAGTAAATTGGGTACAGCTGAGAGCTCTGGGCCATGAGCAAGCCTCCAATGCTCTGGTCCCCTGGACCTGCCTTTTAAATGTGTATTCTGTCTCTTTGTAACTCCTTTATCTCCACCAAAGTCAGGGTACCCACTAGGTGGTGTGGGGCTGGTTTCCCCAACATGGGTAAGAACAGTTAAACAGGCATGGAAATGTAAACTTTTGTCTAGGGTTAAATAATTTTTTTGAGTTAAAGTAGGAAAAAGCTGAAAGTTCAAAGAAGGGATGGAAGAATTGTGGAAATTAATCTTGCAGAAGAGGTTCTCTGTGGGCACATATTGACTAAATTTTTTTTAAAAGGGCATTATATGGTTTTTCTGTAAATTGAGCATTCAAATAAAAGGATAACAAGTCTTTCCTAATGCACTAATCTGCTCTTTGGCAAAATTTGTAAAGGGTTATAAAAGGTTTATGCATCTTTGAAACATCTGAGTCATCATTTTGGCAAAATAATTTATACTAATCTGAAATTTTGTTTTATAATACCAAGTGATTTAAACCTTGGACATTTAGCAGCCTTCTCAAAAGCAAACTTTAGTTTTGAAATTGTCTTTCCTAGCACCTGTCTTTTTGAATATATCAGAGGACCCCTGAAGTGTCCATAAAAGAGAAGTAAACAGGATTATCTGACACACTTAGGAACATGGGATGGCCAAAATGATGCTCATCTTTTTTTAGGTCATATCTTGTTAAGTAATGCTGATGTATGTTCCAAAATATTATGAAATTTCTAAAATTCGAATACCTGAGTATATGCTATCAATCATAATTAAAGTTTTTATGTTAAGTTATTTTAAACCACATAGGTAACTAAACTTCTTTGTCAATTGTGTTTATAACTGCAACTACCCTGGACATTTTGCTATTCACAGACAATTGTTGTCCTGTTTTAATTATTCTCAAAAGATGGTTTATAATAAACTATAGAACTTAAAAAGGTGCTTTCAAATACATTCTTCCAACGTTGGAAACTGTAACATTAGAATAAAGGAAAAGGTACAGGACTAATGAAGCACTGAAATGTTATGGAATATCAAGCAAAACAAGAGTTAACTAAATGTACTGAACTCAGGAAGGTGAGGCAACTTTTCTGACTTTTGCTTGGAGTATTGCTGATCCATGTTTTGTTTTTCAGAGTTAAGGAGACTTGCTTTGAACTATTTATGTCCTTTTTCAAATAAGTAAGGTATACTCCTGTGATCAACATTTGGAGCATGTTTCCTCCAGAATTTGGAAACTTACTGTGAATATTCCTATGGAAATACAGTTGTTTTCATAAGTGCAATAAGAATTCGTTTTTTCTTCTGCTATAGAACACAATTGGAGAAAGTGATTATTTTATCAACTTTTTCACTGGAAGAATATGCTTCCCTTTAAGGAGTCAATCTCAACTTTCAGACCCAATAAAAGCCCAGTGAGGAGACTGGCCTCTAATCCTTGTCTATGTAGTCTCTGTACAGGGAGGCTGACCTGTGGTCAGTAAATAATGTCACTTTTTAACAGGCCCAGGAGCTCCAAGTTTATTATGGGACCTTACAAGGAAAGGATCACCCAATTCATATGTGACTGAGGATACAAACCCATGGTTGGGCTTGTCTTCAAAAGGTCTTATCTGAGATTACTCATGGAATGAACTTCCATCAAAGCCAGTCCAAAAGGTATATGTGGAGATCATTATTATTGCTGCACTTTATGCAAATAATCAGATCAAGTATAAAAGTAAAGTCTATTTTGCAAACAATTCAGTCCTATGATAATGGGCCTTTGGATTGGCTTTGATGGATGTCAGATTCCTGCCAATTAAGCCAACCCCAATCTTCCTGTTTCATGGATAAAGGCCACATTAGTATCCATGGTTTAAATGAGATCTAGGGAACTCTAAGGCTATTGACAGTAGGTGGGTAAGACACACAGGTTAGAGTGGATAATTCCTATTCTCTTAGGGCCTCCTTGCTTCATGGGTGCAAGCTGCTTTAACAACCACAACAGCACCTGCCTAGCTTGCTTGAATTCAGGGATGCAAGGATGGAGGAAGAGAAAAAGAATGCTTTTCCTTCTTTCCCTCATGTACCCTGGGTATCTGCTAGAAGAAAAGGAAACCAGGGATGCCCACTCCCCTCTTTCTAAATGGGTGTCATTCATCTTCAGTCTGTACACCTTTAGAATGTATCCTGAACCCCTGGGATTCCTTTGAAAAAAATGCCTTCTTTTTTTTAAATTTTTTTATTTCTTCCCCTCTGTCCTCTCTTCACTGATAGGTAATTGTGTCTCTGTACTATGTGACACTCCATTGGATGCATCCTCCAATCTAGAAAAAGTTAATTTCCTAAACCTTAAACTGGTTGGATTAGTATTGGGCTCAGGGGAAGGGAACCCATACATTCATAAAACTAGAGACTCTGAAGATGGCCCCTTCTGCTGGGAACCCTTAGATAGGCCTCTGCCAGAGATGTGACTGCCATTTCCCCAGAACAGTGCCTCCTGTCCACAGGAAGCAGTTAAGATCCATCTTTGTTTTTACACTTAATCTAATGGCAGTTAGATGTACTTCTCAATTGGGGGACATGAGACAGCCAGATCGGACGGGGGTCTGCATAAATACTCCAACTGACCTGCACACTGGGAATGCATGCTAGGGTGGAGCCACAGAAGTTCATGCTGTTTGCAGCAGGGAGGAGTCCCTTCTACTCCTGTGTGAAACCTGGGATTCGAACTGTTAGGTGGGAAGCACTGTAGCAGGAACTTCAGCCTAGCAAGAGTCCCTGTATCCCCTTTTTCTCCCAATAAAACCCTGCTTTCCTCACCCTTCAAACCATCTGCGAGCCTAAATTTTTGTGGCTGTGCGAGAAACAAGGACCCTGTCTTTAGCTGAACTAAAGAAAAGTCCTGCAGAATGTCTTTTGGTGATGTCCTTTTTTGCAATGTATTTTTTGTGGAAATTGCTAGGCATTGTCTGTCAGAGTATCTAAAACTCTTGCTAGAATTGGAAAGTTTTTTCAATGATTTCGTTAATAGGTTTTCTAAACTTTTTTCATAATTTCTCCCCTTTGGAATACTAATAATTCTTAAGTTTTATTACTTTATGTAGTTTCAAATTTCTTGAAAGCTTTGTTCATTTAAAAATGTGTATTTTTAATATTTGTCTGACTGTATTATTTCAAAAAACCTGTCTTCAAATTCTGTAGTTGTTTTCTTCTGTTTAGTCTAGCCTATTGTCTAATCTTTCAAGTATATTTTATAATTCCTCTAATAAATTTTTATTACTAGGATTTTTGTCTGATTTTTTAAGATGATATGTATCTCTTTGATAAACTTGCCATTCATACCACCTTGCTTTTGTATGTTTCTTTTATCTTTATGTAGATTTCTGCACAACTAGAGCAACAGATTCTTTTTATCATTTAATTTACTTTTGTTGAAGATATTACTATGATATGGATTGGGTGGAGCTGTCTGACTTTGCTTTTGGTTGTGTGACTGTATAATTCTCTGTACAATTTCATTTGCCATAAATAGTCTTAGTGTTTTCTGTGCATTCTTTGGTGTGTTAGAGTGTGGTTATCAGTAGAGGCTGTGGTGAGATTGTGCTGAGGTTATGCTGGGGACTGAAATGCCAGATGGGTCCTACCTCAGGTTTCAGTGGTAGTAGTGGTGGGATAAGTTTGTCTATCTTTGTGCCTTTGGGCAGTATATTCTGGTACCTGTTTTGACAGTTTTAAGTAGGCAGATTATTGGCCTTCTGGGTAACTTTCTTGGATGCCAATTTTAGCCATTGCTAGGAGTGTACCTGTCAGGGGAGCAGGCTGTCAACCTCCTGTGGCATCTGCATTGACATGGGTGATGGCAGTAGCAGTAGTCATGAGAAGCTCTTCTAGTTACCATGGATTATGCTCTGGTGCTAGCAGTTGTTGCAATGGGCTATGTAGGCTGGCCCTTAGGCAACTAGTTGCTGCTTGCAGGTGCTTGGTGGTGGGATTTATGCCTGACTTGTGTTCCCTGCTAGAAGTGGCTAGGTGATTCAGGTGTTGGCTTGGGTTGAAGAACACCCAGAAGCCTGGATCTTATGCTCTGTCTCAGAGCAGGGGTGAAGCTGGGTAGATGTAAACAAGGAAAACTTACACTTATACTCTTCAATAGTGGCTACATGCATTAGCTTTGATGGGAGTGGTGGGACAGTCCTCAGGCAACTTGTTAAAATCAAGACTAGAAATTTGAAGAGCATGTATTTGTGTATATGTATGTATATATAATATTATATATATATAACATAATATATATTTTATATATAGTTCAATTGTGTATTAAATATATATGGTTAATTTCAAAGTGACATGGTTTTCCTTGAGAACCATTCAGACCAACTGACCATTTCTATAAGAAAGGAAGGATATTTCTTACTCTGCAAGAGAAGAAGGCTATTATCTTACTCTCTCTTGAACAGTTGGTAACATCACAAAAAATAGTGACAAAACAAAGACAAGTTGCACTTTTGTCTTTTTACGTATTCTGAATCATATGAGGAGTCTTTTCTGAGCTAAGAGGAGACTGTTAGTTATTAGATAACATATCTTTAAAAAAATCCACTTAAGAAATTTTGGAGTCATCATTAATCAGAAGACATGGAGCATAGCATTAGGGCTGAACGTTAATGGACATATCACTAAAGTTTGCCATAAGGACATTCCAAATAATCTATGTGCCTACAGTTATATTTGGACAGCTTCCATAAACAGGATTCTGGCAGTCAGGAGAGAAATTCAAATATAATTACAATATAAGCTCTTCCTTTAATCCACTCATCGCAATCCTGCCTCAACCTGGAAATAATCAGAAAAGAGAGACAAATAAACATTAATTTAAAAACCAGACCATTTCTCATTATTTTACTGCTGGTATCTGTACCAAATTGAGTTCCTATCTGGGTGGAGGAGAAGCTTTGAAAAGCATCCAGAATCAATGTTTTACATTTAGCTAGAACACGACTTTTTTTTTTTTCCAATAAGTGAAGCATTAAATTTTTAAATTAAAAATATAAGAAATTTAATTGAAATATAAAAACTGTTCTTATATTTGAACCCCAGAATCCATTCAATCTGATGAGAGTTTTTCAAAGGTTAATTTAGAATGAGTCAATAAACATCATGGAAGACAACAATGGGGAAGAAAGCCATTATCTATGTGTATCACAAATATAGACAATTTTAAATTAAACTGATTACTAATGAGAATAATTTGTACTAGGTATGATGGGTGGTTTTTACTTATATCTAACCATGATGATCAGTTAAATTTATTCTAACCAACAACATATTTAGTTGTTCTAGTTGCATGTATTTTCCAACCAGAAAAACTCAGTGAGGAAAATGCAAAATAAAGGTAATATTTTTGGAATACCCTTACAATATCAGTTACTATGCATATGTTGTATCTTAGTTCATTATTTTAATACTTAACACCTCACTTCAATATGTGGAAGTTTTGTTTTGAAAATAAACAATGAGAAATAACAATTACCCTTCCTAAAATAATAACTCATACATAATTAGATGATCGTCACAATATTCCTATCATTTCAAGGCAGGTTTTAGGATAAATAACTGACTTACCTATAAAAATTTATGTTTCCAAAGAATATATTTTCTTTCTTTTGATATTGGTAGAAAAAATTAACAGGAAGTTGGCATATTCATTAGGTGAAATAAGTGAAACAAACTCCATTAATACAAAATGGGAAAGTATTATGTTACTTGTATATTTGGAACATACAGGTTATAATAATGTAAACTAATGACGTGAATTATCTCACAGAGGTTAAGTTTAGGTGATTATATTAAAGTGAGTTTAGTAAGTAGGAAACTGCTATCATTTGCACTAATGAGATTGTCAAGGTCATATACACACTCTATGTAATCTAAAAAAGAAAGAAATGTATTAATAACAAAAATAAAAATAAATCAATTTAAAGGGCATATAATTAAGCTAAACATTAAATAAAATTTATAAAGTGAAGGCACAATTTAAATATCAGTTCAGGAAACAGGATGAGAGATTCAAACTGAGAGAAATAATGACTAAGAGCAAATCAGTCAGGAAAGTAATGTAGCATTACAAAGTGCCCCTGACAGCAGCAGTGCTAAATACTTGCAGACTATATGAATGTTGACTGCTTTAGAAACTTGGTCAAAGTGATCATAAGAACCCATGGCAAAATAATAATGGATATGGCATTCAAGTTGCTCAGACAGTCATAGATTTGACTGGACCTATAAATCATAGTCAGTCTAAAAGGGTGAAGGGGAAAAAATGCACAAGACTAAAATGAAGGTGGGATGTGCTAAGCATAGAAATAAGCTGTGCTGCTGAAAAAAGTATATTGTGTTTTCAGAAAAATAAAGTTATAGTAGAATACTAAAGTAGAAAGACTCTATTATAATTAAGAGACCACTGACATAAAATTATGTATTTGTTAATATATATCCAATTTGTGAAAAACAAGTTACTGTAATAATGAAATATTGAAAACATTAAGCATACGTAATATACTTTTAAAACTATTGAGAACAATTAATAACTTGGAGTTTTTTAAAGAAGCAATCAACTGAATTAAGATCTAAAACTAAATCTTTTTATAGTGAAAAAAATAAGGTAAGTTCTAATACTGCTTTCTTTTTTTTTTTTTTTTTTTTTTTTCCCGAGACGGAGGCTCGCTCTGTCGCCCAGGCTGGAGTGTAGTGGCGCGATCTCGGCTCACTGCAAGCTCCGCCTCCCGGGTTCACGCCATTCTCCTGCCTCAGCCTCCCGAGTAGCTGGGACTACAGGCGCCCACAACCGCGCCCGGCTAATTTTTTGTATTTTTTTTAGTAGAGACGGGGTTTCACCGTGGTCTCGATCTCCTGACCTTGTGATCCGCCCGCCTCGGCCTCCCAAAGTGCTGGGATTACAGGCGTGAGCCACCGCGCCCGGCCAATAATGCTGCTTTCTATAAAGAATATAGAGAAGAAACATGGTATAAATTCACCTTTAGAATACATTTAACATTTGTTATAAGAAAGAAACATGATTCTAAACATTTAGCTAAAAACAACAATAAATATTATATACAGTATAAACCAGAATAGTAGTATTTTGTGTGTATATATATATATTTGTGCATGTATGTTTGTGCGTGTGTGTATGTATGTGAACGACAGAAGCTTTTTTCTAGCAGTTCCTCCAAGAAAATCTGTAAAAAATGTTGGTCTAAAATATGCAGAAATGCACAATTGGAAATATGTTTCTGTCTGTGCTTAAACTTTGTAATAAAGATGTACAATTAAAAGAGATTCTCTGTCACTGGCCTGCCTGAAACAACTATGCCCAGAGAATGTAGAAATAGCTACGAGGATAGTTAATCTATATCCTAACCCTACCTCAGAAAACAATTCACACTGACCTTGTACAAGTTACTTAACTCTTGTTAAGCTTTCCCATCTCAAGCAATAAAGACCTTATCTAGCAGTGAGCTGTGGGTATTGATTACCTAATGTTCTGAGAGTTCTGTGCAGATATAAGAAACAGGACACAAAGGATAAATGTAAATTTTATAGACCAGGAGGCTTCAGTTAAGGCTTTCATTGATCATATACACATTCATCTCACTATTAAAAATAAATAAATTGGGTCGGGCATGGTGTCTAACATCTGTAATTCCAGCAGTTTGAGAGGCCAAGGCAGATGGATTAATTGAGGTAGGGAGTTTGAGATCAGCCTGACCACCAACATGGAGAAACCCCATCTCTACTAAAAGTACAAAAATAGCCGAGCTCAGTTGTGTATGCCTGTAATCCCAGCTACTTGGTGAGACATCACCTCACCTGGAAAGCACAAGGGGGAAGGGAATTCCTTTTCCTAGTCAAGGGAAACTGAGACGCACAACACCTGGAATATCAGGTAACTCCCACCCTAATTCTGCACTTTACCAAAGGTCTTAGGAAACAGTGCATCAGGAGATTATATTCCACACCTGGCCCAGAGGGTCCCACGCCCACAGAGCCTCCCTCATTGCTAGCACAGCAGTCTGAGATCTAATGGAAAGGTGGCAGCAAGGCTGGGGGAGGGGAGCCCACCATTGCTGAGGCTTAAGTAGGTAAACAAAGTGGCCAGGAAGCTCGAATTGGGTGGAGCCCACTGCAGCTCAAGGAGGTCTGCCTGCTTCTGTAGACTCCCCCTCTGGGGACAGGGCATAGCTAAAGAAAAAGCAGCAGAAGCCTCTGCAGATGTAAATGTCCCTGTCTGACAGCTTTGAAGAGAGCAGTGGTTCTCCCAGCACAGAGGTTGAGATCTAGAATGGACAGACTGCCTGCTCAAGTGGGTCCCTGTCCCCTGAGTAGCCTAACTGGGAGACATCCCCCACTGGGTGCAGACTGACACCCCACACCTCACACGGCTGGGTATACCTCTGAGACGAGGCTTCCAGAGCAAGAATCAGACAGCAAAACTCGCTGTTCAGCAATATCTGTCTTCTGCAGCCTCTGCTGCTGATACCCAGGCAAACAGGGACTGGAGTGGACCTCAAGCAAACTACAACAGACCTACAGCTAAGGGTCCTGACTGTTAGAAGGAAAACTAACAAACAGAAAGGACACCCACACCAAAACCCCATCAGTACATCACCATCATCAAAGACCAGAGGCAGATAAAACCACAAAGATGGGGAAATAGCAGTGCAGAAATGCTGGAAATTCAAAAAATCAGAGCGCATCTCCCCATCCAAAGGAACACAGCTCATCGCCAGCAATGGAACAAAGCTGGATGGAGAATGAATTTGACGAGTTGAGAGAAAAAGGCTTCAGTTGATCAAACTTCGCAGAGCTAAAGAAGGAACTCCGTACCCAGCGCAAAGAAGATAAAAAACTTGAAAAAAGAATGGATGAATGGATAACTAGAATAATCAATGCAGAGAAGGCCATAAAAGAACTGATAGACATGAAAACCATGACATGAGAACTACATGACAAAAGCACAAGCTTCAGTAACTGATTTGATGAACTGGAAGAAAGAGTATCAGTGATTGAAGATCAAATGAATGAATTGAAGTGAGAAGTGCAGAGAAAAAAGAGTAAAAGAAATGAACAAAGCCTCCAAGAAATATGGGATTAAGAGAAAAGACCAAATCTACGTCTGATTGGTGTGCCTGAAAGTGAGGGAGAAAATGGAACCATGTTGGAAAACACTCTGCAGGATATCATCCAGGAGAACTTCCCCAACCTTGTAAGGCAGGCCAACATCCAAATTCAGGAAATACAGAGAATGCCACAAAGATACTCCTCGAGAAGAGCAACTCCAAGACACATAATTGTCAGATTCACCAAAGTTAAAATGAAGGAAAAAATGTTAAGGGCAGCCAGAGAGAAAGGCCAGGTTACACACAAAGGGAAGCCCATCAGACTAACAGCAGATCTCTCGGCAGAAACTCTACAAGCCAGAAGAGAGTGGGGGCCAATATTCAACATTCTTAAAGAAAAGAATTTTAAACCCAGAATTTCATATCCAGCCAAACTAAGTTTCATAAGTGAAGGAGAAATAAAATCCTTTACAGATAAGCAAATGCTGAGAGATTTTGTCACCACCAGGGTTGCCCTATAAGAGATCCTGAAGGAAGCACTAAACATGGAAAGGAACAACCGGTACCAGCCATTGCAAAAACATGCCAAAATGTAAAGACCATCGATGCTAGGAAGAAACTGCATCAATTAATGAGCAAAATAGCTACCTAATATCATAATGACAGGAACAAGTTCACACATAACACTATTAACCTTAAATGTAAATGGGCTAAATGGTCCAATTAAAAGACACAGACTGGCAAGTTGGATAAAGAGTCAAGACCCATTAGTCTGCTGTATTCAGGAGACCCATCTCACATGCAGAGATACACATAGGCTCAAAACAAAGGCATGGAGGAAGATCTACCAAGCAAATGGAAAACAAAAAAAAAGCAGGGGTTGCAATCCTAGTCTCTAATAAAACAGACTTTAAACCATCAAAGATCAAAAGAGACAAAGAAAGCCATTACATAATGGTAAAGGGATCAGTTCATCAGGAAGAGTTAACTATCCTAAATAGATAAGCACCCAATACAGGAGCACCCAGATTCATAAAGCATGTCCTTAGATACATACAAAGAGACTTAGACTCCCAAAGAATAATAATGGGAGACTTTAACATCCCACTGTCAACATCAGACAGATCAACATGACAGAAAGTTAACAAGGATATCCAGGAATTGAACTCATATCTGCACCAAGCTGAACTAATACACATCTACAGAACTCTCTACCCCAAATCAACTGAATATACTTTCTTCTCAGCACCATATCACACTTATTCCAAAATTGACCATATAGTTGGAAGTAAAGCACTCCTTAGCAAATGTAAAAGAACAGAAATTATAACAAACTGTCTCTCAGATCATAGTGCAATCACACTAGAACTCAGGACTAAGAAACTCAACCAAAACCGCTCAACTACATGGAAACTGAACAACCTGCTCCTGAATGACTACTGGGTACATAACGAAATGAAGGCAGAAATAAAGATGATCTTTGAAACCAATGAGAACAAAGATAAAACATAACAGAATCTCTGGGATACATTTAAAGCAGTGTGTAGAGGGACATGTATAGCAATAAATGCACACAAGAGGAAGCAGGAAAGATCTAAAATTGACACTCTAACATCACAATGAAAAGAACTAGAGAAGCAAGAGCAAACACATTCAAAAGCTAGCAGAAAGCAAGAAATAACTAAGATCAGAGCAGAACTGAAGGAGATAGAGATACAAAAAACCTTCCAAAAAATCAATGAATCCAGGAGCCTGTTTTTTGAAAAGATCAACAAAATTGATAGACTGCTAGCAAGACTAATAAAGAAGAAAAGAGAGAAGAATCAAATAGACACAATAAAAAATGACAACGGGGATATCACCACCGACCCCACAGAAATACAAACTACCATCAGAGAATACTATAAACACCTCTACGCAAATAAACTAGAAAACCTAGAAGAAATGGATAATTTCCTGGACACTTACACTGTCCCAAGACTAAACCAGGAAGAAGCTGAATCCCTGAATAGACCAATAGCAGGCTCTGAAATTGAGGCAATAATTAATAGCTTACCAACCAAAAAAAGTCCAGGACCAGATGGATTCACAGCTGAATTCTACCAGAGGTACAAGGAGGAGTTGGTACCATTCCTTCTGAAATTATTCCAATCAAAAGAAAAAGAGGGAGTCCTCCCTAACTCATTTTATGAGGCCAACATCATCCTGATACCAAAGCCTGGCAGAGACACAACAAAAAAAAAGACAATTTTAGACCATTATCCCTGGTGAACATCGATGCAAAAATCCTCAATAAAATACTGGCAAACTGAATCCAGCAGCACATCTAAAAGCTTATCCACCTTGATCAAGTGGGCTTCATCCCTGGGATGCAAGGCTGGATCAACATATACAAATCAATAAACGTAATCCAGCATATAAACAGAACCAAAGACAAAAACCACAAGATTATCTCAATAGATGCAGAAAAGGCCTTTGACAATATTCAACAGCCCTTCATGCTAAAAACTCTCAATAAATTATGTATTGATGGAACGTATCTCAAAATAATAAGAGCTACTTATGACAAACCACAGCCAATATCATACTGAATGGGCAAAACCTGGAAGCATTCCCTTTGAAAACTGGAACAAGACAGGGATGCCCTCTCTCACTACTCCTATTCGACATATTATTGGAAGTTCTGGCTAGGGAAATCAGGCAAGAGAAAGAAATAAAGGGTATTCGTTAGGAAAAGAAGAAGTGAAATTGTACCTGTTGGCAGATGATATGATTGTATATTTAGAAAACCCCATTGTCTCAGCCCAAGATCTCCTTAAGCTGATAAGCAACTTCAGAAAAGTCTCAGGATACAAAATCAATGTGCAAAAATCACAAGCATTCTTCTACACCAGTAACAGACAAACAGAGAGCCAAATCATGAATAAATTCCCATTCACAATAGCTTCAAAGAGAATAAAATACCTAGGAATCCAACTTACAAGGGATGTAAAGGACTCTTCAAGGAGAACTACAAACCACTGCTCAGTGAAATCAAAGAGGACACAAACAAATGGAAGAACATACCATGCTCATGGATAGGAAGAATCAATATTGTGAAAATGGCCATACTGCCCAAGGTAATTTAGAGATTCAATGCCATCCCCATTAAGCTACCAATGACTTCCTTCACAGACCTGGAAAAAACTGCTTTAAAGTTCACATGGAACCAAAAAAGACCCCACATTGTCAAGACAATCCTAAGCCAAAAGAGCAAAGCTGGAGGAATCACACTACCTGACTTCAAACTATACTACAGGCTACATAAGCCAAAACAGCATGGTACTGGTACCAAAACAGAGATATAGACCAATGGAACAGAAAAGAGCCCTCAGAAATAATACCACTCATCTACAGCCATCTGATCTTTGACAAACCTGACAAAAACAAGAAATGGGGAAAGGATTCCCTATTTAATAAATGGTGCTGGGAAAATTGACTAGCCATAAGTAGAAAGCTGAAACTGGATCCTTTCCTTACTCCTTATATGAAAATTAATTCAAGATGGATTAGAGACTTAAATGTTGGACCTAAAGTCATAAAAACTCAAGAAGAAAACCTAGGTAATACCATTCAGGACATAGGCATGGGCAAGGACTTCATGTCTAAAACACCAAAAGCAACAGCAACAAAAGCCAAAATTGACAAATGGGATCTAATTAAACTAAGAGCTTCTGCACAGCAAAAGAAACTACCATCAGAGTGAACAGGCAACCTACAGAATGGGTGAACATTTTTGCAATCTACTCATCTGACAAAGGGCTAATATCCAGAACGTACAAAGAGCTCAAACAAATTTACAAGAAAAATCAAAGAACCCCATCAAAAAGTGGGCAAAAGATATGAACAGACACTTCTCAAAAGAAGGCATTCATACAGCCAACAGACACATGAAAAAATGCTCATCATCACTGGCCATCAGAGAAATGCAAATCAAAACCACAATGAGATACCATCTCACACCAGTTAGAACGGCAATCATTAAAAAGTCAGGAAATAACAGGTGCTGGAGAGGATGTGGAGAAATAGGAACACTTTTAAACTGTTGATGGGACTGTACAATAGTTCAATCATTGTGGAAAACAGTGTGGTGATTCCTCAATGATCTAGAACTAGAAATCCCATTTGACTCAGCCATCCCATTATTGGGTATATACCCAAAGGATTATAAATCATGCTGCTATAAAGACACATGCACACGTATGTTTATTGTGGCACTATTCACAATAGCAAAGACTTGGAATCAACCCAAATGTCCATCAGTGACAGACTGGATTAAGAAAATGTGGCACATATACACCATGGAATACTATGCAGCCATAAAAAAGGATGAGTTCGTGTCCTTGGAAGGGACATGGATGCAGTTGGAAACCATCGTTCTCAGCAAACTATCACGAGAACAGAAAACCAAACACTGCATGTTCTCACTCATAGGTGGGTATTGAACCATGGGATCACTTGGACATAGGAAGGGAAATATCACACACCGGGGCCTATTGTGGGGAATGGTTAGCGGGGAGGGATAGCATTAGGAGATATACCTAATGTAAATGACGAGTTAATGGGTGCAGCACACCAACGTGGCACATGTATACATATGTAACAAACCTGAACATTGTGTACATGTACCCTAGAACTTACAGTGTAATAATAATAATAATAATAAAATGAATAAATTTTAAAAAGCAAGAAATGTATAAATCAAGTTATAAATGTATAAATGTTATTATAAACATTAATGTATTGTATCCCACAAAGGTGGATGAAACTAAACTAATGAACTTTTTAGGATTCAAAAATAATCTCAGAGTCATTAGTTTGACATTTTTTCCTTTCCTCAGCCTTCTTCTGAATATCACTTTCAGCCTGAAGACAATAAAAATGGCTTTAAGCTGGGCATAGTGGCACTTACCTCTATTCCAGCACTTTGGAAGGTCAGCGCAGGAGGATTTCTTGAGCTCAGAAGTTCTAGACCATCCTGTGCGAAATAGTGAGATTTCATCTCTACAAAAATGAAAAAAAGAAAAAGAACGAAATAAATTTAAGATTTTCCAAATAATATATTATTTTTATTTTTAAATCATGTTTTTCTTGGTCTCCAATAAATGCGAACTATACTATTTTATTGCTCCTGACCTTTCTATGAATTTTCAAAATGGATAGAACAAATGACAAATAGAAAAAGGGCAGTTCCCTAATTCCCTAATAAGAAAACTGTAGTGTTAAAATAAATATTTGAATACAGGCTTATGATAAAGTAGACCCTTTGTAAAAAAAAAATTACATCCATATGCTTTAGATATCTGCTTAATTGTTTTTATGTTAATATATTTAGAGGACTGAATATCTTCATATGTTCCTGATGTAATAAAAAAAAAAAAAACCTTGAAGACATTGTGTTAGACATATGTGTTCAGACTCTTTTGGTATCAAATAATTAAAGTTGACATTCAATTTCCAGTGATTGCCTATGCCATTCTCTATAGCTTAACTGGTTTAATATTTTTAACATTAAAACGAATCAGTAGTAGCCATGTTAGTGTTAGCTTCATCTCAGATTCTATTTTTATGCTCTGAAGGATCATACAAACCATTAGGTTAACTTTTACAAATAAACTATCCCTATGAAAAGATTTAAAAATAAAATAAACCACTAAGAAAAAAATGTGAAAGAATTATCTTGGTCATATATTTTGAGAATACAATCATGTATTACTTAACGACAGGGATATATTGTAGGAAATGCATGGTTAAGTAATTGTATCATTGTGCAAACATCATGACTGTACTACACAAACTGAAATGATATAGCCAATAACACACCTATGCTGTATGGTATAACCTATTGCTCCTAGGATGGAAATCTGTACAGCATGTTACTGTGATGAACACTGTAGTCAATTTCAAGACAATGATAAGTAGCTGTGTATCAAAACATACTTAAATATAGAAAAAGAACAGTAAAATAGGGTACTATTATGTGGCACCATCGAATTTGTAGTTCATTGTTAACTGAAATGTTGTTTTATGGTACATGATGGTATACAAATTTTAATGAAGTTAAAATGTTTCAGGTTGTTTTATTTGAGGATTATTACCACCAAATATTAAATGCTATCTCTAGAATGTGATAACAGCATGCTAGAATTTGATCATGTAAAATAGTTTCATTTTTAGGCTTGTTGTTGTTTGTATTATATATTGCACGTTTTCAGCAGTATCTGGAACATGTGTAACCTAGTAACTAAGATGCCTGACTTTGGAATCTGTCTGCAATTTGTCAGCTTATGTTACCTTAAACAAAGGATTTAAGTTCTCTAGACTTTTTGCTTATATGAGAAACAAAGGGAGATAATGAGTATGACATAAAATGTGAGAATAATGAAAGGCAACCCAATATGAAGAAATATGACTGTGAAGAACATACACTAAATGCCCTGAAAAAGGGCATCTGTGGTTATAACCATGATTGACTCTGTGTTATTGCTTATTCATAAATATGAATTTGGTTTCAAGTCTCTTTTCATTTAGTTATGTGATTTTAAAAACTTTGCTGTATTTTTACATGAGACTAGGACCACAGAAATTCCTAATGTTTGCCAGTAGCATCTATTTCACATTTTATAAGAAAATTACTGGAAAAAGTGTGTTGACTCAAGACATGTTTATTTGACCTACAGACTTTGCTAAGACACATCCGTCAATCATTCCATGGCAAACATTTGTAACATATTCATTCTTCTCAAGATAAACCAAAGGCTCTCCCATGTTATTAGAAACACTACTGCTAATGTGATTTTACAAACATTCTCCATGTATATCACTGTCTGAATCTGCACCCTGAAGCTAAATGTTATATTTAATTAAATATAACTTTGTTCTTCTTCTTCAAGCATAATGATTTTTTTAAATTTTAATAGGTTAGACTTTAAAATGTTTCTTTGTAAAACAAACAGAAAAAAATTGAAAAAATACAATTTATACAAAATACGTACACCTTTGAAAGTCCATTCAAGTTGACAGACAAACTTCAGGAAAACACTCTGAAAACCATGCAGTTCTATTTTACAATTATCTATCTCAGGATATTAGAAAAAAATAACAACTATACCCAAATAAGCAGAAGAAAAGCATTTATTAAGGTAAGAGCAGAAATTATTGAAATAGAATACAAGTATATAACACAGGCAATAGAAAGGCAAAACCTGACTTACAATTTCATTTACGATATATAAAGAGATTAGAAATACTCATTTATTTACTACCATAAGAAAATGGTAGACAAATTTGAAAGCACTGAATTTTTTTAGACACACAGATAAAAGAATTTGCCAGGCAAACTACCATCCTGAAATCTGTAGACAAGATTATCCAAAGCATAGCTGTTATGGAGCAAATATTTGTGTTCTCCTAAAATTTATGTGTTGAAGCCTTAACCCCCATTGTGATGGTATTTAAAAATGAGGTGTATTAGTTCTTTAGAGGTACAGCACTAATAGGATAGATGTATACATAAAAGGGAGTTTATTAAGAAGTATTGACTCACACGATCACAAGGTGAAGTCCCACAATAGGCCATCTGCAAGCTGAGGAGCAAGAAAGCCAGTCTGAGTCCCAAAACCTCAAAAGTAGGGAAGTCAACATTGCACCCTTCAGTCTGTAGCTGAAGGCCCAAGAGCCTCTGGCAAACCACTTGTGTAGTTCCAAGAGTTCAAAAGCTGAAGAGCTTGGAGTCTGATGTTCGAGGACTGGAAGCATCCAGCATGGGAGAAAGATGGATGCGAGAAGCCTTAGGCAGTCTAGTCCTTCCACATTCCTCTGCCTGCTTTTATCCTAGCTGTGCTGGCAGATGATTAGAGGGTGCCCACCCAGATTGAGGGTGCATCCGCCTCTCCTAGTTCACTGACTCAAATGTTAATTTTTATTTTTGGCAACACTCTCATAGACACACCCAGGAACAACACTTTGCATCTTTCAATCCAATCAAGTTGACACTCATTATTAACCATCACCTGGGCTCTTTGGGAGTTACAGTAATGAGGAATGGATTAGCTCATGAAGGTGGGGCTTTCCTGATAGGAAAGCTTTATAGATAGATCTCATTCTTACTCTCTTTGATGCCTGCATGGAGAAAAGGTCATGTGAGGACACAGCAAGAAGGGAGACCCCTGCAAGTCAGAAAGATAAACTATCCAAGAACCTCATTATGTTGTCACCGTGGTCTTGAAATTACAGATTCCAGCACTGTGAAGCAGTAAATGTCTGTCGTTTAAGACCCAGGGTATGGCATTATATTAAGACAGCCAACATGAGTAAGATAACAGCTGACACCTGTTTACAGGGAAGGGAAAATACTTGAGCTATAAATTGATAGCAGCATTTAAATGACAATTTGGACAAATAGAGAATGAGTGTGTACTAGTGTGTCAGTGAGACAGTCCCAAGAAGCATGGTCTTAGAGGGGCTTACACTTTCATGGACTTTACCTAGTAGAAGTCCACAAGGTTTTCTTTGGGAAGAATCAAGAAATACCTCCTCATGTCTCTGGCAAATGGAAGGGAAGTATAATCATTGTGAAATATGGAGAGGGTTTCATAACAATTGGCTATATTGCAAAAGGAACTAGTTAGAACCTTATCAGAGTTAAGGAAGGACTCTTCTCTCACTCTAGCCACCTCTATACCTTTCCTATCTGACCAAGGGGTAAAAAAATTATAGTCAATGGGGGGAAGAAATTCAAGAAAATATGAAAAATCTCCACCCAGGGAAGCCAGTAGGGAATAATGGATAGAATAAACAAAAATAAAATTATGTAAATGCAGAAACACTTGTAAAAGTAACAGCCAAAAGACACAATCTGGGTAAAAGATTGACAAGTAAGTAAAAGAATATAGAAAGCGTCTTCTTCCCCATACTATATTGCCGCACAAACCAGTCTCTAGTATAATACAGTGCTTTACAACTGAATATATTTCATGACACAGACTTTCTGTGGGCAGTAATAGGTGTGAGAATTCAAAGTTAAGAGGGGAGACAAAAGCAATAACGTGAGGAACATGAAACGTCTGACTCCATTGATAAAGGAGTTAAGAAGAAATTACTTACGCAGATTGTGAAAGTATGGAAATCTTTGGTAATGTTTTCCTTTTAATGAAAAGCAGCCCCAAATTATTTTTCTTTCTAACACAGAGCAGCCTGTAAATTCGAGCCGCAGACTGATGCCTGCAGTTGTGCCAATCATGTTCAAGATGGTGGTTCCTTTTTTCCTCCTCTTTGTCAGCCACCTGTAAAGAGCAGAGAAGATGGCACCTGCCAAAGGGAAAATTTATTTGCATAATAAGATTAGGGTGGGGAAGCCAACCTTCCACATGCACTATGTAAACGTCGTATCTGATCCAACCAATCTGTGAACCTTATGTAAATAAGACACTGCCACCTGAAGCCTGACAATGAAATCTGGCACATCTGCCGCGGGCCAGTCCTTCCTTTTCAGAAGTACTCTGTCTCACTCGAGAGAGATCCTTTTTTCTTTCTCTTTCTTTTGCTTATTAAACCTCCTCTCCTAAACTCTTCGTGTGTGTCCATGTCTTAAATTTTCTTGGGGGGTGATAATGAACCCCAGGTATTTAGCCCAGACAATGTAGCCGCTTCTCGACCAGCTCTAAAATTACTAAGAATATCAATTGCTTGTCAAGTTAACATAGATCTTACACTAGAGGCCTTTTTACCTTGGTTCTTAGTACAAAATACCACGTGTCCAAAATTCAACAAACGCTTAAAAGCCATGCCAAAGGGTAAAATAAAAAGCACAATCCAGATGACAGGTTGATGAGTGCAGCAAACCACTATGGCATGGGTATACTTATGTAACAAATCTTCACATTTTGCACATGTATCCCAGAATTTAAGTAAAATAATAAAAAAAGCACAATCCAAAGGCACAAAACAATCATTAAAACCAGACTGAGTCATGACAGACATTGGAAAGAGTATAAAAGGGAATTTTAATAACTATTATTAATATGTTAAGGGTTCTAATTGAAAAAGAATTATGCAAGAACAGATAAGTAACAAAGCCAGAGAGATATAAACTGTAATAAGAATTAAAAAGAAAATACTAGATATAAAGAATGTTGTAACAGAAATGAAGAATGACTTTTATGGCTCATTATACAATGGAACAGACAAGGAAAATAATAATAAGCTTTTATATAAGTCAGTAGATACAAGTCAAATAAAAATGCAAAGAGAAAAAAATGAATATATTGACAGGTAATTGAACTGAACAACAGTTTTATAAAAGTGATACTATACACACAATTAAAAATGAGAAAGAGAGGAAACAATGAAATAGAGATATATTTGAAGTTATAACAAAACATTACAAAAGAAAAAATAATAAAATTGGCAATATTAATTATGAATTATCTATACTACATTTAAAATGATAAAGATTTATTTGAATATTGACTTGGATGAGTCAAAAACATGCTAAAAACAATAAAATAAGTATAACGGACATTAAGAACATTGGACATTAAGAACATAAGGACATTGAGATAAAATTCATAAAAATATTCAAATAGAACCACATAAGCAGAAGAGAGAAAGAACAAAAACAAAACAAGAAAGTAGTAATACTTATGAAACGGTAGATATTAAAATCACCTTATTAATAATTCTTTTGGGAATATTCAAAATACGCAAATAAAAGGAAAATGAAAGAAAAATAATAGAATAAATAAGACCAAATAATATGTTGTCTACAAAAAACTGACTTTAAATAGAAAGCTTAGACACAATGAAATAAAGATACAAAAAAAAGACATATGATAATAAGAAGAGTTAAAAGAAAGCTATGTAGCTGTATTAAATCCAGGCAAAGCAGACTTGACCAACAGAAGGATTATCAGTAATGGAGATGAACACCACATACTAATAATGATAAAGGAGTTAATTTACCAGACATATAAATCTAAACACGTAGGCATCCAGCAACACAGTGCCAAAATACATGAGGCAAAATTGACAGAATTGACAGAATAGAAAGGATAAATTAAGAATCCACTGCTATAGGTGAAGATTTTCACAATCCTCTGTAAGTAACTGATATATTAAACTTTCAGAAAATCAGAAAGTTTACAATTGACCTGAATAACACTAGGAATCACTTTGATTCAATTGATGATCATAGAATACTCAATAAAACATCAGAGAAATATATATTTTTTCTGAGCTCATATGGAACATTCACCATCATAGGTCATATTGTGGGTCATAAAATACACCTCAGCAAACTTAAATAGAATTCACATTTTTTTTTAACACCCAAATGAAGTTAAACTAGAAATCAATAAAAGAAAGAAAATAGAAAAATCTCCAAATATTTGGAAATTAAGCAACACATTTTTAAATAACATGTGGATCAAGGAATTCTCAATAGAAATTATATATAACATTATATATAATATTATATATATAACATTTATATAATATTATATATTTAACATTATATATAATATTATATATAACATTATAGAAATTATATTATATAATTTATATATGATTTATATAATTAGATATGATAAATTATATAATTTATATGATTTAATTTCTATTGATGTTATATACAATATATAATAGATATAATGTTATATATAAGTTCTATTGATAATGTTATATATAATATATAATATATAACGTTATATATAATTTCTATTGATAATGTTATATATAATTTCTCTATATAAATTATATATTTTATATATATAATTGAAAATATATCTTATTCATGGGATGCAACAAAAACACTGATAAAAGAAAATCAATAATGTTAAATGTATGGGTTAAAAAAATAAGAAAGAAAAAGAAAGCAATAAGCTAGCTCTACATTAGGAAAAGAACAAATAACAATTTAAACCTAAAGTGTTTTACCTGGAATAAGTAATAAGCAGAAATCAATGAAGCTGAAAATAAGAAAACAATAGAGAAAATTTAAAAAATCCAAAGCATATTCTTCAAAAATGATCAATAGAAGTGATGAACTTCTAACTAGAATAACTAAAACTAAAAGAGAGAAGACACACATTACTAACATCAGAAATAACATGAGTCATTGCTAGCAATATCATGGACTTTATAAAAATAATAATTAAAGATTACTAACAAATGTGGGCTAATTTCAACTTAGATGAAATAGATTAATTCCGTCAATGACACATCCAACTCAAAGTATGATAAATGTACTTAAATAGCTCTTTATCTCATAAAGAAACGAGATCAATGGTTAATAATCTTCTAAAAATAAAATAATAGGCATAGATGGGCTCACTAGTGAATTCTACAAAATACGTCAGGGTAAAAAATGATGCCATTCTTAGCAAAATGTCAAAAAAAAAAAAAAATGCAACAGTGACCACTTCCCAGCTCCTTCTATAAGGTCTGCATTGCCCTAATACCAAATATACATATATTTTTAAAAATATATAAAAAAGAAATGTCTCTTATGAATATGGATGCAATCTCAACATAATAACAATGTAAAACCAACAATGTGTTAAAATATGCACCACCACTAAGTGAGATATATTTGAAAGATATTGTTTTTTGCAGTATTTGAAACCCAATCAGTGTGTCCCACTATATTGACAGACTAAGAAAAACTGTAGAATTCTATGCATTAATGCAGAGAAAATATTTTCAAAAGACCTAATGATGATGCGTAATAGAAAAATAGAAAACTAGGAATAGGGAGGACCTTACCCAACTTATTAACAATGATCTATGTCAAACATACAGCTCATACACTTGATAGTGAGAGGCTGGATGCGTTCTACCTAAGAACGGGAACAAGACAAGGATGTCCTCTGTGCTTATTAACACTGTTGTTAAACTTGTACCGGCGATCTTAGGTGTCTGGGAGAAAAAAAGGGAAGAAGTAAAATGTACATAGATTGGAAAAAAAAAAAAAGAGAGAGAAAAAACTCTCTGTTCACTCTGCTAGAGTGGCTAAAATCTAAAAGACAGTACCAAACGCTGGTGAAGATGTGAGGCATGAAGTACTATCATTCATCACTGATGGGAATGCAAAATGATACAGATGATTTGAAAAACAGTTTGACCTTTTCTTAAAATCTAAACATTGTCTTACAATACAATTACTAATCATGTTCCTTGGTAGTTACACAAATGAGTTGAAAACTTGTTCACACAAACACTGGCAAAAGCCTATTTATATCAGCTATATTCATAATTGCAAAAACTTGGTAGCAAGCAAGGTATCTTTCAGTAGGTGAATTGATGCATAAACTGTGATACAGCCATATATTGAAATACTATTCAGTGCTAAACAGAAATGAGCTATCAATCTTCAAATGCACATTATTCAGTACAACAGGTCAATATAAGAGGTCAAATATTGTATGGTTGCAACTGTATGATATTGTGGGGAAAAAAAAAAAAACAAAAAAAAAACTCTGGAGACAGACAGTAAAAGGATTAGTGGTTGCCAGGGGATGGGGTGAAGGAAGAATGAATAGGAGAAGCACAGAGGAATTTTAGGGCAGTTTAACCACTTAGCATGATGCTATAATGGTATGTATGTGTCATTATATATCTGTAAAATATGAAAACAACAACAGCAAAACTTTAATGTAAATTATGTAATTAAGTAAATTATGTAATTATGTAAATTATGGACTTTAGGTAATAAAGATGTCTATCAAATACAACAAATGTGCCACTCTGGTGTAGGATGTTGATAATGGGGGTTACTTCATGTGTGGAGATAAGGGATTTATGAGAATTCTACTTTCTGCACAGTTTTGCTATGAGTCTGAAATGGCTTTTTAAAAAATACAGTTTATTTAAAAAGTTTTTAAGCCTGCCAGTTCGCAAATGGGATGAGTGTCTATGCATGAAGGGGTGGCCTGCCCCTCCACACCTGTGGGTGTTTCTCATTAGGTGGAACAAGAGACTTGAGAAAAGAAATAAGACACAGAGACAAAGTATAGAGAAAGAAAAGTGGGGGACCGGCGCTCAACTTACAGAGGACCCACGCCAGCACGGTCTCTGAGTTCCCTTAGTATTTATAGATAATTATCTTTACTGTCTTAAAGATAAGGGAGTGGCAGGACAATAGGATCGTTTTTAGGGAGGAAATCAGCAGTAAGACATAAGAACAAGGATCTCTGTGACATGAATAAGTTTAAAGGAAAATCCTGTGCCTAGAGATAAACTTTTTAGCAGCATTGTTTCATCCTATCACATGGGGATAAACCTTGGACAATACCTAGCTTTTCTAGGAACAAAGACACACCCTGCATGCCCAAAATCCATTAAACCTTGAGTTACCACAGCACATGTCTCTTGCAAGGACAAGGTTGGGGGTAGGGTCACAGATTAACAGCATCTCAAATACAGAACAAAATGGAGTCTCTTATGTCTACTTCTTTCTATATAGACACAGTAACAGGCTGATCTCTTTCTTTTCCCCACATATGCAGAAAATCTCAAATAATTTAGAAATGCACCCATGTGGAAAAAATAAGAAAGCATAGTATGACTGAGAGAAACAAGGTCAATATACAAAGTTCAATTGCTTTCCTATAAACTAGCAATAAACACCACAGAATTTGTAATTTTAAAACTATAATTTTCAATTGCATTTAACAAAAAGAAATAGGTATAAATCTACAAAAAATAAGTACAAGATCTATATGGAAACAACTATGACTGTATGAAAGAAATTTAAAATTATTGAAATTAGGAGAGTTATGTCATGTTCGTGAATTAGAGATCCCAATATTGTAATAATATTTTTCCCAACTTGACTTCTAATTGAATGTTTTCCAGTCAAAATCCCAACAGACAAGTATAGATATTGATGAATTGATTCTAAAGTTTCTACAGATAAGCAAAAGATGTACAATAATCAACACCATTCTTGTGAATATAAAAAGAAGACTCAGATTATCCTATTTTAATAATTAATGTAAATCTACAGTTTTCAAGATAGAATGGTATTCACAAAAAAATACATATATAGATCAATTAGTTAAACATTATAGAGTTGAGATGCCTTACACAAAAAATAACAGAAGATTGGTTCAGAGCCAAATATAAAATGCAAAACCATAATATGTTTTACAAAAAGGAGGAGAAAATCCATGTGACCTATGGTTCAATAAATACTTTTTAAATATAATTTAACACTAACAGCATGACTTCAAAAACGATAGTTTACACTTTAGTAAAATTTAAAAATTAAAGTATGGAAAAGATGGAGTCGACTAGGCACAGTGGCTCATGCCTGTAATCTCAGCACTTTGGGAGGCTGAGGTGGATAGATCACCTGAGGTCCGGAGTTCGAGACCAGCCTAGCCAACATGGTGAAACTTCGTCTCTACTAAAAATACAAAAATTAGCCAGGCATATTGGTGTGTGCCTGTAATCGCAGCTACTCAGTAGCCTGAGGCAGGAGAATTGCTGGAACCCGGGAGGCAAAATTTGTAGTGAGCCCAGATTGCACCATGGCACTCCAGCCTGGGAGACAATAATATAATGAGACTCTGCCTCAAAAAAACAGAAACAAAAACAAAAACAAAAAACAGTCAAGAGAATAAAAAGACAAACCAAAGACTGGAATAAAATATTTTAAAAATACTTATCTGCTAAATAACTTAAATAACTTGCATCCAAAATTCAAAAACATTCCTAACCTAACAGTATGAAAACAAATTAATGAAAAATTAAGGAAAGATCTGAAAAGATGCCTTACAAATGAAGACATGCAATGGCAAATAAGCATATGAAAATGTTCTTTTGTCCTTAGAGAATTTGTCCTTAGAGAATTACAAATTAAAATAACAATGAGATATTGCTTCTCGCATATTAGAATAGTTAAAAATCCAAAATACTGGTAATACCAGTTCTTGGCAAGGACTCAGAGCAACAGGAACTCTCATTCATTGCTGGTAAATAGTATGGTCCTTTGCAAGCCAGTTTATGACTCAGCAGTCAAACTCTTAGGTATTTAATCAACTGAGTTTAAAATTTATGTTTATATAAAATCCATTACACAAATATTTAGACACACTTTACATAAATATCAAATTATAGAAGAAACCAAGATATTATTCAATGAAGCTGAGTGTAAAAGCAAACGGTGGTAGTTCCATGCAATGTTGTACTATTTAGTAATAATAATTTAAAAAAATAGCTCTCAAGCCCTGAAAAAATATAATTTTATTTGAATATTTCAAAGTAAAAAAAAAAAATAGTTTGAAAAGGCTGCATACTGTAGTATTCTATTTATATGGCATTCTGGAAAAGGCAAAACAATAAAAAGGATGAACAAATCGGTGATTGCCAGAGGTAAATGGTGGGGAATAGTTGAATAGGTAAAACCCAGGGAATTGTTTAAAGCAGTGTAACTATTCTGTGTGAGACTGTAATGGTGAATAGATAACACTATTTATTTGTCAAAACTCATAGAGCTTTATAACATAAAGAGTGATTTTTTTTAATAAACACAGGATATTGGAATATCACAGGCTGGAATTTAGAATGGTGAACAAACAAATAAACAACAACCACCAAAAAAAAAAAAAACCCAAAAAACTACTGTATTATAAATATATTAAAAAATCTCACTGAAGGGATAGTGTGCTGGCTTAACTAACTTTGGAAATGGTGCAATGAATAAAAAGTCTGAATGAAATGTGCTTAAGCACAATACTCTATTTGATAATGGTTTTCAGGAGAATACTGGTTAAAAATATTGGAGCCATTATAGGTGTATAATGGAATTGAACAATTAAGTGAATTGATGGTAGATGATGGCAGACATGTTTCTCACCATTGATGTAGAAGTTTACAGATAATTAGAAAGCTGGAATTATCCATGTGTTATATTCAATTTGAATACCTCAGTAAGAACCTATATTAAGCTTAATATAGATGAACAGTGCATATAGAAATATTTACATGTATGCATATATACACAAGTTAGTATAAATGCCTTTAAACTTTTAAAGCATATTACTTTCCTCTGTTAACAAGAAGAGAGGTAGACGAATAATATTCTTGTAGCAACACACACACTTAACATGTAAGTTGTGATTTCTAATACTGTTTTACAATAAAATGAACTAGGACTCTTTAGAGAAAGCTAATTCTAGGACTGGGAAACAAAATATGCAAAAATAAGGTTAAAGCAGCTTGTAGTTCCAGGAAATAAGAAAGTCCTCTAAAAAATTAAAATAATACAATGTGCCAAAAAGACACAAAAGCTAACTGAAAGAGCTTCAAGCAACCAAAATGGAAAATTTTGAACAACAAAATGTAGTATTGAATTATAACCCAAAGCATATAATGCCCATGAATCCATACTAAAAAAATAAATAAACAACAAAATAAATTAAGAAATAATTGGGGAAGAACAGCAAAAAATCCCCATTTAGGATTTCATGATTTTATGTAGATATTTTACCCTCAAAGAAATAGAGCATAACTCTCCACTCATTAAGTGTGGCCTCCACAGTGTGTCTTGCCTCAAATGAAAAAGTATTTTCATAATGAAAAACCTGACAAACTCTACCTCAGCCAGGTAATCAAGGTTAAGTTAAAAAATAATGTCATATTGACAGAAGATGCTCTTAGTATGATATGATAGTAATGGCACTTTACTTCTGTGGTCTGTTTTCCCTAAACTTCGTAACAGTTAATTTTATGTACTCACTTGACTGGGTCATAGAGTATCCATATATTTGTTCAAACATTATTCTGTGAGGGTGTTTTTGAATGAGATTAGCGTTTAAGTAGGTAGACTGGTTAAAACAAATAGTATCACACTTTGGAAGCCAGTTTGGCAGCTTTTTACAAAGCCCAACAGTTATACTGCATCATTCAGCAGTGGTACTCTTGGGTGTTTAATTATCTGAGGTGAAAATTTATGTTTCTGTAAAAACCCATAAAACAAAGATTTCCACCCCCTTCCATAATAGCAATGAGCTTCATTCAATCAGTTGAAAGCCTGAATTGAACAAAAGTTTAACGCCTTCTCAAGAGCATTTTTCTCCCTACTGACCTTTGAACTGGAGCATAAGCTTTTCCTGTTTCTATAGCAGATTTCAGCTTTGAAATTAGCATAAGCTTAGCATATTTTGGATTTACCAGTCTCCATAATTGCCTGAGTCAATTTTATGTAATAAATCTAAACAGAGAGAGAGAGAGAGACAGATACCATATTGGTTCTATTTCTCTAGAAAATTACACCCATAGTCTAATTAAAAAAAAATAAAATAGGAAAATCCAATTTGAGAAATATTTTACAAAACACCTAACCAGTATTTATTGCTCCAAAAGTCAAGGTCATTAAAAATAAGGAAAGTCCTAGAAGCCAGAACGGTGAGAGGGGCCTGAATCAGACATGACAACTAAATAAATTTAACAGTATACCCAGAATGAGATTCCAGTGAGGAAAGAGAGAGACTCTCTCATATTGTTTTATACTCAGTACCTGTTTTAAGAAAAAAACAGGGAAGTAAAACCAAAGATAGGCACCCCAAAACCAGGGCGGGAACCAGGCCTGGGTCTGCCTGGCCTAAACCCAGTAGTTAAAAATCAACTCATGACTTAGAAACCGATGTTCCTGACATTGTATAGAAGAACATTGTGAAAACCCCTGCCCTGTTCTGTTTCTCTCTTACTATCAGTGCATGAAAATCCCTGCTATGTATCCCCTAGATTGCTTAATCAATCACAACCCTTTCGTAGGAAATCTTTAGTGTTGTGAGCCCTTAAAAGTGACAGAAATTGTGCACTCCGGGAGCTTGGATTTTAAGGCAGTGGCTTGCTGATGCTCCCAGCTGAATAAAGCCCTTCCTTCTACAACTCAGTGTCTGAGAGGTTTTGTCTGTGCCTCCTCCTGCTACATTTCTTGGGTCCCTGACCAGGAAGCAAGGTAACTGACAGTGACGGCCTGCGGAGGCAGCCTCTTAGGCGGCTTAGGCCTGCCCTGTGGAGCATCCCTGCCGGGGACTCCGGCCAGTCTGAGTGAGGCGATCCAAAGAGCGCTCCTGGGTAGACAGTTGTCCCGGTGGAACGGCCTCATCAGAGCAGCGCATAGCAGGCCCCCACAGAGGATTAACACAGTGGCTGAACACTTGAACACCAGGAAGGAACTGGCACGTGGAGTCCGGATATCTGAAACTTGGTAAGACTAGACTTTGGAACTTGCCCCACTCCATTTGAGTGGAAGTGTGGCCTGATCAACCACAGTGTGCCTGTATCAGCACTTTTGTTCTGATTTTGACTTGACTTGAATTGCTGGATACTTTGGTTTTGGGTTTGACTTGGCTTAAATTTCTTGGTACTTGGATTTTGAATTTCGTGGTATTCTGATTTTGGTTTGGTATAAATGATAAAACTGTGTCTGTGTCCTCTTTACCCTGTTCTTTGTTTTGTGGTGAGTGTGTGTGGTGTGAGTGTGGTATTTTGTCTTGAGAAAACACGGATCAGTTGCAAAATAAGCCCACCCCACTAAGAATTTCCAGGGATGTTTTACTTTAACAAGCCTAGTAATCATGCTAAAACATACTACTTGGTGATTTTTATAGTCTGAACTCTTACATACTGTATCATTTATTTTCTTATAGTGAAACACATTAAATTATAGAAAATTGTTTGAAACTAATTGGCTTCTTTCTGAACTCTAAATTCTTTGGTTCTGAGTTAAGCTTTATGAGCAAAGTATAGAAAACTGCCTATTGAAGATCAGTTAATTTTGCATCAAGGTTAGTTTGAGTAAGAATTCAAATATATCAGGTAGTAATTTATCATAGAAATAAAACTGAGGTTTCTTCTAGTCCCCTCATCTTTTTTACTTTTTATATAAATACTGGCTTTCACAATTGAAGTTCCAATGATCGCTTACTAATTCAAGAGCAAAATAAGCAATTTTTTTTCTTTTTTTCTTTTTTTTTCTTTTTTTGAAATGGAGTCTCTCTCTGTTGCCAGGCTGGCATGCAGTGGCACGATCCTGGCTCTCTTCAGCCTCTGACTCCCTGATTCTCCTGTCTCAGCCTCCCGAGTAGCTAGGATTACAGGCATATGCCACCACGTCCAGCCAGTTTTCGTATTTTCAGTAGAGCAGGGGCTTCACCGTGTTGGCCAGGATGGTCTCGATATCCTGACCTCGTGATCCGCCCACAGCAATTTCCTTATGTGTTATTTAGAAACTTTAGAATTGCATATGGGAGAAAATTAATACCATTGATAATACTATCAGTCACAGGTAAAGATCTTTTTCCTTGGGCCATACATATCTCCATCACTTATCACATATAAATTTTTAAATAAACACAAATTTATTTATAAAATATTACATGGACAAGGCCTGGCACAGTGGCTCATGCCTGTAATCCCAACATTTTGGGAGGCCGAGGTGGGTGGATCACCTGAGGTTGGGAGTTAGAGACCAGCGTGGACAACATGGCAAAATCCGGTCTCTACTAAAAATACAAAAATTAGCCAGATGTGATTGTGAGCGCCTGTAATCTGAGCTATTCGGGAGGCTGAGGCACAAGAATCACTTGAACTTGGGAGGTGGAGGTTGCAGGGAGCCAAGAACACACTACTGCACTCCAGCCTGGGTGACATAGCCAGACTCCACCTCAAAAAAGAAACAGAAAAAAAAAATAATAATAATAGAAAGCCCACAAATCATTCTCTTTTCTTAGTCTGGTCATAATACAAAATATGGTGGATAAACAACAAAGTATGTTGTTTCTGTCAACAAACTATATCTCAGTTTCAGATATACATGAAAAAATATATGATTTATCAAATACAGAAGACTTAAAAAAGAAACACATTATAAGCAAGAACAGTTTATTTCAAATGTGGCAAAGATCTTTTAAGAATTAAACAAAGTATTCCTGTGATTTACTACACAGACTCACTTCAATAATATTAAACATTGAGCCATCCATTAATTCACATGGCTTAAGAGGAGAAATTCTGGGCAACTATACAATACAATGCTTGATTCAATACAATGCTTGATACAATACGATGTTTGATAAATTGGAGGATCTAATGTAAAATGTTCCCTTGCTCCCTCTAATTCTTCAAAGTGGAGCCCCTATATTCATTCACAAACTAGTGTTCTTGAAATACTATTAAACAAGAGAATGAATTTGTGAAAGAGCTTGTATTGTTTAGAGTGACACCTTTGACTACTACCTTACAGAATATTCAGGTACTACATGAAGAAATGTAGAATTGCATGTATTTCCAGGACTCCTAATAAGAGAATGAATACAATGAATAGAAAAACAATGGAGAAAGAATCAGTATGACATTTAAGACTTAAAACTAGAGAGCACTTTGAAAAGCTGCTTATCAAACGGAGTACGGTAAAGATGGGAAAGAACATAACCAACATGTGACTTTCTTGCAGATAAAAGAGGGCAGAATGTTCAATGACCAGACACAAGATGAATTTTCTTTATTAATGTGACAATTTTCAATCTCTATAGTTCAGAATCTTAATTATGGGAGAAAGCAATGCAGAGAAAATGCTACGTGGACCAAGTGTAATGGCTTGAAATGTCAGTAAACTGAAATCGCAAGAAAATGACTAAGTAGATTTAACCTCCTTTATCTTTCAACAAGAATGACTAGTAAAATGTAACATTAAAAAATCAGAACCAGGCGGGGTGGCTCACACTTGTAATCCCAGCACTTTGGGAGGCCAAAGCAGGTGGATCAAGAGGTCAGGACATCGAGATCATCCTGGGTAACACAGTGAAACCCCTTCTCTACTAAAAATACAAAAAATAGCCGGGTGGTGGTACGTGACTATAGTCCTACCTACTAGGAAGGCTGAGGCAGGAGAATCTCTTGAATTCAGGGGGGCAGAGGTTGCAGTGAGCCGAGACTGTACCATTTTACTCTAGCCTGGGCGACAGAGCAAGACTGTCTAAAACAAAAAGAAAAAAAAAATCAAGCAACTGAATAATAAAGTTAAAATTGCAGAATAACCAAAAATATTAAAAAGTAAAAGTCGGATTAGTACATCTAACAGGTATATAATAGTAACCTAAATAGGTGATGTAACAGTAACCTAAATAGGATCCAGTCCAGGACAGAGAGCCTAAAGGTTATTGGCTGAAGATTTTATAACAAGGTGGAAAAACTGTATTGAAGATTTAATATTGAAGACAGGGAGTTGGATGTGACATCATCTGAATAAAAGTGGGACAAATAAGGGGCTACATGGTCCATGAAAAAAAGAAAAGGAAAAAGAAGACTTGAACAGGATATCAGCAGAAAATTTTACCTATGCTTCAAGCTCTGAGTAGGAAAAGCAAATCTACAAAACTCCACACAATAATCCACAATACACATTTATTAACTGAAAAAAGGATTCCATTTTAGAAATAATGTCAAAAAATTAGAAGTCCAGTGAGATTTCTGAGGTAATGAAGACAGCAACATCAAAGTTATATATAAACAATATTAAACCAAGATTGCAAGGAACTTTTACAAAACAAAACGCCTCTGATGAAAGATCTTGATTAAAATTACACATATACTCACACAGACAAAAAGAGAGAGATCAAATGTGAAAAGGAATTAGCAGAAACAACAAAAAAGATTAGGACACACCTAAATTAGGATAATACAATAATATTTTTTTAAAAAAATGTGAAATAATTTTAAATAAAAATTTTTAAACAGAGAAGAGACTTTGTAATGAAAAAGTAGAACGCAATTACAAAGTCTAATTTTGGCAGATATAAAATACATTATCATTAAAATAAACTGTAGTTGTTAGGTTAAATTAGCACACTAGACAGTTAAAGAGAAAATTATATGCATTGGAGAATAATGCTGAAAATATTATACAAGGTGAAAATTACTGACTTTTGAAAAAGAGGACAATAGACATGAGGAACAGAGTACGACAACTTGAAAATAACCTATAATGAATTTCAGAATAATCATAGAATGTGGTAATGCAAGGAGAGGCAGTATTCACAAAGAGTGGAGTATTTTCAGTACTAATGACAGATACATAATATTAAAGAATTACAATTAGTTCAAGTAGCTTCACATTCTGAGACAATAATATCTGCTCATTGGCCAACTGGTATAAATAATATATTCCTTTGAATTATCATTAGTTATATGAATGGTGCTAATCAACTTTACATGAGGTAGAATCAAGTTAGGTGAGATATTTTAAATAATACAAAGCACTCTCTAGACATCAGGCTTTAGACTTTTTACTACCTAGTGCTAGGTAGACTGTAAGAATTGAGTATCTTCTTCAATCAGTGAAAGTGACTGGCACCTAAGTAAAATGCACATAGGCCCCGCTGTGTCTTTTTTTCCTGATTTACCATTTTTAGATGAAGTGAATGCAGATTTATATTTTGAGAATAAAATGTCACATCTGGAAACTGTTAGTGATATTTAGTTTAAGACATATAGGCTGAATTGAAGAGATGATCAAATTATTTAAATTCCAAATGGAATTAAATTTCATGAAAAATAATTCTGTTTTGCTTAACTCTAAAATAATACCTTTCGTTTTTACATTGACCAATGAGAAATCTGCTGCTCTAATTGGAGAAAAATTGTTTAAATATTTGGTTAAATTTCTGGTTGCCAGAGATTTTTCTAAATTAAAAAAAAAAAAAGTGAAGAATTTTTATGCTAGTGGTAGCTGAACAATTCACTATTTTTTTTCTTTTGTGGCCTCTTTTAAATTTTACCATTTTCCATATTGTGATATTTTATTTTGAAAAGCAAATTTAAAATAAAAATATCTTCAAGAGAAAGAAAAGAAAAATGATGAAAACAGAAATGAAGAAAATAGATGACAAATAGGCAAGCTAGACAACGTAGAACAGAATTTCTACAATGTTCTAGAATACAAAAATTTATGAAGTTGACATTAATAGAATTTTAAAAATGCAAAATACGGAATTAAGAACTACTGGCAAGGACTACTGGTAAGAGCAGATTAGATATAGGAGGACGAAACATTGGTGAACTAAAATACTGGGCAAAAGAAATCATCTGGGCCGGGCGCGGTGGCTTATTCCTGTAATCCCAGCACTCTGGGAGGCGGAGGCGGGCAGATCAAGAGGTCAGGAGATGGAAACCATCCTGGCTAACACGGTGAAACCCCGTCTCTACTAAAAATACAAAAAAAAAAAAAAAAAAAAAAAAAAAAAAAAAAAATTAGTGGGGCATGGTGCCAGGCACCAGTAGTCCCAGCTTCTCCGGAGACTGAGGCAGGAAAACAGCGCGAACCCGGGAGGCGGAGCTTGTAGTCACCCCAGATCACACCACTGCATTCCAGCGTGGGTGACAGAGCCAGACTCTGCTAAGGAAAAAAGCATCTAAGCTGAAGAAGCAGAAACAGAGAAAACGAAAAAAGAACTTATGACACATGTGGTCCAGACTCATTCAAACATTCTGACACACATTTCATTATAGTCCTAAAAGCAGACAGAAAACACAATGAGGTAAACTGATTTTGAAAATAATAACTATGAATTTTCCCAAAATGATGTCAGGTATCAAGTTATATTCGAAAAGTTTCATAAGCCACTGAATTAAAAACCACAAATTCAGCAAAGGAAATCACAACTAGGCTTATTGCAACAAAATACTCTGACCCAAACTTAAAAAAATAAAATCTCAAAAATACTGCCAGAGTAGAGTAAATATTACCTTCAGAGAAAAAAGCAATTGTAGACATTCACTTGACTTCTATTAAAAAAAAAAAAAAAAAAAAAAGCGGTGACCAGCGAATAGAAAATGGAGTAACATTTTATAGTGTAGGAAAATTTTCTGTCAATATAATTTTCTAATACACAACATGTACTACAAAACTGGTGTTTGCAGGCATACATAACCAGAATAGTACATGACAAGTCAGCCCGACCTAAAACAAATACTAAATAAATTATTTCCAGCAAAAGGAAAATGATTCCTGATAGAAGTATGAAAAAAGAAAAGATGTGAAATAAAGAGTACAGGACAGTGTGTATATGTGAGCAAACGTTATTTTTGAAAGTATAAAAATAAGTGCAATGTCTTGAAAAGTATGGAAACTAAAATCACAGAGTTAAAACAAAGTGAAACAAAGAATGATATATCTGGTGAAGTGATCTATGATTTCAGCAGTAGCAAAGGAACTGTAAAATTACTAATTGTTTCTAGTCTTTAAGAAGCCAAGAACTGGCAGGGTGTGGTGACTCATGCCTGTAATTTCAGTACTTTGGGAGGCCAAGATGGGAGGATTAATTGAGCCCAGGGGTTCAAGACCAGCCTGGGAAACAAAATTGGACCCCATCTCTATGAAAAGTTTTTTAAAAAAACTAAAAATAGCCGGGCCTGGTTGCACACATCTGTCATCCTAGTTATGCAGAAGGCTGAGGTGGGATCATCGCTTGATCTCAGGAGGACAAGGCTGCAGTGAGCCATGTATGCATCACTACATGCAGGCCTGGATGATAGAACTAGACCCTGTTGCACCCCCACCATAAGAAGTCAAGAACTAATGATATAATATCTAAAATAACTATTAAAATATTAATAACATAATATACAACTACAAATTTAAGAGAAAAATGGATTTAAAATATGTGTTTATCCTCCCATAAATCAAGAAATCTGAACAAGAGAGTATTAGACAATGGAGTCAAACATATAAATGCATTTGGTATAAACAATTATATTTTATGTAAATGAACTAAATATGTAGTTGCAAGAGTAATATTGTCAATCTGGATTATGACAAAAATAAAACTCAGATACTTAATAAGATGGATGAAATAATAACATATGATAAGCAATAATAAAAAGGAAGGTACATCTATTAATATTAGAAAAATTAGACTTTAATTCAGGGATCATATCACAAAAAAAGTGGAAATATTTTACAATGATAATAGGGCTTATTAAAAATATATAAAAATTCTGATATGAATTACTCTTAGTAACACAGCCTCAAATAATAAAGCAAATGTTGACGGAATTGAATGAAAATATAAACATACGGCCGGGCGCGGTGGCTCAAGCCTGTAATCCCAGCACTTTGGGAGGCCGAGGCGGGCGGATCACAAGGTCAGGAGATCGAGACCACAGTGAAACCCCGTCTCTACTAAAAATACAAAAAAATTAGCCGGGCGCGGTGGCGGGCGCCTGTAGTCCCAGCTACTCAGGAGGCTGAGGCAGGAGAATGGCGGGAACCCGGGAGGCGGAGCTTGCAGTGAGCCGAGATCGCGCCACTGCACTCCAGCCTGGGCAACAGCGTGAGACTCCGTCTCAAAAAAAAAAAAAAAAAAAGAAAAAAGAAAATATAAACATACACAAAATGGTAGTGGTAGATTAGAAAGACCATTCAGTATGGATCAAGCACCAAGGAGGAGACAAAAACAAGATCCTCCAATATAACAAAGAATTAAATGTACTGTTTTTAATAAGAGAATGATTAGATGAAACATAGTAATGATAAAAATGAATCTAAATAACATTTTGCATTAATTTTTACAAAACCTAACTTTATATAATAATAGAATTTAGATTATAAGTATCAAGTGTTTTAATTCTAGGAACACTTCACATTTATAAAGATGCCAATGTAATATTATGCTCTTCTCAGTAGTTTTCAATCTCTGTAGATACCAGTTTTTCTAATATTTATGTGATGGTTTCTCTATGTCCTTTACAAGCAATTTATTTTATACATGTTATCCACCTGAATAACTTATTTTACTTCTACACCATTGACTAGGAAGCATTTTATAAACACATACATTCTTTTAATTATTTATGCCAAAATCAATTAACTGTGTCCCTTTTAAATGTGCCCATCATGTTTGAGAAAAAGTTAATTTTGTGTTATAGTGGGGTTAATAAAATTTACTACATAAATGCCTAATTTCCTCTCCTTTTGAAAGGGCTGCATATTGAATTAAGGTAATTTAATTAGTTTTATAATTCAATTTTAAACTATACATGTTTGTGTTGTCTGTTCGATGAATAAGATAATAAGATTTCCTATGTTATCTGCCTGCTCAAACTGCCCCCAAACCCATACTCCAACTTCCCTGCATGAATCTGTTTCTCTACCCACCTGAAAATCACTGGAGCAGTGAAAACCTATTCATAGACCTAGTCAATATATCATATAGAACTCAGTTACTATACCAAGATGTATGTATGTATATATATACACACACCCATATATATTTAAATATACACATGCGTATATACATACACATGTTATATATATAAGATACATTTTATTATATCTACTTTATTTTTATATTTAGTTTATTCACAAAAAAAGACATTTTAATATTGCCAGAAAATAGACCAATGAATCAAAATGGATTATTTCTTAGCCAGCTGATATGAGAGTTCTGAAATATATAATTACATGGAATTTAGTAGTGATATTTCAAATTAGAGAAAAATATAAATGCAAGAATGAAAAATTATTTTGAGAAACTAATAAATTTTTTTCTAAGTGATAAATCTTTCATTTGGTTTAAAAATCTAAATAATAATATTTGAAAATATATAAATTCCAGAGGAAGTATAAAAGTGAATATATATATAGCATACAAGAGAGAATAATTAAAATATAGGAAAATAATTGTAAAAGCTTTAGCAAATTTAAAATATCTGTAACTCAAAGATAACACAAGTAAAAATATTTGCAGTAAATAAGACATGTTATTGAGTGCAAGTGCATGAATTTTGCATGTTTTGGGCTGTGTTAGCTTAAAGAACTTTCATAATTATTTAAATGAAATAATTAGCCAATATGTGAACTAATTTCTATCAGTATACGATACATGTTGAATTTACAGAAAACAGAGAAATCATAAAAATAACAAGATAAAAGGAAATATAGTATTTTTGTATGTCTGGCAAAATACAATCTTCAAAAAAAAATCTAATATTGGCAAGGCAATGTAGAAAGATCACTCTCATTTTTTATTACTGAGAGTATAAATTATTAAAGTCCATTGCAAGGCATTTTTGCAGTATGTATTAAACTTTAGGATATCTACAAAATACTCCTACCCTGTGTATTAGTCCATTCTCACATTGCTATAAATAAATACCTGAAACTGAGTAATTCATAAAAAAGGGAGGTTTAATTAATTCGCGGTTCTGCAGACTGTAGAGAAAACATAGCGGTTTCCGCTCCTGGGGAGGCCTCAGGAAGCTTTCAATCATAGTGGAAAGCAAAGAGGGAGAGAGTCATCTCATCTGGTGAGAGTAGGAGCAAGAGAAATCAGGAGGGGAGGTGCTACATACTTTTAAATGATCACATTTCAGGAGAACTCACAATTATCAGTACTGTATCAATAGGGATGGTGCTAAATCATTCATGAGAAACTTCTCGCATGATACAATCTCCTCTCCCACCAGGCCCCACCTCCAATACTAGGGATTATAATTTGACATGAGATTTGGGTGGGGACACAGTTTCAAACCATATCCTGTGATACCGTAATTCTACTTCCTATTAACTACCTTAAAAAAGCGCTAATACGTGTTTATATGAAGAAAATTATAAGAAAAATGTATCATTATTTTCAATGTTAAAACAATGTGAAGTACATAAATATTATTATAAGATTATTAAACACATAAATGTTTCATCTTTATTATAGATTATTGACTAATAGATAAAAACAGTAATGAAAATTTATGTAATTTATATTTTTTGTTGTTCGATATTGGAATTCCAAAACAGTTTATGAGAATTTTTTAGCATATGATTTTTGGTGGATTTGGAAGCCAGGTATTTGTTTTTTTCTAAATGTCCTTGCTGCTGTAGTGTGAGCATAGAAATAAGACTGGTCAATATACATCTAAAAGTAAAGCTGAAGGTATAAGCTCACTAAACAAAATAAGAATAAAATAACTGATACAAAATTTGTCTTGGGTTAGACAAGAAATGTCTTATACAGTATATAAGACACACACAAATGCACATAGTCTGTAAAAGGAAAAAAAGATAATTTGGCTTCATTAAAATTTAAAACTTTTAGCCACTAAAAGGCAGTGTTAAGAGAATGTAAAAACAACCTACAGATTGCTAAAATATATATGTATATAATAAATAAATATAATACATTTGTATAGAGTGAAGGTGATTATATCACATTGCATGCCTGTATTAAAATACCTCATTTACCCTCTAAATATATACATCTACTATGTAGTCACAAAAATTTTAAAAAATTAGAAAATATATAAACACAATGCTATAAGATGAAGAGTGAAATAAAATACTTGGGCAAGAAATTTTAAAAGATATTTCATCAAAGAAGATATACAAATGGAAATAAGCACATAAAACTATGCTCAACATCCTAAATCATAAAAAAAATCTTAATTTGAGCAGCAGTAAGATTCTATTGGAAAGGCCAAAGTTAAAGAAATCTGTTGAGGTCAGTGTGGGATGACTGGAATTCTCATAAACTGCTGGTGGAAGTAAAAATGATGTAACCACTTATAAAATGGTTTGGCAATTTCTTATAGACTAGAATTAAATTTTGTATAAACTTACCATATGATCCAGCAATACATCGAAGTAATTAGCCCAAGAATAGCGGAAACACATGTCTATAAAAAGACTCACATGTACATGTTCATAGGAGCATTATTCATGATAGCTAAAAAATGGGATCAAAAAGTAATACACATTGACTGGTAAATGTATAAGCAAATTGAATTACTTTGAGTTGAATATTACACAGGATGGAAGAAGGAGAAAATACAATACATGCACCAAAATGAATTAAACTCAAAAGCATTTTGTAAATGAAATTAATCACAATAGACTACAAATAAATGGGTCTATTCATATGAAATCTACACAGAACAAACAATGGTAAGAATAATGGTAGATCAAATATTGTTGAGGGTCAGTGTCAAAGGAAGTTTTTCTGCAAAGGATCACAAGGAATATTGGTAAGGTGTTGGAAATGTTCTAAATTTAATTGGAATTATGTTTAAATATTTTAAAATCATGAAATTGTACACTAAAATGTGGTGAATTTTGTTCTATATAAATATTACCTAAATAAAGCTAATTAAAACATTATTTGTTAATATTGAAGCATGTCCATTTTAGCAAAGCATGACCTACAGGAGGGACCATAATCAGGTGACTAATGAAATCAGTGAAAAAGGAAGGGAAATAAAAGCCTAGGTTTGAGTGGCTACTCTTTGTCAGGCACTATGACAGATACTTTTCCACATATTTTCATGGAAAATAGTACAATATGGTAAATGCAAAGAACGACAAGCAGTACAATCTCAGTTTATTTATGAAATTTTGTTTTATTGCATTACCACAAGGAAATATGTACTAAAAATGCATTTCACCAGGCGTGATGGCTGACGCCTGTAACCCCAACACTTTGGGAGGCCGAGGCGGGCAGATCACTTGAGGTCAGGATTTCAAGACTCGCTTGGCCAACATGGTGAAACCCCGTGTCTACTAAAAATATAAAAATTAGCCAGGCATGATGGCAGGCGCCTGTAATCCCACCTACTCGGGAGGCTGAGGCAGGAGAATTGTATGTATCTAGGAGGCAGAGGTTGCAGTGAGGCGAGATCATGCCACTGCACTCCAGACTGTGTGACAGAGCAAGATTCTGTCTCAAAAAAAAAAAAAAAAAAAAGTTTCTTTTCTGCAGTTGCATTTCCAAATTTTAGCAGCAAAGTATTTGAAGTCCTCATGTTGACGTTTCTACTTGATTTTTCCCAAGCATTATTATAATTATTAGTAATGAGAAGTGAAATAGCAAGCTTTTTTAACCTGGATATAAGTTCACTGTACTGTAAAATGTGTTGAAATAATATGCATTTTTGAGGATAGTACCATTTTGTTTCATGCTTTGGAAATCTCTTGCCATAATAAAACATGTATATATTATTTGATTTGTCTATCTAAAAATTACTTCTGGGAAATCATTTTCTCATTACATAGTTTGCTACGATGCTTTTTAGAGGGAGGTGATCATCTGAAATACTTAGCAATTCTATAGTTTGGTAAACATGGCAGTTCTTTAGGTATTTATCATCCTTTGATTTCTGAAAAGTCATAGGACTCTATGCATTAGCTCTGTTTTCATATAGTAAATAAAATATTTAAAAAATAATTTCAATTATAAAGTCATTTAAAAAATCTGTTCTCAGATTTAGATTTTATATTTTTATATGGCAATATTCTGCCTGTACTAAAGTGAAAGTATTTTACAGCATATAAAACTGTCTGAAAATAGTAACAGCAAGTAAAATAAATTATAAGCAAAGGTAAACTAGTAGATGTTTTAGAAGTTATAGACTCCTTGTAGGAAGTCTCTCAAATTTTATCATTTACTTACTGATTTTTACTGAAATATTTTTAACATAAATATTCATGTCATTCTTCCAAGTACAAAAATAATATAACTGTTTTAATAGTTATTTAAATTGATAATTATTTTTATATGAATTTAAATTTTATAAGTAAATAATCATTTAACGTTTAATAAAGATTTTGATCAGAAGTATTTTTCTAGCTACTATTCTTATGTAATTCATTGAAAATTAAAAAACAGTATCAGTGTTAAAATTGTTTAAAGGGATTCAATCTGAACTTTCATTTATCTTTTTATAATACTGTAATGTTTAAAAATGATGAAAATTCATAAAATTTGTAACTTTCTGTGTATTTATTCTAACACAGAGTGCTATTAAAGTGCTAACACCTTTTTAAGAGTATATTACATTATTAAGTAAAAATGACAATTTTTCTGGTTTTACTCCAGATTAGATTTTTTTTTCTTAATATCAGTTTTCACCTTCATGGTACTAATAATATCATGTTGATATAGTTTAGATATTTGTCCCCACCCAAATCTCACGTTGGATTGTATTCCCCAAGCCTGGAAATGGGGCCTGGTGAGTGGTGTTTGGATCACAGAAGTGGATCCCTCATGGCTTGGTGCTGTCTTTGCAATACTGACTTATCACAAGACAAAGTTGTTTAAAAGTCTGTGACACTTTCCCCCACCCCTCTTGCTTGCTGGCCTCCTTTCTCCCTATGTGATGTGCCTATTCCCCTTTGACTTCCACAATAATTGAAAGCTTACTGAGTCCTTCCCAGAAGCAGATGGCAATATGCTTCCTGTACAGCCTGCAGAACCCTGAGCCAATTAAACCTCTATTCTTAAAAATTTCCCTTTCTGGGTGTATTCCTTTATAGCAATGCAAGAATGGCTTAATACAACCTGTTTCAGTCCTTATCATCAAACTCATGGGACACAGCTGCTTTAAGGGTCCCTAAGCCATCGTAACAGTGGATTAAGTAAAAAGTGGCTTTAAATAAATAGTAAGCTTGTCATCCAAAACTTGTGCATTAGAAACAAAAATGTATTTGTATGTGTTTGTGTGTGTGTGTTTGTGTGTGTGTCCTTAACTTCTTGGATATCAGGAGGTTGGAAATTGCAATTAAGAAACAACTCTGTTCTGTGATGTAAATTTGTAGTATATAATTTTCTCATAGGTAAGCCAATTACAAATAGTAATGAAATATGCCATATTGTGTTTTTAATATGAACCAATGCTAACTATAAAATTGTTTCTTTGTTGCGGTAAGTCAGGGACCCTGAACGGAGGGACCGGCTGAAGCTGCGGTTAAAAAACATAAATTGTGAAGATTTCATGGACATTTATTAGTTCCCCAAATTAATACTTTTATAATTTCTTATGCCTGTCTTTACTGCAATCTCTGAACATAAATTATGAAGATTTCATGGACACTTATCACTTCCTCAATCAATACCCTTGTGATTTCCTATGCCTGTCTTTACTTTAATCTCTTAATCCCATCATCTTCTTCGTAAGCTGAGGAGGATATATGTTGCTTCAGGCCCTGTGATGATTGTGTTAACTGCACAAATTGTAGAGCATGTGTGTTTGAACAATATGAAATCTGGGCACCTTGAAAAAAGAACAGGATAACAGCAGTCATCAAGGAACAAGGGAGATAAGACTTGGAGCCTGACTGCGCAGGTGAGTCAGGCAGAACAAAGTCATATTTCTCTTCTTTCAAAGGCAAATAGGAGAAATATTGCTGAATTCTTTTTCTCAGCAAGGAACATCCCAGAGAAAGAGAATGCACCCTGAGGGTAGGTCTATGAACGGCCCCCTGAGGGTGGCCACCTTTTACGGTTAAAGTCCTGAAATAAGCCCTAGTCTCCTGTAGTGCTCCCAGGCTTATTAGGACGAGGAAATTCCGCCTAATAAATTTTGGTCATACAGGCTGTCTGCTCTCAAACCCTGTCTCCTGATAAGGTGTTATCAATGACAATGCATGCACAAAACTTCCTTAGCAATTTTAATTTCGACCCATCCTGTGGTCCTGTGATCTCTCCCTGCCTCCACTTGCTTTGTAATATTTTCTTACCTTGTGAAGTATGTTATCTCTGTGACCCACACCCTATTCGTGCACTCCCTCCCCTTTTGAAAATTGCCAATAAAAACTTGCTGGTTTTCCTGCTCGGGGAGCACACAGAACCTGCTGACATGTGATGTCTCCCCCGGACACCCAGCTTTAAAATTTCTCTCTCTGGTACTCTTTCCCTTTATTTCTCAAACTAGTCAAGACACTTAGGGAAATAGAAAGGAACTCACGATAAATATTGGGAGTGGGATTCCCCTGATATTTCTTATAGTTTTTTTCTCATGAATTTGATCTTGTAAGAGACCTCCCTATAATATCACAAGCAGTGCTGTGTAATATTTATGCCAGGTTACTAGTTACTAGAAGCTAGTACAAGTTACTCTGCTATTACTAGTTCTTGAACTTTACATCATAATATTAACCTACCAACTTTGTAAAACTGCTGATATTAATTCTTATAGTAAGCATTGAATAGGAGAGAGGAAATAAGAGTAGTCATCAGCTATATTGTCTTGGCAATATTCCTATATTTTCTGTAGCTTACAATATTTTCTCTTATGAATCATTGCAAATTCCACTACTTGGATGTTTGCAGTTGCACTTTTTATGTGAGTTATAGAGCTGCTAGAGCTTGCACAGAATTAAATGTCAGATAAAATCAACACAAGTGTTTAATGGCATGAAATAAACCTAACCAGGGCTTAGAGGATTCTTCATATTAGCAAATGAGTTTCTATGAGTAAGTACAAGGTAAAATTTAAATGCATACTTTTACTCTATAAGAAAATTATGAGTTTTAAAAAATAATATTTTTGCTAGTACTTATTAATATTTGTATATATATGTGTGTCTGCTTGGTTTATTAGAACAATTTAACTCATTCTAAATATTCTTCATGTAATTTCAAGGAACAGCATTAGATTTTGAATTTCAGGTTAATTTTGTTTAGGGATTTTAAGAAAATTATGATTCTAAATCAATGTTTATTATTATATTATAACTTGATTCAGAAATAAAAAAGTATTTAAAAAGTAACATATATGTTTATTTTTTTCATTAAAATTTAAATGATATAAATTAACTCTTGAATAAAAGAGACACAGGTTGAACTAGGCCACAAAGCACATTAGTACATAATTTCTCACATGGGTTGGCATTGATTGTCTGCAATTTTTCCATGCCCATGGTGCAAACTGTCAGTGGATGTACCATGCTGGAGTCCACAGGACAGTAATCCTCTTCTCACAGCTCCACTAGGGAGTGCCCCAGTAGGGATTCTATGTGAGGGCTTCAATTCTACATTTCCCTTTCACACTGCCCTAGCAGAGGTTCTCTATAAGGGCTCTATCCCTGAAATACATTTCTGCCTGGATATCCATACATTTCATTACATCCTCTGAACTCGAGGCAGAGGTTCCCAAACCTCAATTCTTGACTTCTGTGCACCTACAGGCTCAATACCATGTGGAAGCTACCAAAGCTTGGAGCTGGCACCCTCTGAAGCAATGGCTTTAGCTGTACTTTGGCCTCTTTTAGCCATGGCTTAAATAACTGGGACACAGGGCACCAAGTCCCAAGGCTGCACACAGCAGGGGTGCCCTGGACCTGGCCCAGGAAACCATTTTTCCCTCCTAGGCCTCTGGGTCTGTGATGGGAGAGGCTTCCATGAAGGTCTCTGACATACCCTGGAGACATTTTTCTCATTGCCTTGTCAATTAGCATTTGGCTCCTTCTCACTTATGCAAATTTTTGCAGGGGACTTGAATTTCTCCCTAGAATATTGATTTTTCTTTTCTACTGCTTCACCAGGTTGCAAACTTTTCAAATATTTTTGCTCTGCTTTCTCTTGAACACTTTGCCACTTGGAAATTTCTTCTGCCAGATATGCTAAATTATCTATCTCAAATTCAAAGTTCCACAGATCTTTAGGGCAGCAACAAAAAACCACCAGTCTCTTTGAATACCAAGAGTAACCTTTACTTCAGTTCCCAAAAAGTTCCTCATCTCCATCTGAGACCACCTCAGCCTGGACTTTACTGTCCATATAACTATCAGCATTTCTGCCAAAGCTATTCAACAAGTCTCTAGGAAGTTCCAAACTCTCCCACATCTTCCTGTCTTCTTCTGAGCCCTCCAAACAGTTCTAACGTCTACCTGTTACCCAGTTCCTAAGTCACGTTCACATTTTCACATATCTTTACAGCAACATCCCATGCTCTGTAGTACCAATTTACTGTATTAGTTCTTTTTCATGCTGCTAATAAAGACATACCCAAGACTGGGTAATTTATAAAGGAAAGAGGTTTAATTGTTTTACAGTTCATTATGGCTGGGGAGGCCTCAGGAAATTTACAATCCTGGTGGAAGGGAAAACAAACATATTCTTCTTCATATGGCAGCAGTGAGAAGAACTACAGAATAAGTGGGGGAAAAGCCTCTTATGAAACCATATGATACTGTAAGAACTCACTCACTGTCATGAGTACAGCATGAAGGTAACCTCCACAAGTCAATAGCCTCCTACCAGGTCCCTGCCATGACACATGGTAATTATGGGAACTACAGTTCAAGATGAGATTTGGGTGAGGACACATCCAAACCATATCAATAAGAGTGAAATATTGAGTATATATGTACACAAAGAAGGGAACAACAGACACTGGAGCATACTTGAAGGTAGAGTGGAAGGAGGTAGAAGATGATAGAGGATGGAAAAACAACCTATCAGATATTATACTTATTATCTGTGTGATGAAATAATCTGTACACCCAGCCCACACAATATTCAATTTACCTGTTTACAAGTTTAACATGTACCCCTGAGACTAAAATAAAAGTTTTTGTTAAAGAAAAGAAAATATATATCAAAGAGATTTTTTAATAAAAAAATAAGGAATGTGCTATATTATAGCATATCACCAGCCCATAAACTTGATTGTGGCTGGATCGTCTAGAAGAACTGTGTAAAAATCTATAAATATACACAAGGTTAAAATTGTTTCTTGAAAAAAAATACAACTCACTGAAAATTAAGAAAAATTAAATAAAATAATTTTATTATACAAGACAGTAAGTAGTATATAGGAGAGAAATTCTTAGAAATAAATGAAGAAATTTAAAGATATTTATTGTGCAATCTTTAATAAAAGAATTTTGCAACATTGAGAAATGATTAGAGAAATCTAGAAACTATCTAATAGATACACTTTTCATCAATGTAACCAAATAAGATTATATGGTTGGACAGAAAGAATATAATAGCCATCTTTCTATGGTGAGCACACTCGAAGTTGACTGCCCAAAATTGCCTCCTCTGGGTATTCACATCTGTTTAATTCCCTCCCCTTGAGTGTGGGCAGGACAAGTGATCTTATTATAACCAGTACTACATGGAAAGATGATGGGGTTTTGAAGGTGTAATTAAGGTCTCAAATCATTGGTTTTGTGTTAATCAAAAGGGAAGTGATCCTGGTAGGGTATAACTTAAAATTCTTAAAGGAGGAACTAAACACTTCTTGAGAAGACAGTGTCTCTCTTTTTAGCTTTGATGGATTAAAATGCCATGTTGATAAAAAGGCCTATGGAAATGGCCACATGGCATGAAACATCTAGGAGCCTCTGGAACTCTAGGAGCTGATGGTGGCAACTGGTGATATTCAAGTAACAGTTCTCTCACTTCTTTTTTATTTTATTTTATTTTTTTTGAGACAGAGTCTCACTCTGTCACCCAGGCTACCCAGGCTGGAGTGCAGTGGCATGATCTCGGCTCACTGCAACCTCCACCTCCCGGGTTAGAGAGATTCTTCTGCCTCAGCTTCCCAAGCAGCTGGGACTAAAGGTGCGTGCCACCATGCCTGGCTAACTTTTGTATTTGTGGTAAAGACGGAGTTTCGCCATGTTGGCCAGGCTGGTCTTGAACTCCTGACCTCAGGAGATCCACCCACTTCGGCCTCCCAAAGTGCTGTGATTACAGGCATGAGCCACCAATGCCAGGCCCAGGTCTCTCACTTCTGTAGTAGATAAATCCTTCTAACAAGCTGAGGAAGGTTGGAAGCAGATTTTCCCCCTTTGAGCTTCTGATAATACTGCTGATCAGACTACCCTTTATAGCAGACTTTTATGACCCTGAGATGAGCACCCTAGACTCCTGATGAATTGAAGCTGTCAGATAATAAAGTGTGTTGTTTTAAGCTGCTAAACTTGTCATAATTTGTTATGTAGCAGAAGAAAGCTAATATGCTTCCCAATATACTTTTAAAGTCAGATAATGAGCAACAGCATTCTCCTACTGTGGCATATTAAATTAAGAAAAAAAAATATTTTTTTTAAACTAGAAGATTTAGATAAAGGACAAAATACAAGAAAGTTTTCAACACCTAATTTACATGTGATTAAAAATCAAAAGCAAATCCAATTTATCTTCATTCAAATAAAAATAAAATTAGAAAGATGTTAACTTTTTCTGTTTGGTTAACTACCCTATACCCAGATACTAGCATAGTATCTGTCTCATAGTAGAATTGTTATTTCTCTGCAGCCTTTAGCAGTATTAGTGAAATTGTGAGATTTCTTTAGGTTAGTAAAATGAGAGCATAAGCAAAATGTTTGTCTCTCCTAAGCTTTGAGAGCCAATATATGTATTACCAAATTCTCTTTTTCTTCTTTGGAAATTATAGGTACATGTGTCAAAGCAGAAGCTCTCTTGTTAACTCATTTATCAACTAAAATGAGCAGAGCCTTCATGACAGGGAGTATGACTAAGAATGAAACATTCACTATACTAAGCCATGAAGGTTTGGGTTTATTTGTTACTGCAGCAAGAATAATATAAAAAAAGGGGGTGAGATATTCTTGAAGTAGGTGCTACTGTGGGAAAATGAAAACACAAACAACTTTGTGTTGTTTTAAGAGTCAATTAAATTAAGAAGTTGAAAGATATAGTACTAGAGTCTATAAGAAGAGTAATATATAGTGACAAAACATTTGGCAAAACTGTCACTATGATAAAGTATGATGCAGTAATATACAATTGAACTTTTATATATATGGTTAGATGCTAGAAAACATCATCTTAGTATGATCATATGGGTTATCAATGGTTTCAACAGATTAGGTACTATTTTTGAAAAGATAGTTGTGGGAAAATTAAACATAGTAAATTTGAAGCAGAATGGAAAAGAAACAGAAAGACTAGAAATTCAGGGACTTACCAGGTTGGAAAACACAAATTCTTCTCAGCTTCCAAAGGCAAACAAATAAGCTGAGTAAGACTTTGAGCTATAAAGGTCAATGATAACTTAGAAATCTATGTAAGATCAAAACATTGGAACACATTTTTGGAACTGTATGAGTAAAGTAGTACCTATCAATCTGTTCAATTAGAAAAAAATAACTCAAGCCAAGAGTATAACGCTCTTACAAAAGCCTAATAAGCCCATACTAGTCACGTTAGGTAAAGAGAGAAAAAGAAAGAGATCAGGGTCTGAGGACAAAAATAAATACAGCAAATAAGACAATTATTGTGTCTAGAAAGGAATTGTGTGCTGCAATGTGTGGTTATAGCCATTTAACACATACAGTTAACTTGATTAAAATAGATCAGAAGCGTATTGATTTAAGTCTACTTTAATCAGCACATGCACACAATCCTGTACTAAATGACAACAAAAAGACCTGAGTGCTCACATACATTCACATACAGGTGGTGCACTGAAAAAGCTACTCAGGCACAGGACTTGTTTTCAGATACCAGCTTCAAGTGTGGGCAAGGATCAGAATCAAAAGCAAGTTTCGTCCAGAAGGTGAAACCAGTGCTCATGGAGAAAAACGGGCAAAATTGCTCAGGAAAAGTTTTGCCATCCTCTGGTTAGGGCAGCCTATCAATAAAGGCAAAGGTGGAATTTGACAATTATTACTTAAATTATTAATTAAATTATGTATAAGTTAGGCTTCATTCTTACAATTTTTACTTTTTGATCATTTACATTTTTAGTTTTATTTTTAATTCATTGCAAAATGTACAGAATCTTATATTGAAATTTATAAAACTTTTAAGATTTTTACTTTGGTTTTTGCATTAATATTTTAAAAATGTATAATTAAAAAGAAATGCATAATTTTTGGTAGTTTCATCTTTTTTTCCTTGCATACTGTGTATTCTACTGTTCAATTCATATTTTATATTTACCTCTTTGTTTTACTATATTTATTTTTCTAATATATATTTAAACATGGCAGGAATAGTTCAGTTACAACAGGTGTTGAAATTATTATAAAGTAGTAGGTGACAAAAACAAAATGTAATAATTATTTTTTAAACTAGCAGAAGTAAAGCTATTAGCATGAATAATTTGGAATACATATACATAAAATATATATTATATATATTATATATACATACATATATAGAGAGAGCAAATAGATATACACATATCTATCATCTATTTGGTATATATATAGATACACCAAATGATAGATATACACATAGCTATCATCTACTTATTAACAACATCTATTTCTTTCTTTTCTACTTCTTGTTAGCTTTATTCTGTCAAGTTAAAACTCATCACAAATTTTTTCTTTCTTGCATTCAGCTTTTTCAGTGATGGTAATTTGCCTTGAACTATCTGCTCATTTCACATCTTTTAAAAATATTTCCTCTTCTTCTTTTTCATAGGTCTGATTATTATTTTTACAATTTTTTTTGTTGTTTTAGGAAAAGAAAGTCTAGATAGATGTCTACTGGTGATGACTTCCATGGCATCGTTTAAGAATCATGTCACTGTTCAGCATTTTGAGAGACAAAAAGCCATTGTGTAAGTTGAAGAAAATAAGGGAAAATATTTTGTACATATTCCCAAGTCTTTTCATAGGAAAATAAATTGAACACACTTAACATAAAATAATTACAAACTGTGATTTAGCTTGTTAATTAGAAATGACAAAGTGAACAAAACTTTTTTAGTAAACATCTACTGTACTGATATCTCACTCTTATTCTGAAGTCAGGATACTCTCATTTTCCTGGGATTTTTATTTCAAATGATTGAAATTATCAACAGAAAGTTAAGTCCTGTACCATATTCTGACATTATTTTGTGGTCTCAGAAAAGAAAAGTGACACAATAACTCTAAAGGATGTCATTAAAATGAGCCAAATGTTCAGCATAGCAGTTCCAATCTTATTGGTTCTTGTCCCAACATTTTTCTTCTGAATTTAAGTGCTTTCTTCTCACTTGTTTAATCACTCTTAGTGTTCGTCCAGTCATGATGACCTAAATTTTTGTCTACTGGCTTTCTGCTACTTAGAGAAAAGAAGGTAATACTCATTGCTGAAGCTATATACAGTTCGTAAAGTATCCTTAATTTTAGCATATTAACAACGTTTCCTATAATTAGAATGAATAAGCTAGATGTTTTACCTATGTAATCCAAGTGAGAGTTTATGAAAAAAAATCACTTTCTGGCTGGGCGCAGTGGCTCACGCCTGTAATCCCAGTACTTTGGGAGGCTGAGGAGGGCGGATCACGAGGTCAGGAGATCGAGACCATCCCGGCAAACATGGTGAAATCCCGTCTCTACTAAAAATACACACACACACACACACACACACACACACACACACACACACACACACACACACACACACACAAATAGCCGGGCGTGGTGGCGGGCGCCTGTAGTCCCAGCTTCTCGGGAGGCTGAGGCAGAAGAATGGCGTGAACCCAGGAGGCCGCGGAGCTTGCAGTGAGCCGAGATCGTGCCACTGCACTCCAGTCTGCGTGACAGAGCGAGACTCTGTCTCAAAGAAAGAAAAAACCAAAAAACAAAAAATCACTTTCCTACCCATCCTGTTTACTCAATCCCAAACTAGTGAAGAATCAAGGGTTTTATTCCAATGGAAATATTTAATGTGTGTATTGGTTGACTGGGATGTGTGACATGAAAATTTCAGTTTAATGAAAGATTTCCAGCAGATGTTTGATTTCTTGAATCAGCAGTAGCTTGGCTATAAAATTTTTAAATGATATAATCTCTTTTACATTGCTTTCCATATGAAGTGAAGCCTGAGTGTGTAGCCCATGGTTAGCTGTTATGTGTATTGGTCACTGAAGGAGGTCCTAAATTTCCCGTAGTTGATTCCTCTGAGTATTCACCAAGGCTGCTCAGTTGTACAAATCCTGTGAGGTGTTACAGTTGCATGTGTACAGTTAGAATATTAATTTTCAGAGTCAATAGGAAAGAAAATGCTCGATGATTCAGGATGTTTACCAAATATGCTAACTCATTTTTTTCCTTCCAAGGCTATTAAATGGCATTCAAATGTTTGCTGTGGTTAAATCTCTTCTCTATGTCTCTGCTGCCCATATTGACCGACTTCAATGCCATATCCCTCAGTTCATTTTATTTTATTATTTTTTTTATAATTTATTTATTATTATTATACTTTAAGTTGTAGGGTACATGTACATAACGTGCAGGTTTGTTACATATGTATACTTGTGCCATGTTGCTGTGCTGCACCCATCAACTCGTCATTTACATCAGGTATAACTCCCAATGCAATCCCTCCCCCCTCCCCCCTCCCCATGATAGGCCCCGGTGTGTGATGTTCCCCTTCCTGAGTCCGAGTGATCTCATTGTTCAGTTCCCACCTATGAGTGAGAACGTGCGGTGTTTGGTTTTCTGTTCTTGTGATACTTTGCTAAGAATGATGGTTTCCAGCTGCATCCAAGTCCCTACAAAGGACTCAAACTCATCCTTTTTTATGGCTGCATAGTATTCCATGGTGTATATGTGCCACATTTTCTTAATCCAGTCGGTCACTGATGGACATTTGGGTTGATTCCAAGTCTTTGCTATTGTAAATAGTGCTGCAATAAACATACGTGTGCATGTGTCTTTATAGCAGCATAATTTATAATCCTTTGGGTATATACCCAGTAATGGAATGGCTGGGTCATATGGTACATCTAGTTTTAGATCCTTGAGGAATCGCCATACTGTTTTCCATAATGGTTGAACTAGTTTACAATCCCACCAACAGTGTAAAAGTGTTCCTATTTCTCCACATCCTCTCCAGCACCTGTTGTTTCCTGACTTTTTATTGATCGCCATTCTAACTGGTGTGAGATGGTATCTCATTGTGGTTTTGATTTGCATTTCTCTGATGGCCAGTGATGATGAGCATTTTTTCATGTGTCTGTTGGCTGTATGAATGTGTTCTTTTGAGAAATGTCTGTTCATATCCTTTGCCCACTTTTTGATGGGGTTGTTTGTTTTTTTCTTGTAAATGTGTTTGAGTTCTTTGTAGGTTCTGGATATTAGCCCTTTGTCAGATGAGTAGATTGCAAAAATTTTCTCCCATTCTGTAGGTTGCCTGTTCACTCTGATGGTAGTTTCTTTTGCTGTGCAGAAGCTCTTTAGTTTAATGAGATCCCATTTGTCAATTTTGGCTTTTGCTGCCGTTGCTTTTGGTGTTTTAGACATGAAGTCTTTGCCCATGCCTATGTCCTGAATGGTACTACCTAGGTTTTCCTCTAGGATTTTTATGGTATTTGGTCTAACATTTAAGTCTCCAATCCATCTTGAATTAATTTTCGTATAAGGAGTAAGGAAAGGATCCAGTTTCAGCTTTCTACTTATGGCTAGCCAATTTTCCCAGCACCATTTATTAAATAGGGAATCCTTTCCCCATTTCTTGTTTCTCTCAGGTTTGTCAAAGATCAAATGGCTGTAGATGTGTGGTATTATCTCAATTGATGCAGAAAAGGCTTTGGACAAAATTCAACAGCCCTTCATGCTAAAAACGCTCAATAAATTCGGTATTGATGGAACGTACCTCAAAATAATAAGAGCTATTTATGACAAACCCACAGCCAATATCATACTGAATGGGCAAAAACTGGGAAAATTCCCTTTGAAAACTGGCACAAGACAGGGATGCCCTCTCTCACCACTCCTATTCAACATAGTGTTGGAAGTTCTGGCTAGGGCAATCAGGCAAGAGAAAGAAATCAAGGGTATTCAGTTAGGAAAAGAAGAAGTCAAATTGTCCCTGTTTGCAGATGACATGATTGTATATTTAGAAAACCCCATTGTCTCAGCCCAAAATCTCCTTAAGCTGATAAGAAACTTCAGCAAAGTCTCAGGATACAAAATTAATGTGCAAAAATCACAAGCATTCTTCTACACCAGTAACAGACAAACAGAGAGCCAAATCATGAATGAACTTCCATTCACAATTGCTTCAAAGAGAATCAAATACCTAGGAATCCAACTTACAAAGGATGTAAAGGACCTCTTCAAGGAGAACTACAAATCACTGCTCAGTGAAATAAAAGAGGACACAAACAAATGGAAGAACATACCATGCTCATGGATAGGAAGAATCAATATCGTGAAAATGGCCATACTGCCCAAGGTAATTTATAGATTCTATGCCATCCCCATCAAGCTACCAATGAGTTTCTTCACAGAATTGGAAAAAACTGCTTTAAAGTTCATATGGAACCAAAAAAGAGCCCGCATCTCCAAGACAATCCTAAGTCAAAAAAACAAAGCTGGAGGCATCACGCTACCTGACTTCAAACTATACTACAAGGCTACAGTAACCAAAACAGCATGGTACTGGTACCAAAACAGAGATATAGACCAATGGAACAGAACAGAGTCCTCAGTTCATTTTAAAACAGTCCCTGGCAACCGATTACCAGCTACTCTATGGAAATAACTAGTGCAAAATTGAAATCCGTTTAGTTAATGCCATATCCCTCAGTTCATTTTAAAACAGTCCCTGTCAACCGATTACCAGCTACTCTATGGAAATAACTAGCGCAAAATTGAAATCCGTTTAGTTTTTGCTTTATTACTCAGCTTGCCTTGTTTCCAGTTCTGTTCTGAGCTTTTTTTGTTTTCAGGGCTTAGTTTAGAAAACCTGCACACTTATTCCTCCAGGTTTTCCCCTTTTCCCTGCTTTAAAACACAGGATATTCTGCATGGATTAGTTTTGTCCTCCATCTGTTCCCATCTGCTTTATGTGTCCCAGAAAGTACTCAAAATTCTGGTTCATTGAAAACACCCCATTCTATGTCCAAATAATGCTAAAATTGTTTTAAAAAATATTTTCAAGTATCCTTTGAGAGGAAGGAGAAAATATATGTTGTAAGTCATCTTCTTTTAAATAAGATAATTGAATGTACTCATAATGTCCCAGCTTCTGTATCTATTTGGCTTGTTATTTCTTCTATTTTATCTCGTTAAGCATAGGGTTTTGCACAAAAAAAGTGTGAGAAATATCAAATACTCCAATTCGTAATTGTCTTTGATTGAAAAGTCTCCATTATTCTCAAATACTAAAAGATATTCTGTCAAAAGACAAAATTTTTCATTTAACATTGGCCACTGTCTGTATTTTCAAAGCCTATCTCTTCAGAATGTGTGTGTGTGTGTGTGTGTGTGTGTGTGTGTGCGCGTGCGCGCGCGTTTGACCAAAGAAGTTCTTGTAATCAGAGCAGCAGAAAGAGTGGGCTGGGTCCCAGGATAGCATATTCTTTCTAGTCTATTTAAGTCTAATCTAGAGTTTAACTAATCTAAACTTTCAACGTCTCAAGAGGATGTAAACTCTAATATGTTTACTTTGTGTCTAAGTTGATATTTCAGACACTTATCAACCTACCTTCATCACCATGAACAGTTTGATAATTATTAGTTACTTCTTTGCCATTTTGTTTCTCCTATTATTGCTGTAAGTGTGATTTTATAATAAAATGTTAATTTTTGCATTTGACATGTAGATGACAAAACTTTGATACATAGCCAATTTTTTATATTATTTATACACAATATTTCAAAAACTCTTTATGTACTTGCAGTAAAATTTGCCAAATTGTTCCCTTACTTTATTTAAAACTTTCATTAGGCTAAATCAATCTTCTGTGTAGAAATATGTAAGGATAACCTGCTTAAAAATTGTCTCTTAATTTGTCTATTTAATTCAGTTGGAGATTATTCCACTGAGAGGTCTAATGTGGAGTAATGTTGCAAATGAATGCAAGTAGTACAATTTCTTATAAGATGAAAGACTATTGCACCTTACTGTAAATTCTTAGATTCACATTTTCTAGGTGAAACCAAAGTTTGCTCTAATTTTAAAATAATCAATTTTCAAAGTAGACAATTCTGAATATTATGCCTTTCACACAAATTTGACTTTCCCTTGAATTGTATTTCATTTGCTATTTTAGGTTCATAGTTATGTCCAATATGACTAAGACTTTGTCACCCGACATTATTTTATTATGTATTTATTTTTTTGAGATGGAGTAGTGCTCTGTCACCCAGACTGGAGTGCAGTGGCGTGATCTCGGCTCACTGCAACCTCCACCTCCTAAGTTCAAGCAATTCTCCTGCTTCAGCCTCCTAACTAGCTAGGATTGCAGGCACCCACCACCACTCCCAGCTAATTTTTGTATTTTTAGTAGAGACAGGGTATCACTATGTTTACCAAGCGGGTCTTGAACTCTTGACCTCAGGTAATCCGCCCACCTCAGCCTCCCAAAGTGCTGAGATTACAGGTGTGAGCTACTGCCCCAGGCTGTCAACTGCTATTATTTTAATGAATATTGAGAGATCATGTTGGATGACAATTTGAAAATAAAGAACAACCTTCAATATATGTTAAACTATTTATTTTATCAAACTGTTACTTTAGTTTCACATAATTATTGTACCATCTTACACAGTAGTTTCAACATGTAATAGATGATATATTGAAATTTACCTGATGACATAATAATGATTCATTATGACACTTTTGATTAAATGCATGGTGCATTACATGTGAGAAACTGTCCCTAAATCTTTTGTTGTGCCACCCAAATAAGTTATTTGTAAATCTATTTGGAGAATATTGCCCATCTTTTTATGCATCAATGACTAAGAGCAGGAATTATATTTTTTAAATGTGGTCCTGACATTATTTTTTGATCTATGAGGTTGAAAAAATTACTTAAAGTTTCTGATCTCAGATATTTCTCAAGAAATAGAAATCATAAATGTACATTTTCAAATGGATGTTGTTAATTTGAGTTGATTTAATTAAAACTCTAAGAGTGGAGTCTGGCATTATCATATGGGTGCAACAATTCATTTCCTACTATTCTACCTGCCTATTGTATATCTTTATAGGTTCTTATCTAGCTAACTAGATTTTTAAAAATTACGTTGTGGTATCAAACAAGTCATTTTCATCAAATAACAACATTTTATTTCACTTTTACATGAAGTCTATGGTGGCTGGGATAACTCTCTATAGAAATTGTCCTCTGTGTTGGTTTATTATTCTAATCTGCTTTGATGGGGATGCTACCATATGAATACTTAATTGTAGGATTGTAGTGGCATGGCAAAAATGATCTTAACTAGTTTCACATACAAGTAGTATTCATACTTGTGATCATAGTTCATTAGTTAATGAAGACATCTGGCTATGCCAAACTTCAAGGTAACTAGAAACTTTAGTTCTCTGGTATCCCCATTTGGGAAAGAAAGCTAGAAGTATCAAAGAGCAGTAACAACATGTACCGCCTACCTATCAATCAACTACCCTTCTACTTAGAAATTGAGAGTACCATAAATACAGAATCTTCAATACTCATTTTGAGAGGAGGAAACTAAAATCTGGGGAGAGAAAATTATTTTCTTACAGTAATAAGACATACGAGTGATAGAGCTAAGACTCATAAGCAAAACTTCCTTATCCTTAGTTTTCAGTAAACTTTTCATTATGAAAAGGTAGAATTAAAATAATTTCAACTGAATATTGTAAAATTAAAAGTGCAGTGGGTACATAGAAATAATGGAGCTTTAAGATGATCAAAACTATACAAATGTTTTGGGAATAGGCATGGAGAAATAGAGATCACCTCTAGAAAAAATGCAAATTTAATGTCTAACTGAATAAATTGAAGCTGTAGCAACCCAGTGGTCAGTAGCTTTCCACCACATCCCCCTTAAACGGTTTTACTGACAAATGTCTCCTGTGATGCACTGCTCCATGAGCATCTTTCTTAAGCACTGGAGAGACCAGATTTTTTGCAAATTCCAAATGGATGTTTTCCAGCAAGATTCATTGAGAGAACCACAAAAACCTCTCTGCCATTCAATGAGTTACAAATCTCTTCAACAAGGTCTAGCTCCAAGCTCAGGACATCTCTTCCATGAGTGCTTTATCTTAGTTATAGGGGTAGTGACCGCTCTTTATATCTGCTATATTCATAGTTTTAGAGCTCTATTAACTTCTCACTAGGCAATTCCTTATCGCTTTATTCGTTTGTTTTATATATCAATTATTTACATTAAACTTTTCCAGTTCAAATTATTGTGCAATTTCTCTCTCATGATTGGATTCTGACTAACATATATTAAAACCAAAATGAAATACACAGCTCTGTTTAAGCCAAATGCTCACAAATTTCAAAAATGCTTGTTTGCTTAATAGAAACTTATAATTATTTAACTTACTAGTAAAACCCTTGTACAGTATCATGAAGTTCCAAATAAGTGCTCAGTATGTGTTACTTGAATTTGAATGAAGAACTCATCTGGTTCTGAATTAAATTACAGTCATGTGCTCTGTAACAGCATTCCAGTCAAGACGAACTTCATAAATGGTGATCCCATAAGATTATAATGGAAGTGAAAATTTTCTGTAATCTAGTGATATCATAGTCATCATAACATTGTACTTTAATTCATTATCCATGTGTTTGCAGTGATGTTGGTGTAAATAAATATACGGTGTTGCCAGTCATATAAAAGTATAACACATACAATCATGTACAGTTACAAAACTTGATAATGATAACAAATGACTGTTACTAGTTTATATCTTTACTATACTATACATTTTATCATTATTTCAGAGTGCACTCCAACATATATATAAATAAAACATACACCTCTATATGCATATATGTCTGTGTATGTATATATGTACACTATACATATAAACTACATATTTATATAAACTATAAGACAGCCTCAGTCAGCTCCTTTAGAAGGTATTACAGAAGGCATTGTTCTCATAGGATATGACCGCTCTCTCTGTGTTATTGTCAGTGGGACAAGATTTGGAGGTGAAAGACGTTAATAGTGATGATCCTGATCCTGGTAGGCCTAGGCTAATGTGTGTGTTTGGATCTTAGATTTTAACAAAAAATTTCAAAAGTTAAAAGAAAATAGAAAGAAAATTATAGACAAAGGATATAAAGAAAAATAAAATGTTTGTATAGTTGTACAATATGTTTGTGTTTTAAGCCATTATTAGAAGAGTGGAAAAGTTAAAAATTTTTAAAGTAAAAAGTTACAGGAAGCTAATGTATTATTGAAGACTGAACATATTTTATAAATGTAGTGTAGCCTAAGTCTAGAGTGGTGTACAATAATGTCCTAGGCATTTGCATTCACTCACCACTGACTCAGACTCATGCAGAAAAATTCTGGTCCTTCAAGCTCCATTCACAATTAGTGCTTTATAGAGGTCTGTAATAGATTACACTATCTAAGTTTGTGTAAGTACACTCTATGATGTTCACTCCATGACAAAACTGCCAAACAACACATTTCTTGGGAAATATCCCTGTCATTACATGATGCATGAGTGTATGTTCATTGAGAAGGATACTGAACCCAAGATATAAGAAGTTAGGGAAACCAAATTCAAGAGATTTTGCAACTGAAGAATAGGAATGTTAGCCGGGCGTGGTGGCTCACGACTGTAATCTCAGAAGTTTGGGAGGCCGAGGTGGGAGGATCATGAGGTCAGGAGATCGAGACCATCCTGGCCAACATGGTGAAACCCCATCTCCAGTAAAAATACAAAAAATTAGCCTGGTGTGGTGACATGCGCCTGTAGTCCCAGCTACTTGGGAGGCTGAGGCAGGAAAATCTCTTGAACCTGGGAGGTGGAGGTTGCAGTGAGCTGAGATGGTTCTACTGCACTCCAGTCTGGGTGATAGAGTGAGACTCTATATAAAAAAAAAAATAATAATAATAATAATAATAATACAAATGATTCAGATATGAAATTATCAGTTACATTAAACGAATTTATATTTTTGTTTTGTTTAGTTATAGTGACAACAGTGAATATCAGAAGAAAGAATAATACAATTTTTAAAAAGCAGACTCTAGAGATGTCACAATAAAGGATATAAGTACAAGAGTGAGTTTTCGCTGCAAACTGTGTATGAAACTGATCTTAATAGTCACATTAATTATGTCACATATATTATGCAAATACAATTTAGAAAAGGAAAACTGTGATTTAAAGGTAACTTAAATATTAAGGTACATATCACTATTAACTGGGCCTTTTTAAAACAAAATCTAAAGTTTATTATTTTGATAAATAGAGGCATTATTTATTAACAACTTTCTATGAATAACCTAATAGAATTGCACGCTATAATAATGAAAACTAATGTTGTTATATGCCCACATTTTATCCTAATTTTTCATCATTAATTTTTAAAGAATAATAACTTTAATTAAATGATTATAACACCAAGATTAAAAGAATATTAGACTACCTCATGGTTTTCCTGTTAGCAGTCTGCAAGTACTATGAAAATACTATTTATATATTAGACTGTTAGGCACACACCTGTGAAAAATCAGTGTTAACTCAACATTGCTCTACTTTTTTTTTTTTAACTGTAAATTTCCACAAATTTTTGGAGAAGAATAAGTGCATGCTGTGTTTGCAATTTTAGACCTTTTGCACTCAAAGTGACTTCATGAAAAAAGTTTCTGTAGGAGCTTAAAGAAACATAGTTATTTTACATCTGGTTTAACTCAAAAGTGGCTGAAGAAATTTACCTCATGTTGTCTAGCAAAAATAAAAATTAATCTTTTCTGTGTTATCAGTTCTAATATATATTTCCCCATAATGGTATTGTTTGATTATTGTTGAGCACTATCCTAAATTACATATCAGGGAAATTATTCATAACTAAAAGAAGTAAAAAATAGCAATTAATAATCAACACTATCTCTAAAAGTAGCACCAAATATGGGGCATTTGTGTACTAATAAATATATACTTTTTTCTGCTTAATTTTGAATGATAGAATTATATTGTTTATAATTTACACTAGGATGTCAACAACTTTTTCCCTACCTATAACTCTTTCTTAACAAAAGTCACCCTCGAGTACACCCTTATCCTCTAGCTTTGACCATTGGAGACCAGTGTAATAGCCACCTTGAACTAATTAGATTTTCTTTCCCCAAAATGTAGATTTTGTTTGCAGAAATCCAAGCTCGAAAGGTCTTGTACATTCATAAGCTAACATCTCCATATCTGGCTGTCATAATAGGTATTTTCAAGTAGTTGAAGATGCCAAAAATAAACACTGTATTGGATGATACTGTCATTGTTTGGATGACAGGTAGAACAGGCGTGCATGGAGATCTAGGGAAAAGTAATGAAAAGATCTTCTGCATTCATCTAGGAGTTAAGGTTTCTGTGGATATTTTTTTGAAAGACATATATTCTTTGCTTCCTGAGGGTTTATTTCTAGTAGGTGTTTTTACTTTGGAGCCAAATAATCACTAAACAATGGGAATATAAGCCATATTTAAAAACTTTTAAGATGCTTAAAAATTTACTTTTTCCTTAAAGAAAAAATGTAAAAGATTTTACATATATGATTTTTATATTTGTGTTATATGCATTCTAACAATGAATACTAGAACATTTAAGGACTCTTTATTTTTATTCATAATCTCTGATTACTTTTCCCATTTGCTGTACTCTATGTCATAACACATAGTGCAGGACAGGATATTAAAAAAAAAAAAAAAACTCCATGTAGAAATATTTCACAGAAACTAAAGACCCCAAAAGGCAAATAATAATGTCTTAAACTATCATTAATGCTTTCTTAAGCTTTCCTTTATAAGTTACTCTAACTACAGTGTTCTCCATCACAGTTAATGGCAACACCATCCTTTCAGATTGAGAAGACCAAAAAATCCAAAACTACTAACAAACAACAAACTATAATTGTCTCATTTCCTTAAAGCCTTAATTTTGCATCACAACTCCCATCAATCAGATCAATAAATATGATAATCTCCATATTCAATATGATTATTCCTCACAATTCCCACAATTACTATGTAATTATTATTATATAATTGTCTCATCTCCTTAAATCCTTAATTTAAGGAGTATCACAACTCCCATCAATCAGATCAATCAATATGATAATTTCCATATTCAATATGATTATTCTTCACAGTTCTCACAATTATTATTCAGTTTTATCTTCATTATCTTTCCCTACATAATTGCAGTAGCCTCCTAACTGGTCACTCCTCTCTCTCCCATTTTCACCTTAGTCTCTTTTCAGTATAATATTTTACAGTGAAACATGTCACATCACATTCCTGATGTGTTCAAATTTTTCAATAGTTTTCCGTGTCTTTTTGGTTTAAAACTAAAACGTTAAAAAAAAAAGGTTACAATATCTGACATTATTTAGCTTTGTTATTATAATAGTTGCATCTAGAACCCAGGACTGCATAAATTTAAATAGTTGCAATTTTTAGAGGTTATCTGTATTTTTTATATATCTAAAATACATATTTTAATTTTCTAAATTTGTTTTATTTACTTAGAATTCATTGAAACCTATTATACTAATTTATTTTGTTATACTTCATTGTGTGTTTAAAATAATTTATGATTTAATATAAATTTTAAGAGGCATCAAATAACACCTCTAAATTAGGATTGATTAAAAAAACAACAAGCCATGTAGCTGAAAAACAAATAGGCATTTGATTAAAAGGAAATGAAAATATCCATGTTAACAGGGTAGTTATATGTAAACATAATTAAATCTACAAAACTAAGAGGGTAAAATACTGATGATGATCTTATAGGAAAGCATCATGAATTACAACAATCATAGTAAAATTAATGGGTAGTGACTGTGGGTAATAAAACAAAGTGAAGGAGCATTTCTTTACTTTGAAGGTTCATATATAGGGAAGCATTTCTTTACACAGCATTTCACCAACAAAGTGAGTTATCTGTGGCTGAAATTTAAGAAATCATATTTTGCTAATAATTAATAACTTTGTAGTTCTAGCAACTAAGATAGTGCTAATACACTTTCATGCTTCAGTGAAGTAGTAATTCTACATTGAATGCAAATACATATTCAACATTTCCTGGGCCCTGGACCTCTAGTTCAAATCTGCTGAGTAGATTAATTTTGCTTTCATTGCCACTCACCATCATTTTTCTTTTCTTATTTCCTCTGTCATCCATACAATCATCTTTTGTTGGGTTACTTATGCTAATTCTATGGAACTACTTCTACTCTTGATACAATGATACATACTATTTGAACTACACAAATCACTACTTGAGATTAAAAGTACAATGATTGTACTAGTATGGTTTTTCTTTGTAGAGAATTATTATTATTAGAATTCACTACTTTGGAGAAACCAATTTTTTCATGGGTAAGATTCAGTGAAAACTCCACAGACTATATATCAACAGATCTCTGTTTGAAACTTGAAGTGTCCTCTTTAATTTTGTACATGTTTTCCTGGATGTCTAGAATCACAAAACTTCTGCTTACTAAGCTATAGAACAGATACTAACCTCTGCAGGTTCTTGCACATGGCCTCTAGTTGGCACATCTCATGTGTCATACATATTCTAGCAGTTAAATAAATGGTATAAATCATAGAACATTTTAATTGTTTTCTTCAATAACACTTTTATGTAAACATTAAAAATATTCTCTCTTGTATTTCAAATATATCTAGATATGCCATTATAGTAATAAGAATAATAATTGATGTAAAATATGAAAAATGTAATACTAACATTGAAAAGGTAATATTATTCATGCCAGTTGAGAATAACTGATAGGTACGCAACAGAGTGATCAGTTGTTTTCTTGGACTCTGCACTAATGAGCACATATATTTTTACAGATGTTAGCAGTTTCTACTGATTTGGATAACATAGCAAGCACACAGATTTTAGTAGCAAATATAGCTTGACTTGAACTTCCTTGTGACTTCTGATAAATTAACTGAAAATTTTATAAGTCGAGCTTCAAAATCATGAATGAGAATTATAGCATCACTCTTACAAACTGTTGTAAAGGTCAAAAGAGACAATGCAGTGGGTCTATTTCCGAAAAAACAAAGGACCTGAATGTGTTTTTAGTTAAATTTCCTTTTGAAGCAATCATTTTCAATTAGCCATATTCCTGCCTATTTCATTTATCTGTGAAGTTTTCATATGGCATCTTGATATGAAACCACTTGATCTATATCACTTTTTAAAATTTAACCCGTCTACATTATTTAGAATTCAAAATTAGACATAATTAAAAGACATTGAACAGATTCCTACACATAATTGCATTATGGTCCTAGAACTATTGGCTTCCTTACATTGGTTTTAAGAAATATTAAACACCTTTAGAGAAATTCTTCCCTTCTACTTTATTTCTGGAAATGTGATCTTTTGCATTCCAATAATAGAAGCAGTTTGATCACACTTCCAGTGCATATCATCAGGCTTTATGATATTCACTTCGTATCTCATATTTGAAATGGTTTTCCCTACAAAATGACTTATTAAGTATGGAATTCCACTACACAAACATCATTTTTTTGTATAATTTTAATTACTGTTATTAACTTGATGTCAAAACCTGTCAGGGGAAGTTTTCTAAATGTTAACTAATCTAATTTTCATCCACTTGCAAGTATGTCTTCCAAATGATGAATATTCACTTAAATCATTGTATGTAATATGGTAAATATATATATATTTATATATAAAAATATACATATATAGACTTCATTTATCTTTTAGCAGTTTTAAAACATAATAATTAAAACATAAATAACATCAATTGCATGATTACTCTTTCAGGACATGTTTTACATATATTAACATGTACAATGTTCATAACAATGCTATGAAGTAGGCCCTCATGTTAACATTTTACAGGTGAGGAATCTAAAACCCAGACAAATAATTTTTCCAAATTATGAGATTATTAGGGTGGCAAAACAGGAATATGAACCAAGACTGTAAGTTTCCAGAGTCAAGACCCTAAATAATCAGACAATTTTGTTCTTAGAGTGAAGACTTGATAATATTAGAACATTTACTTACTTACTGTATGATATGGTAACATCTAACATGAATATAAATGTTCAGACTTAACATTAAGTACTTTAAATTTATATTCAGCTGTATTCCCAGAGAAAACTAACAGTAACATTTATTTTAGCCTTCTTATTAATAATGTTAACACTGGCTGAGCATGTACAATATTAAAACCACTTGCCAGGAAACTTTACATATACTATCTTATCACATTTAACATACATACTTACCTTATTATTACAGAATCCTTGGGATGTTGCTTTGCCAGCCTGAATCCTCTGTGGCCAGTGGCATCTTTGCCCAAGTTTTCTAGGGCCTGCTGAGCTTGGCCTGGCAGGGTACACTCAGCACACATTACTAGCCTGGATCCCACACCAGCCAAGGATGAGCCAGGTGCAGAGTGGCAATGGGTGTGTGAGTGGACATGGGGTCCAGCCACGTGCTCATCAAGGTACACTGGCTGTAATGAAGCAGGTAGCTCCAGGTGCTGGCCTGGGCACTGGCTCCCTATGAGGCTGTGACTGGACCAGGCATACTACAAGCAGCTTCCCTGGCTGGCATCGAGGAACACAGTGGCACCTGGAAGCTCAGAGATGCCAGGAACTGCAGAGCCACAAAGAAGGTGTCACAGGTCTGGCCTGGGGAGCTCCTAGGTCTGGGCTCCCTGAAGGGCTTATCTCTTCTTTCCCTCTCTCTTCTATCCTTCTTGTTGCCTGCAATGTGGTGAGTAAGGGGCATGTTTTAACCCTGTTTCTGTTACAGCTCCTTTAGCCCCATGGTTTGGCAGGTTCCAAGTTCTTGTCCTGAATCCAGGAAGAATGAGGTATGCAGACCAGTGGAGTGCAAGCAAGATAAAGAGAAGCTTTATTAAGTGACAAAACAGTTCAGAGGAGACCCTCATTGAGTAGCTCCTCTCTACAGGTAGGATCTCCCAATTGTTCAGCTCTCTGCAAAGAGGAGACCTTTGAGTGGGTAGCTCCTCTCCACAGGCAGGTCATCCCATTGGGCATTCAGCTCTCATCAGAGAGGAGACCCTGGAGTGGGTAGCTCCTCTCTGCAGCTGATCACCACATCCTTTCTTTGGTTCTCAGCAGAGAGGAGGCCCTGGGATAGGTAGTTTCTCTCTGCAGCTGGTTGTCTCATCATCTCCTCAAGTCTGTCTGAGTCCAGAGTTTTATGGGTCTTAGAGGGGAGGAAGTGCACACCAATTGGTCCATGGGTAGTCATGGGCAGTCTTGGAAAAAGTGCCACAAGTACCTATTCTGCTCTTTGGGACTGGCTGCCAAGCCCTTAGGCTTCAGGCCCTCCCTGTCTTGAAGGTGGGGTTTCACCGGGGATCCACCCCCTCCCATGCAGGAACCTGTCTGCCTCCTGCTGTCAGTTCATAGAGCCCAGGCTGTTTGTGCCATGGGGCACCTTCAGGCCTGTTCCAAACTGCCCTCAACACCTCCTGGGCCTCTCTCCTGTGCTTGTCAGTACCCAAAGTCCAGAGAGGGCTGAGACAGCAGGGGGCTGGCATGTTAGTACTGCCTCAAGTGTCCATACACCTGTCTGGGGTGCTACAGTGCCTGGGCTCAACACCAACCTTGCTTTGAGATCGGAGTGGGCACTGCGAGTAGGGAGAGGTCAGGCAGTGGGAGCAGATATATCCCAGCCTGTGGAGGCAGGGGAGGTTTTTCCAGGACCCTGAGAGTGCAGAGGTGCCTGGGTCCACAGCCATAGCTTGGGCAGTTGCAGGTGCACCCAGGAGGGCGGTGCTTCTACCTGTTGTTGGCTCCTGCTGGCCCTGTGGAGCATGCAGCCTAGCCGCAGCTCCCCTGCTGCACCTGGCAACTTGACATCATTATGATATAGGTAATATTTTCCTTTCTCTAGTATAAGCAAGATACTTCAAAGTCAATTAATTAGCTCAAGATTAAAAATATTAAACTTGATGAATCTTATTGAAGACCTGAATTTCAACAAGAGTTCTAGTTTATTTTACTTCAAACTCAAGCATATATTAGTTTATACTATACAAACACACACACACACACACACACACACACACACACACACATCTGTATATACTCCCACTGTATACACTTTGGCATCTCAGCATTTTTCCTAGCATATTTGAATATTTGAAACACTTAAAACATTTCTTTGTACCAAACAAATATATGTAGAAACACAGCTATTTACAAAGCTTCACTTGTTCTGAGGATGCAAGAAATCTGGATGATGGAAAATTGTAGCTATTAATTACAAATACATATTAATATATAGTAAAGCATATGGTTCACTCGTTCTGCTTAAATCAATAATAACCCAAGACTAAGAAACAGTATTTGATTTTTATGAACATTGGATTAAAACTCCTAACTCCATATTAGCATCTTTGTATACAGATTCTCTAATCAATTGACAATTTATCCTAAATTTCTATTCAGGGCTTATTAATTTCCATAATAGCTTGTGCCTACAGAGTACCCACCCACCATCTGTTACTTAAGAAAAACAACTTGTACAATTTAAAACAAAGCATTCTGTTCAAATTAGGAAATTTTGACACATGGTGTTTGCTTGAATTTATGAATATGAGATCCTACATGACCCATACTTTAAGATATAAATAAAATAAAAAATTCAAAATAAATTATCTTAAAATCACATGAATTAAATTTATAAAATCAATTAACAGAAATAGCTAGGAGAAAACATAAAAAATCCATATAAACGATGACCAAGTAGAGATTTGAAATATTCTTGAAAAATAAAGATGATGCATGTTTTTAAAATTTGGGAACACATCTCTTGATCACTTTTACAAAAGTGGCATAGATATTTTTACAGCAATTAATATAAGATTGTATTTTACATATCACACAAAACTAATCAGATAAATTTTAAAAACTATTAAAATGCAAATGAAAAAATAACACATTGTGGGGGTACTAATGGTATAACATAAGATAGTTTCATTTTAGAACATGTCTCAAAGTAGCAATAGCCCTGCAGATAGAAAATAATTCGCATTGTTGAACTATGCCCAATTAACAGGTGCATGCATATTTTAAGGCATATGATCCAGCAAAACACCTGGCATTGGAAGGTCACAGTTTTCTTGGCTTCTTAGATTAAAAATAAGACAATCATTTAAATCTCAGAATATGAGAACATTTGGCCTAGGCCCAGAAGCCAAGAACAGTTGGCCACTAAAGCAAAAAGAATCATTCTTGAACATTATGTCTTACAACTGGTATGAGACTGACACAATTTTCTGGGTCACGTTCTCGCGTGGCACCAATTTTGAGCAAGGTTGTTGCTGGCAGTGAGTCCCACAAGAAGATAAACAAGACAGAATTCTTGTCCTCTACTGTATCAAACATAAAGGACTGTAACCCTGAACAGAAAGGATCATGCTACTAGCTCAGATGATCAAATATGATGAAATTAGAGAGGTTGAGATACTGATTTTGGTTGAAAATATGTTATGATACTTGAACATAATTAATGATGTGTTATTTTAATGGAGACTTTATGGATAAATGAAACGAGTGTGTCATGCTGGAGAGGAAACAAGAGGGAGTATTCAAGGAAAGAACTACAGAATAAAAGGGACTGAGTGAGATTTCATGAAAAATCCAAAGGTGAGCCACTCCACTAAAGTGGCAGATATAAGGGAAGTTAGGAGAAATACAGATTGAAAAGAGTTTAAAGGATAGAATCACTAGATGTATCAGCATAGGTTGATTTTGGTTTTGCTTGTTTGCTAAGGGTATGTCAAGTGAAAGAAAGTGAAGAGATGATTGATGGATACTACAACAGTACGAAAAAGGTAGTAGTATTTTTTAAAGAAATAATGATGTTTGTTGGTAAAAATCACAGTTAAAGAATCCAGATATTATACTACATCCAAAATTTGAATATGAGATATATTTATTGATCTAAGTTGATTAATTATGCACTATAGAATCATTAAATAGTTTCAAGTGGGAAATTATTTGGAAACAAATTTTTAGTTTGTTTTGTAAGTTATAATAAGAGCAGATTTTGAATAACTTAGCTTTATGAGTTATAAGCAATGAATCTGCAAACATGAAAGGGATTCTTATATTTAACAACTTATCTAGGGAAAATGTGTTTTTGTCACAGAAAGAGAAATCCAACTTTCTTTTTTGATGATATATCTTTATATAGCATAGCACTCCTAACTTGATAGAGAAACATATTTATTATTAGAATGTATATAAAAGTACAATAGTGACATAAGTTAATTGGCAGAGGCCACATGAGTTATTACCTATATGCCTATTGTAAAGGCAATTAAAATAATATATGAGAAATGGTCTATAAATGGAAACAGATTATTCCTGGATGTATCTATCATTGAGTTTTTCCCACCACATTACATCCCTACCACAAAAGTACTTGTTCATCATTCAGCCCATCAGACAGACAAATTTACCTTACACAAAGAAAAATCCTATGTTTTTCATATAGCTTCTTTTCCCATGGTTGGATGATTCTTGAGTGGTGCCATCTGAACTGTTGGAATGTGTACACAAAGAGGACAATCATCTATTCAGCCATGGCCACTGCCACACACATATTTTTTGCCCTGTCCCCAAACTTCCAATTTGATTTAGAAATGATTTATTCATTGGATATGTATTCAGTTCTATAGTCATGCCTTTATTTTTGTTAAAAATCTAGGCATTCCACTCTTTGAAAGAGAACCTCTATTTTATCGGAACAAGAAGATCTCTCCTCTGACAGTTTGTGAAAGGATAAAACTTACAATCAGTTCTTCATTTTCTTTAAACAAGAGGCATAATGCCTCCATGGTTTCTCCTCTTTCAACATAAAATATTGTTATTATCAAAATATTTATTTTATTGTGTTACTGTCTCAATAATGCTGAAGATTGTTAAATTATTAAGAAAATTGATAGATTTTGTAATGGCAGAGACTGATAAAATGGGAAACATTTTTATTTTTTTCTTTTATATATTTCAAAATTATAAAATCTTTACAGTATTTTTTGTAGTAACAAGGCAAAAATTAACTTCTCCCAGATATATAAAAGTTTTTGTTTACTTTCTTTATTTACCTGTTACTCATATAATAAAAAATTGTGGTCTTCACAAAAGTTAATATTCTGCTTCTCCTTTCTCATCTTGTACCACGACTACCTAGCCAGCATTGTATGAAGTCAAGACATACTGGCTTCCTTTAAGCACTGGTATATGGTCCTTTTTGGCACAGAACTTTAAAAATGCTACACCCTCTATATGGAGATCTTTTCTTTTTCATTCATTAATCATCATCCTTTTCTCAAATTAACTTCTATTTTTGGTGGGGGAAGTCTTTTCAGAAATTTCTTAAGTCATATCTCCTAAAATGTGGTTACATTATACCAAATACTTATATTTCAGGACACTTATCCCAATTGAAATTTTGCATTTACTTGTGAAGCTTTTTTGTTTGTTTGTTTGTTTATTTGTTTTTAATGTCTATATTCTCAGGTGTTGCTCACATCCATAATTACCTGTATCAAAAAAGTTGACTTAATGAATGGTGAATTTCATGGATTTTGTTTCTATCAATTTCAAGTTTTATTTGGTAACATGTAACAAATATATCTTGAAATTGGGAAATAAGAATATACACAATTATAAGTTGTGTTAAAGCAAAAATCTTTTAAATAAAATAAAAATCAGAATTAAATTGATTATTAGATTTCCTTTAAGATGTTCAGGACTAGTTTTGTAGTATTCCAATGGAATAGTTGCTAACCCACAGTTCTGAGAATACAGAAAGTGGAGAATATTGAGGTATTTTCAGAAAAGCAAGGCAAGTTAATGAACAACCTTTTAATAATTTCTTTCCAAGCACTTCTAATTACAACATAGATGTTATTTACAAAATTGAAAATACTACTTATATAAAGCTTCTTAAACGATATTCATGCTACAACAAAATAGAAACCACATTTCTATCAAAAGATCAGGAATTATACAATGGCACATATCCATACTCACTAATTTTTAAGTTTATTTTTATGTAGCTATTATCAGGCAAATTTTAAAAGTCTCAGCTAAATTACATAGTCTAAAATAAAATTTTAAGTGGTATCTGATTTAGTGTATTATCATTAAATGTCAACTTTTTGTGATTAAATTTTCATTTTGATTTAAATATAGGGATTTTAAATTATTTGTTAAAACCATTATGCATGTATCTGCTACATATGGAAATACAACTGGAAAATGCTATTCACTTTCCTACAAACACATAACAGCTATAATCTGAGAAGTGTATGGAACCAAATGAGGTTTTATATTAAATACAATTTCGCTCTTTCTAAGACCAATTAGTATTACACCATCTAGAAACATCTCTTTCATCATCTCCATACTGGAGGAGTCAGCATTAGACTAGATCGTGGATTTCTATATATACCCATGTGTGTTTGGAACCTGATAAAAGAGGCCTGCTAAATTTTATTCATTTTTTTTTTTATCTCTTTAGACATTTATTTATCTCTTCAGACAAGTAGTGGAGACTGTTATTCAGAACAATTACAGAAATATTTTTCATATACCATACAACTTGTTACTAGCAGATAAATTATAGTGTTTGCACAGAGGGAATGAGTTAGGGAAAAGACAGTGATATGAATGGTTGTTTCTACCCTCTAATTTATCCAAAAACCTGTGCCTCTTATATATATATATATATTTTTTTTCCTTTTTGTGGAGAACGGGGTCTCGCTATATTACCCAGGCAGGTCTCGAACTCCTGGGCTCAAGCTATCCTCCCGCCTCTGCCTCCCTGAGAGCTGGGATTACAGGCGTGAGCCACCGCGCCCGGCCTCCTCTTATATTTTTGATTCAGAGAAATGCCACTTATACCAGAAATATGAAAATTACTCACAATGTCTTATGCCCAACATTTATCAAAAATAAAATGTCTTTTTATTTGTGTAGGTACAATTGCCCTCTATTTGGTACTCTCTTCTTCAAAGACACCTGATATGATTAAATGTCATCTTAAATTTTAGCTTCCATATCCCTACTGGAAGGGACCTGGTAAGAAGTAATTGAATCATGGGGGCAGGTTTTTCCCATGCTGTTCACATGGTAGTAAGTCTCATGAGATCTGATGGTTTTATAAAGGGAAGTTCCCCTGCACATGTTCTCTTGCCTGCCACTCTGTAAGATGTGTTTTGTTCCTCTGCTGCCTTTCACCACAATTGTCAGGCCTCCCCAGCCAGGTGGAACTGTGAGTCCATTAAATTGAACTTCGTTTTCTTTATAAATCACCCAGTCTTATGTATTTCTTCATAGCAGTATGAAAATGGACTAATACACCACCTCACTAGCTAAGAATAGTATGTATCCCCAAAATATATTGTTTGCTTTGCTGCAACAATCTTTCAGGTAGAGCTCCTGTCTAGTGTCTTGCTACATTTCCTATCACTTCATTTTCACACTATTATGTAAAATAAATGTTAACTTTAATGTTACTCACTTCAGTTTCCTGTTTATACCTCTTCAGTTATTCCCCTTTGTTTTCATTATGAAGCCAACTTCTGAAGCATGCTATTCCGTCGGGTGCTCAAGGTCCAAGGTCTATAACAAATATTATCTCCCTCTCTATCTCTATCTCACTTACTTGAATCCTAAAGCACTATTAATTTTGCCATCTCAATATCTCAATGGCATATTTGCATGCACATTGTATTAACATAAAGATAACACTTTAAAAGTTAAAAAGAAGTGAGCTGAACAAGAATACTGAATAGAAGCTTTCATGGATTACCCCTCTGTAGGAACACCAAAATTTACAACTAAATACATGAAAAAGAACCTTCATAGGAACCATAGATCAGGTGAGTGATTACAGTACCTGGTTTTAACTTCATAGCAATAAAAAAGGCACTGAAGTGATTAGGAAAGACAGCCTTGAATTGCCAATTCCACCCCTTCATTCTTCCTTGGCAGCAACCACGTGGTAGAGAGAATCTGTCCCCGTACGTGTGGGAAAGTACAGTGATTGCTGGATGTTGCATTGGAACTGAGTGCTGCCCTACCGCAGCAAAGACCAACACAGGACAGAACTCAACCGGTGTCCACAGAGGGAGCTTGTACACCAGCACTAACGAGAGGTGAACTGTCCATCGCAGTGGTCAGAACCTGAGTTCTATCAAGTCTCACCACCAAGGGATAAAGTGCTCAGGGGCCTAAATTAACGTAACAGACAGTCAAGGCCACAAGGACTACAATTCCTAGGAATATTCAGGTACTGGGTTGGGTTTTGAGCCAATAGACTTGGAGTGCACATAACATGGTGAGATACCAACTGGTGTGGCCAAGGAAGGGATTGGATAAATATGAAAATTAAAACAAAAATTTAACAAGTTATTGAAACAAATGATAAAGGAAAGACCACATACCAAAATCTATGATATACAGTGAAAACAGTACTAAGAGTGAAGTTGATTTAAAGCAATTAAGTGCCTAAATCAAACAAGTAGAAACACATCAAATAAACCACCTAACAGTGCATCTTAAAGAAATGGGAAAGCAAGAGTAAACCAAATTCAAAATGAGTGGAAGAAACAAAGTAATGGTCACAGCAGAAATAAATAAAATTGAAATGAAGAGAACAATACAAAAATTAACAACACAAAAAGCTTTGTTTTCAAAGATAAATAAATATGACAAACCTTTAGCCAGACTAACTGAGAAAAACAGAGAGATAATCCAAATAAATAAAATCAGAGATGAAAAGGAGACATTACAACAAATACCATAGAAATGCAAATGATCATTCCTTACTACTATTAACAAGTGTATGCCAATAAATTGGAAATTCTGCAAGAGGGTAAATTCTTAGACATATACAGCCTACTAAGATTGAACCATGAAAAAATCCAAAAACTGAACCAAAGAATAACAAATAACAAGATCAAAGTCATAACAAAATGTCTCTATGCACAAAAAAGACCAAGAACCAATAGCTTCACTGCTGAATTTTGCTAACATTTAAAAAGCACTAATAACAATCCTACACATGCTATTACAAACAAACAAACAAACAAAAACAGAAAAAAGAATACTTTCAGACTTATTGTGAAATACCAGTACTATGCTGATACCAAAACTAGACAAATGTACACCCCCGAAAAATAAAGGAAATTACAAGCCAATATCCATGATGAACATTGATATAAAAATTCACAAGAAAATACTGGCAAATCAATTTCACCAACACATTAAAATGGCCACTCATGATGACCGAGTAATATTTTTCCCAGAGATGCAAGGATCCTTCAACAAACACAAATCAATCTATGTGATACTTCATATCAAAAGAATAAAAGATAAAAAACATCATTTCAATTGATGCTGAAAAAGCTACTGGTAAAATTCAACATCCCTTCATAAGCCTTAAAAAATACTGAATATAGAAGGAACAAAACTCAAAACAATAAAAGCCACATACAACAGACCCATAGCTAATATTATACTAAATGGGGAAAATCTCAAATGGGTCCATGAGACACTTTGATACAGGAATGCAATGTATAATTATTACATCAGAGTAAATTGGATTTTCATCCCTTCAAGTATCTATCCTTTTTCTGTTTTACAGACAAATTATTGTTAACTATACTCACCCTGTTATGCTACCAAATTCAAGATCTTACTCATTTTATCATACTATATTTTTGTACCCAATATTCTTTCCCACTTCGCCTTACCACTACCCCTCCCAACTTCTAGTAGCCATCATTCTGCTCTCTTTAAATAAAAAATAAATAAATTTTAATAACTTTGGAGGTACAAGTGCTTTTTGTTTGCATAAATGGATTGTATAGTGATGAAGTCTGAGATTTTAATGCACCAATCACCTGAGTAGTGTACATTATACCCCATACGTAGTTTTTTAAATCCCTCCTCCTCCTCCCATACTCCCGCTTTTGTCTCCGAAGTCCATTATATTACTCTCTATGCCTTTGTATACTCATAGCACAGATCCCACTTGTAAGTAAAAACATATGGTATTTTTTTTTTCCATTCCTGAGTTATTTCACTTAGAAAAATGACCTCCAGTTCCATCTATCTTGTTGCAAAATACATCATTAAGTTCCTTTGTATGGCTGAGTAGTATTCCATGGTGTATATACACCACATTTTCTTTATCTATTCATAGGCCAATGGGTAATTAGGTTGGTTCCATAACTTTGCAATTGTAGATTAGTCTGCTGCAATAACATACGTGTGCAGGTATTTTTTTGATGTAGTGACTTTTTTTTCTTTGGGTATCTCCAGTAGTGGGAATGCTGGATTAAATGGCGGATCTACTTTTGTTCCTTCAGAAATCTCCATGCTTTCATGGAAGTGCTCCTAGTTTACATTCCCACAAACAGTGTATTAGTGTTCCTTTTTCGCTACATTCACACTCAATATCCATTGTTTTTTGACTTTCTAATAATGGCCACTCTTACAGGAGTAAGGTGGTGTCTAATTGTGATCTTAATTTGCATTTGCATTCCCCTGATGATTAGTGATGTTGAGCTTTTTTTTTTTTTTTTTTCTTATGTTTGTGGGCCATTTGTATATCCTCTGTGAAATATCTATGTAATTTGCCCAGTTTTTGATGAGATAGTTTATTTTCTTTTGATTTGTTTGAGTTCCTGGTAGATTCTGGATTTCAGCCCTTTGTCAAATGCATAGTTGCCAAATATTTTCTCCCATTCTCTGGGTTGTCTCATTACTCTGATAATTATTTCTTTTGCTAGACCAAAGTTATTTAGTTTAACTAGGTTCCACTTATTTATGTTTATTTTTGATCCATTTGTTTTTGGAGTCTTAGTCATGAAATCTTTGCCTAAGCCAATGTCAGAAAAGTTTTACTTAGATAATCTTCTAGAACTTTTCTAATTTCAGGTAGCAAATTTAAGTCTTTGTTCCATCTTGAGTTAATTTTTGTATAAGGTGAAAGCTAAGGATCCAGTTTTATTTTTGTATATGTGGCTAGCAAGGTTTCCTAGCACCATTTATTAAATAAGGTTTCCTTTCTCCAATTTGTGTTTTTGAATGCTTTGTCAAAAATTATTTGGTTATAAGTATTTAGTTTTATTTCTGAGTTCTCTATAATGTTCTATTGGTCTAAGTGTCTACTTTTATAATATTACCATATTGTTTTGGTAACTGTAGCCTTGTAGTGTAACTTGATGTCTGGTAATGTGATGCCTCCAGATTTGTTTCTTTTGTTTAGGATTGCTTTGGCTATTCGGGCTTTCTGCGGTTGCATATGAATGTTAAGATTTTTTTTTCTAATTCTGTGAACAATGATGTTGTATTTTGATAAAAATTGCATTGAGTCTTCGGATTACTTTGGGAAGTATAGTTATTTTCATAATATTGATTCTTCTAATTCAAGAGCATGAGATGCATTTTCATTTGTTTGTGTCATCTATAATTTATTTCATTAGTGGTTTGTAGTTCTGATTGTTGAGAACTTTTAAATCCTTGGTTAAATATATTCTTAAGTATTTTTTTGGAGTTATTGTAAAGGGATTGAGTTCTTGATTTGATTCCCACTTTGGTCATTGTTGGTATATAACAATGTTGCTGATTTGTGATCATTTATTTTGTAACATGAGACTTGAGTAAATTTATTTATCAAATCTAGGCAGCTTTTGGAACCGTTTTCTAGGTATACTATTACATCATCAGCAAACAGCAATAGTTTGACTTCCTCTTTGCCAATTTGGATGTCCTTTTATCTCTTTTTCTTGCCTGATTGTTCTGCCTAGAACTTCCAGTACTATATTAAATAGAAGTGGTTAAAATGGATATCTTTATTTTGTTCCAGTTTTCAGGGTGAATACTTTTAACTTTTCCCAATTTAGTATAATGTTGGCTGTGGGTTTGTCATATATGACTTTTATTGCTTTGTAATTTTATTACTTTGTAATTTTTATTTATTTATAATATTTATAATATATTTATATTTATAATATTTATAATATAATATTTATATTTATAATATTTATTACTTTGTAATTTTTATTACTTTGAGGTAATAAAAATTACTTTGAGGTAATAAAAGTATGCCTTGTTTGTTGAGGGTTTTTATCATCAAGTAATGCTGGATTTTATCAAATGTATTTTCTGTATCTGTCGAGATGATTATATGGTTTTTGCTTTTAATTCAGTTTATGTGATATATCACATTTATTGACTAATGTATTTTAAACTGTCCCATTATCACTAGGATGAAACCTACTTGATCATGGTTAATTATATTTTTGATGTGGTGTTAGATTCAGTTAGTTCATTTTGCTGAGAATTTTTACATCTATGTTTATCAGGGATATTGTTCCGTAGTTTTCTGTTTTTGTCATGTCTTTTCTGGGTTTTGATAATAGGGTGATAATGGCTTCAGAGAATGAGATAGGCAGGAGTCTCTCCTTTTCAATCCCTCAGAATAGTGTATCATTCCATTTTCATACTGCTATAAAGAACTGCCAGAGAAGAGGTAATTTATAAAAAGAAAGAGGTTTAATTGACTCACAGTTAATCATGGCTAGGCAGGCCTCAGGAAACTTAAAATCATGGCAGAAGGCAAAGGGGAAGCAAGGCACCTTCTTTCTGGAAGGTGCCAGGAAGGGGAAGTGCTGAGCAATGGGAAAAGAACCCCTAATAAAATCTTCAGATCTTGTGAGATCTCACGCACTATAATATGAACTGTATGGGAGAACCCCACTCACCCCCCGCCATGATCCAGTTACTTCCACCTGGTGTCTCCCTTGACATGTGAAGATAATGGGAATTAAAGTTCAAAATGTAATTTGGGTAGAAAGCAAAGCCTAACCATATCATTCCACCCCGGGACCTCCCACATTTCATGTCATTTTCACATTTCAAAATCAATTATGCTTTCCTAACAGTCATCCAAAGTCTTAATTCATTTGAGCATTAATCCGAAAGTCCAAGTCCAAAGTCTCATCTGAGACAAGGCAAATCACTTCTGACTATGAGATTGTAAAATCAAAAGCAAGTCAATTACTTCCTAGATACGATGAGGGTGCAGACATTAGGTAAATACACCCATTCAAAATGAGAGAAAGTGACCAAAATTATGAGGCTACAGACCTCATACGAGTCTAATTTCTGGCAGGGCACTCAAATCTTAAAGTCCTGAAATGATTTCCTTTGGCTCTATGTCTCATCTACAAGTCAGGATGATACAAGAAGTGGGCTCCCACAGCCATGGGCAGCTCTTCCCCTGTGGCTTTTTAGGGTACAGCCTTCAAACCTGGCTGTTTGCACAGGCTGGCAATAAGTGTCTATGGCTTTTCCAGGTGCACAGTGCAAGCATTCAGTGGATCTATAATTCTGGGGTCTACGGGATGGAGGCCTTCTTCACACAGCTCTACTAGGCAGTGCCCCAAGGGGGACTCTGTGTGGGGGCTCCAACCCCACATATCCCTTCTGCAATGCCCCAGCAGAAGTTCTACTTGAGGGCTCTGCTCCTGTAGCACACCTCTGCCTGGACATCCATGCATTTCCATACATCCTCTGAAAAGTAGGTGGAGTTTCCCAAGCCTCCATTCTTGTCTTCTGTACACCTTCAGGCTCAACACCATGTAGAAGCCACCAAAGCCTGGAGCTTGCACTCTCTTGAGCCACAGCCTAAGCTGTACTTTTCCTCCTTTTAATCATGACTGGAGCAGATGAAATGCAGGGTACCAAGTCCCAAGGCTGCATACAGCAGTGGGGCCCCAGACGTGGCCTACAAAACCATTTTTTTTTCCTCCTAGGCCTCTGACCCTGTGATGGAAGGGGTTGCTGCAAATATCTCTTATATGCCTTTTTTTCCCCCATTGTCTTGGCAATTAACATTTATCTCCTCATTACTTACACAAGTTACTGCAGATGGCTTGAATTTCTCATCAGATTTTTTTTCTTCTTCTACTGCATTGTTAGGCTGCAAATTTTCCAAACTTTTATGCTCTCTTTCTCTTTTAAACATAAGTTCCAATTCCAAAATATCTGTTTTTGAATGCGTAAAATTTGAAGGCTATTAGGAGAACCCAAGTCACATCTTGAATGCTTTGGTGCTTATACTTTTATTCTGCCAGATACCCTAAATTATCTCCCTCAAGTGTAAAGTTCCACAGATCTCTAGGGCAGGGGAAAAATGCAACCAGTCCCTTTGCTAAAGCATAGCAAGAATCACCTGTATTCCACTTCCTGACAAATTCCTTATCTCCATCTGATACCTCCTCAGCCTGGACTTCATTGTCCATATGACCGTCAGGATTTTAATCAAAGTCATTCAAAAAGTGTCTAGGAAGTCTCAATCTTTCTCACATCTTCCTGACTTCCTCTGAGCCCTCCAAACTTTTACAACCTCTGCCTGTTGCACAGTTCCAAAGTCATTTACATATTTTTGGGTATCTTTATAGCAGAACACCACTCTCTGTGGTATCAATTTACTGTATTTGTTCATTTTTATACAGCTATGAAGAACTGCCTGAGACTGGGTAATTTAGAAAGGAAAGAAGTTTAATTGACTCATAGTCAGCATGCCTGAGGAGGCCCCAGGAAACTTACAATCATTGTTGAAGGCGAAGGGGAAGCAAGGCACCTTATTTACAAGGTGCCAGGATATAAAAGGACCAAGCAAAGGAGAAAGAGCACCTTATAAAACCATTGGATCTCATGAGAACTCACTCACTATCATGAGGACAGCAAGGGGAAAACTGCCCTCATGATCTGATTACCTCCACCTGTTCTTTCCCATTGCATGTGGGGATTATGGGAATTATAATTCAAGATGGGATTTGGGTGGAAACACAAAGTCTAATCATATCAAATAGTTTCAGAGGATTGGTGCCAATTGTTTGAATGACTGATAGAATTCATCTCTGAATTTATCTGGCCGTGGATTTTATTTGAAGGTTCTTTTAAAATTTCTGGTTCAGTCTCACTACTTATTTTAGGGTTGTTCAAGGTTTCTATTTCTTACAGATTTAATTTAGGAGGGTTGTATGTTTTCAGGAATGCATCCATTATTTATATATTTTCTAGTTTGTATGTATAGAGGTGTTGATGTAGTCTTGAGTGGTATTTTGTGTTTTTGTGGTGTTGGTTGCAGTGTCTCCAATTTTATTTCTAATTGAGTTTATTTGAATCTTCTCTCTTATTGTTTAATTTAGCTATTGGTCTATAAATTTGCTTATCCCTTCAAATAATTAATTTTTTGTTTCATTGATATTTTGTAGTTTTTATGTCTCAATATCGTTTGCTCTACCATAATCTTTGCTATTTATTTTTAGCTGCTTGTTTAGTTTTTTCTTTTTTCTTTAGTTCGTTGAGGTGTGACATTAGTTGTTAATTTGTGATCTTTCAGACTTTTTGATATAAACATTTAGCACTATAAGCTTTCCTTCTAACACTGTGTTTGCTGTATTCCAGAGGTTTTGATAACTTGTGTCACTAATCATGCACTTTAAAGAATTTTTAAATTTTCATCTTGATTCTATTAACTCCAAAATTATTCCAAAGAAGGTTGTTTAATTTCCATGTATTTGTACAGTTTTCAGTGTCCCTTTTTGAGTTGATTTCTAGTTGTATTTGTATTCTACTCTAGTCTGAGAAGACACTTGAAATGATTTCAATTTTCTTTTCTTTTTTCTTTTTTGGACAGTGTCTCACTCTGTCACTTAGGGTGGACTGCAGTTGCACAATCTCAGCTCACTGCAACTTCCACCTCCTGAGTTCAAATGATTCTCATGCCTCACCCTCCTGAGTAGCCTGGATTACAAGCATGCACCACCACACCCAGCTATTTTTTTTTTTTTTTTTTTTTTTTTTTTTTTAGTAGAGTCATCATTTCACTATGTTGTCAGGCTGCTCTGAAACTCATGGCCCCAAGGCATCTGCCCACCTCAGCCTCTCAAAGTGCTGAAATTACAGGCAAGAGCCACTGCTCCTGGCCATAATTTCAATTTTCAAAAATTTATTGAGACTTGCTTTGTTTCCTGTCATCCGGGCTAGTTTGGAGAATATTCAATGTTCTGATGCAAAGGATGTGTATTCTGCAGTTCTTAGGTAGGACATTCTGTTTATACCTGTTAGATCCATTTGTTCTAGAGTGTACTTTAAATTCGTTGTTTCTTTTTTGACTTCCTATTTCGATAATCTAGCTAGTGCTGTCAATGGAGTATTGAAGTCCTCCATTACTATTGCATTGCCATAGACCTCATTTCTTAGATATAGTAGTAATTGCTTAATGAATCTGGGAGCTCTAGTGTTACATGTATATAAATTTATGGTTGTAATATCCTTTTGAATTTATCCTTTTAAAATTATATTATAATTATCTTTTTTTTTTTTTTTTTTTTTTTTTTTTTTTTTTGAGACGGAGTCTCGCTCTGTCACCCAGGCTGGAGTGCAGTGGCCGGATCTCAGCTCACTGCAAGCTCCGCCTCCCGGGTTCACGCCATTCTCCTGCCTCAGCCTCCCGAGTAGCTGGGACTACAGGCGCCTGCCACCTCGCCCGGCTAAGTTTTTGTAGTTTTAGTAGAGACGGGGTTTCACTGTGTTACCCAGGATGGTCTCGATCTCCTGACCTCATGATCCGCCCATCTCGGCCTCCCAAAGTGCTGGGATTACAGGCTTGAGCCACTGCGCCCGGCCTGTATTTTTCTTTATTATTGTTGTTGCTTTAGTCTGTTTTATCTGATATAGTAACAGCTATTCCTGCTTGCTGTTGCCTTCCATTTTTGTAAAATATCTTTGTTCAACCACTTTAACTAAAATTTATATGAATACTGACATATTAGGTAAGTACCTTGAAGACAGCAGATGTTTGATTTGTGTTTTTCTTTAATTCATCTTGCTAATTTATATCTTTCAAGTGGAACATTTAAGTTAATTACATTCAGTGTTAATATTGAGATGTAAGGAACTATTTCAGTCATCATGTTAATTGTTACTAAGATACTTTGTTTTCCTTATCGTGTTGTTGTTTCATAAGCTTTGAGGTGTTTAATCTGTTCAAGAGATTATATCGTGATTCATTTTAACCTTTTTTTTCAAGATTTAGAATTCCTTTCAGCGTTTCTTATAGGGCTGGTCTGGTAGTGACAAATGCCCAAAGTGATTTTATTCGTCCTTCATTTATGAAACTTAGTTTTTGTCTCATGCATCCGTGTGAAGAGACCACCAAACAGGCTTTGTGTGAACAACATGGTTGTTTATTTCACCTGGGTACAGGTGGGCTGAGTCTGAAAAGAGAGTGGTGGGACCATCATCAGTTCTTACAGGTTTTGGGATAGGCAGTGGAGTTAGGAGCAATGTTTTGCAGGCAAAGGGTGGATCTCACAAAGTACATTCTCAAGGGTGGGGAGAATTACAAAGAACCTTCTTAAGGGTGGGGGAGATTACAAAGAACTTTCTTAAGGGTGGGGGAGAAACGAATCACAATGGTGAAATGTCATCATCTAAGGCTATTTTCACTTATTTTGTGGATCTTCAGTTGCTTCAGGCCATCTGGATGTATATATGCAGGTCACAGGGGATATGATGGCTTAGCTTGGGCTCAGAGGCCTGACGGTTTTGTGGGATACAAAATTTTTGGCTGACATTTATTCTGTTTAAGGAGATAAAACACAGGGCCTCAGCCACTCTGGCTGGTCAGATTTCTGCTAAAAAGTCTTCTTTCAGTCTGGTATGTTTTCCTTATAGGTTATCGGATGTTTTTGTCTTAGTGCTCCCACAATTCTTTGCTTCATGTTGACTTTAGGTAACCCAGTGACTATATACTTTGGTACATTTTGTGTTGAATCTCCCAGGAGTTCTTTGCACTTCTTGCATTTGGATGTCTAAATCTCTAGCAAGGCCAGGGAAGTTTTCCTCAATTATTCCCTCAAATGAGTTTTCCAAAATTTTACATTCTCTTCTCCCTCAGGAACATGAGTTATTTTTAGGTTTCGTCATTTTACATAATCCTGTGTTTCTTAGAAACTCTGTTTATTTCTTTTGTTTTCCTTTTCTTCACTTTTGTCTTTCTGGGTTAATTCAAAAGCATTGTCTTCAATCTCTGAAAAATCTTCCTTCGACTTTTTCCTAAGTGTGTCATTCATTTCCAGAGGTTTGATTACTTTTTCTTTAAAATATCTATCTCTTTAGAAAATGTTTATTTCCTAAATTATTTTTTAAATTTATTTATGTTGATTTTCACCTTTCTTTGGTATATCCTTGAGTATCTTGATAATCAACCTTATGAATTTTTTTGTCTGGTGTTTTTAAAAGTTTATCATTCTTTGGATTCATTTATGAAGAGCTAGTGTGATTTTTTGTGGTGGGGGGTGTTACAGAACTCTGTTTTGTCATATTACTAGAATTATGTTTCTGGTCCTTCTCATTTGGGAGACTATTTCTTCTAATTATTCTTGAGTTTATTTTTAATTTGGATTTTTAAAAAATCTATGTTTTCTCTTTAGAACGTGACTTTAATGTATATATTTTACTGTAGCCTATTTTGGCTCTTGGTTGTTTCAGCGGTGAAGACTGTGTATGAGTTCCTTGGTTATAGACAGTCTGTATTAGTCAGAGTTCTCTAGAGGGACAGAACGGATAGGATAGATGTATATATGAAAGAGAGTTTATTAAGGAGTATTGACTCACACAATCACAAGGTGAAGTTCCACAATAGGCCATCTGCAAGCTGAGGAGCAGGAAAATCAGTGGGAATCCCAAAACTCAAAAGTAGGGAAGAGAATTCAGCCTTCAGTTTGTGGCCAAAGGCCTGAGAGTCCCTGGCAAACCACTGGTGTAAGTCCAAGAGTCCAAAAGCTACCCACCCAAATTGAGACGGGTCCACTTCTCCTAGCCCACTGGCTCAAATGTTAATCTCCTTTGATGACAACCTCACAGATACACTAAGGAACAATACCTTACATCCTTCAATACAATCAATACGATATTCAATATTAAACATCACAGAGTCTTTGCATAATGGCTTTCTCAGATATAGTTGTAGCAGCAATGTGCTCAGTGTATGAGGAAGTTCTTGGTCCCCTATCAGATTGGAATGGCAGAAGTCTCTTATGTGCTTAGTGTGTAATGAAGTTCTCAGTCCCTATGGGGTTGGAATGGCAGAAGTCTCTTGAAGCTTATGTCACTCCTCCGTGTTATGCACTTTTTAAATACTGCTTTTTCTAAGTATTTTATTTATTGGGTTGAATAGTTCAAGCTTCAAGCCAGAGGGGAGATGTTGCTGAGTAGAAACCAGCTTTAGCTAAAAAAGGTGAGTAAATGTAATACCTAATGGTGGGCACAGGTCCCACCTTGACAGAGGTGACTAGAAGAGCTCTCATGAAATGCACTGAAGACTTATCAGGGGGAAGTGTTGGAGCCACCTTATCTCATCTGCCTGGCCAGCAGGAAAGCAACCTATCTCTCAGTCACACTTCTGACTCTGCATCTGGCTGTTCATATCAGATAAGCACCCCTTTTTATCTGCAGGAATGTTGATGTTCCAAATAGAGAGGACTTGGGTGTTTACCTGTCATCCAAGCCTGAACCTGAAGGTTTCTTCTCCTGTGGGGATGCAGTCACACTTAACTGTTTCAAAAGGCTGACTACAGACACACCAATGCTGAGCCCCTATGGGAGAAGTGCCAGCTGTGTCTTCAGTGTTGGATGAAAGGGAAGAGAAATCTTCTCCAAGACCATTCATGAGCACCAGGGCTACCAGACTCTTGAATTAGAGCTAAAGACTTTTCACAGTGAGCTCAACATGGCAAATGTACCTCTTCTGAAAGAAACTTCCCATCAGCAGAAATACGTGCAACTTTTTTGTACCTGATTGCCATTTGTATGTCTTTTTTTGAAAAAATGTCTACTCAGGCCACTTGCCCATTTTTTAATCAGATTATTTTTGATCCTGTACAGTTTCTTAAGCTGCTTATAAGATCCTATTATTAATCTTCTTCAGATGGATAGTTTGCAAATTTTTTCCCACTCTGTGGGCTTTATCTTCACATTGTTGATCATTTCCTTTGTTGTGCAGAAACTTTCTAACTACATGTGATCCTATTTTTTTAATAGTGTCATAGTTTTAGGTATTAAATTTAAGTCTTTAATATTTTGAATTGATTTTTGTATGTCACAAGAGATAGGGGTCTGGTTTCATTATTTTCCATAATGATATCCAGTTTTCCCAGCACCATTTATTGAAGAGACTATCTTCTTCCCAATGTATGTTCTTGGCATCTTTGTTGAAAATAAGTTTATTGTAGATGTATGAATGTTCTTCTTCTGGGTTCTTTACTCTGTTGCTTTAGTCTGTGTATCACTTTTTATGACATTTCTATGCTTCTTTGATTAATATAGTTGTGTAGTATAATTCGAAGTCAGGAATGAGATTCCTTTAGTTTTGTTCTTTTTGCTCAAGATGGCTTCGCCTGAGTCTTTTGTGGAAACATATAAATGTTAAGATTGTGGTTTTTGTTTTTTTTCTTCCTGTGAGGATTGTCATTGTTATATTAACAGGGATTGCAGTGAATCTTGATTGTTTTGGGTTGTATGGACATTTTAAACGTGAGTTATTTCATTCCAGGAAGATGGAATATCTTTTTTATTTTTTGTGTCCTCTTCAGATTCTTGAATCAATGATTTATAGTTTTTATTATAGACATCATTCAATTCTTTCATTAAGTTAATTTCAAGATATTTTATTACATTCATAGTATGGTATATGGGATTACTGTTTTGATTTCTTTTTCAGCCTCTTTGCTGTTGGTATATAAAATTGTTAATGATAGTTGCAAGCTAGATTTTGTATCTTGCAAAATTACTACATTTGTTTATCGGTTCTAGTAGTGTTAATGTTTAGGTTTTTTCTAATAGAAGATCATATTATTCACACACACACACACAAATAATGATTTGATTTCTTTCTTTCCAATTTGGATGCCCTTTATCTGATTCCTCTATTTAGGACTTTCAATGCTATGCTGAATTATAGTCATGAAAGTGGACATTCTTGCTGTGTTCCAGACCTTAAAGGAAAGGCTGGAGTTTTACCCAATTAATATGATACTAGCTGTTGGTCTGTCACATATGGCTTTTATTGTGTAGAGGTATTTTGCTTCTACACTTAGCTTTTGAGAGTTCTTATCAAGAAGAGGTGTTGAATTTTATCAAATCCTTTTTTAGCCTCAATTGAAACTATCATGTGGATTTTGTCCCTTTTTTTTTAATATAACGTGTGTCACATTTATTAATTTGCGTATGTTTAAACATCTTGCATCCCTGGGGAAAAATCTCAATATGTCATAATCAATGACCTTTTTAATGCGTTGGTGATTTTTTTGTTATTACTTTTTGAGAATCTTTACATCAATGTTCATAAAAAATATTGGCCTGTAGTTTTCACTTTTGATGTGTCTTCATCTGGTTTTGGAATCAGCATAATACTGGACTCATACAATAATGTTTTTTATTTAAAATTTTTCTACTTGTTTGATGTAGGTGATTTGGATTGTAAACTTTCTCATTAGTACAGATTTTGCTGTATCTCATAGGTTTGGGGATGTGGTGTTTCCATTATTTGTTTCAGGAAGTTTTTTAATTTCCTTTTCAATTTACTCATTAACTCATTGGTCATTCAGGAGCATATGGTTCAATTTCTATGTATTTGTATAGTTTCTAAAATTTCTCTTATTATTGACTTCTAGTTTTATTTAACTGCTTTCAGAGAAGATACTTGATATAATTTCAGTGTTTTTTAATTTTTCAAGATTTTTTTTTTGTGGATAACATACGGTGTATGGGATAGCCTTGAGAATGATCAACGTGCTGAGAAGAAGAATGTGTATGCTGCAGCTGTTGGATAAAATGTTCTCTAAATATCCATTATGTTCATTTGGTCTGGAGTATAGATTAAATCTATAGTTTCTTTTTGGATTTTCTATCTCCATAATCTCACCAAAGCTGAAAGTGAAGTGCTGAAGTCTCCAGTTTTTACTGTATTGGAGTCTGTCTTTCTCTTTGTCTCTGTTAATATTTGCTTTTGAAATCAGGTATTCTAATATTGGGTGCATATATATTTACAATTTTTATCCTGTATAATTGATGCATTTATCATTATATAATGACCTTATTTGTATATTTTTGAAATTTCTGTCTTGAAATCTATTTAATCTAAGTATGGCCATTGCTACTTAAAAAAATCCATTTGCATGTAATTTCTTTTTTCCATCTCTTTATTTTCAGTTTGCATTTGTCTTTATAGGTGAATAGTGTTTCTTGCAGGCAACAGATTTTTGGATTTTTTAAAAGCCTTTCATTCACTCTATTTGTTTTCTTTGAGGATTTAGTTGATTCACATTTATTGTTATTGTTAAAAAGTAAGGACTTACTCGTCATTTTGCAATGTTTTTCTGGTTGTTTTGTGGTCTTATGTTCCTCCTTTTCTTTCTTTCTGTGTTCTTTTTAGTAAAGGAAAGGTGATTTTCTCTTTTCTTGCTTTTTGATTTTATGTGTCTGTTGTATGTTTTTGATTTGAGGTTACCATGTGGCTTTCAAATAAAATATAGTAACCCATTATTTTAAGCTGATGACTATTCAGCACTGATTGAATAAACAAACAAGCAAAGAGAAAACTAATACATTATTTATACTTTAACTTTTTTCACCCCGATTTTTAACTTTTGTTGTCTGTATTTTTATCTTATTATAGGGTCCATGTCTTGAAAAGTTGTCGTGGCTATTACTTTTGATAGACTAATCTATTAGTCTTTTTACTCAAGATATGGGTAGTTTATGCACCACAATTATGGTGTTATACTATTCTGTGTGTTTCTTTGTTCTTACTATTATCAGAGAGTTGTGTACCTTCAGATGACTTTCTGTCATTCATTGATGTCTTTTCTTTCAGACCGAATAATTTTCTTTAGCATTTCTTGTAGGTCAAGTACTCTGTTGAAGAAATCCTTTAGCTTTTGTTAGTCTGGGTAAGTCTTTATTTCTCTTACTTGCTTGAAGGATATTTTTGCTGGATGTACTGTTCTAGGATGAAAGTTCTTTTCTCTTTCTTTATTTTAAATATGTCATGCCATTCTCTCCTGGCCTCTAAGGCTTCCACTGAGAATTCTGCTGCCGGATACATAGGATTTCCATTGCATGCCATTTCTTTCTTTTCTCTTGCTGCCTTTAGGATTATTTATTCATCCTCGTCTTTTTGGAGTTTTATTATTAAATGTCTTGAGGTCTTGAGGGGTGTTATATTTGCTTAGTGTGTTCTTTAGTATGTCAATTCATTTTTCAGTTCCAGAATTTTGGCTTCATTTTTTAAATTATATTAATCTCACTGTTAAATTTATCTTTCAGGCTTCTGAATTCCTTCTCTGTATTTTCTTGAATTTTGTTGAATTTCCTCAAAACAGCTATTTTTGAATATTCTGTCTGAAAGTTCACATGCTTCTGTTTCTCCATGTCCATGATTGGTCCTTCATGCTTTATTTAGGTTTTTTATTTATTTTTTTATTGGTGAGAGCATGTTATTCTGGATGGTCTTGATCCTTTTGGATGTTTTTCGGTATTGAAGCATTGAAGAGTTAGGTATTAATTTTAGTTTTCACATTCTGGACATTTTAGACCTGTCTTTCTTAGGAAGACTTTCCAGATATTCATAGGGACTTGAGTGTTGTGAGCCAAGTTTTTGATCATTGCAGTCATACCTACATTAGGGACATCCCAATCTCTGCACTGCTGTGATTCTTGCAGACTAATAGAGGTATTGCCTTGGTAGTCATGGGTACAATTCAGATGAATTATCTGGATTACCAGGTAGAAACTCTCTATTTCTTCCTTTTTATTCTCCCCCAAATAAGCAGTCACTCTCTCTATACTGAACTGCCTAAAGCTGGGTAAGGGATGACACAAGCACCCTTATGGCAATTACCACGTAGACTGTGCTGGATAAGACCTGACACCAATACAGCAGTTGTGTTCTTCCCTTCATGGTGGGAAATTCTCCCTGGTATTTGATAGATTCAGAGATGTCATTTGAGAGCCAGGTCCTGAATTTGGAAATGATAGGAATCTACCTGGTGCTCTGTTCTACTGCTGCTGAGCAGGCACCCAAGCCACAAGCAGTTTTTTTTTTTTTTTTTTTTTTTTTTCCATTCTTATATTCCCTTTTCATTAGCAGAGTAGTCTCTCCCCATGGCCACCACCATCCCAGGCTCATTGTGAGTACTGCTTGGCACTACAAGTGTTCATTTAAGACCCAAACATTCTTCTTTAGCCAGGTTATCATGAATGCTTCCAAGCCTGGGACTATCCCTGCAGGCCAGTGGTATCTTCTCTGGCACAGGACAGGTCTAGAAGTTCTATCTAAGACCCAACACCTTGAATGGGGATCCCCAAGAGCCTGCTTTGTTTTCTACCCCACTTTGTCCAGGCTACTTCTTATGGTGCAGGACCAAGTCCTCTTCAATTTTCTGTTTGCATTTGTTAAATGGAAGGAATGTTTCACTGTAGCCACCACAGCTTGGAATGTGCTGGGTTACACCTAAAGCCAGCATGTCTTAGAGTCTTACTCAAAGCCTATAGCGAGTACTGCATGAGTACCAATGCTGATTATTCAGAGCACAAACCTGTTAGTAGGTGGTGAATCTTGCCTAGACTGACTCCTTTCCTTAAAGGCAGTGGATGGATACCCTTCTGGACCAGGGTGTGTCATTTGGGAGCTAGGTCCTGGAATGGGGGCCTCAAAATTCTCCCTGGTGCTCTATTGTACTGTGAGTGAGTTAGTATCAGAGTTGCAAGTAAAGTTATATTTCCTCTTCCCTCTCCTGTCCTCAAGGGCAAGGAAAGATTCTCTCAGAGGTGTGAGCTCTGCTGACTGCAGATGGTGGAAGGGTGATGCAAGCACTCTTTGGCTGCCTGGACTGGTGTTTCACTAATTTGCATGCCCCCAAGCCTACTGGCTTCAAGCCTTGCCCAGCACCAGGAATGGTCCATGTATTATGGTCCTTGTGGCCTGTGTATTTATTTTGTATCGTGCACTTTTATTTAATTCATGTACTTGTTCTAAGAGCTTTTTTGGTGGAGTCTTTGGGGTTTTATGTAAAAAAGATCTCGTCATCTGCAAACACAGACAGTTTTATTTATATTTTTCATATTTTGATATCTTTCATTTCCCAATTACTTTGACTGGTGCTTCCAGTACTATATTGAATAGAGGTGGTAAGAGTTGGCATTCTTATCTTGTTCCTGATCATGGAGAAAGAGATTTCTATATGATGTTACTTCTGAGCTTGTCAGGAAAGCCTTTTATTATGTTGAGGTACATTTCTTCATACTTAATTAGTTTAGAATTCTAATCAGAAAGGGATGCTGAAGTTTTCTAAATGCTTTCAATCATAAAATACCCTCCAAAGCCTAAGCAATATTGAGAAAAAAGAACAAGGATGGAGGAATCACACTATTGACTTTAGAATATGTTATAAAGCTAGAGTATAAAAAGAGTAGGATACTTGTATTTTCAAAGCAGGCTATATATATATGTATATATGTATATATATGCATATATGTATATATACACATATGTATATATGTGATATGTATATATGTGTATATATACATATATATGTGTGTGTATATATATGTCAGATGAGAAAATCTTGAAATAAACCCATAGATATAAGACTAGTTTTTGACTAGCACTCCCAGAACATATAATGGGTTGGGAAAACTGGATATCCACATGTAGAATAATTAAACCACATTCTTGGCTTACACCATATGGAAAAATCTCTAAATGGATTAGGGACTTAAATGTAACGTATGAAACTGTAAAACTCCTAGAAGAAAATATAATGATAAAGTTTCTTGATAATAGTGATGGACTGTGATTTTTTTCCATACAACTCTAAAAGCATAGGGAACAAAAAAGGAAAATAGACAAACAGAATTGCATCAAATTTTAAAGCTCCTGCACAGCAAAGAAAACAATCAATAGATTAAAGAGGCAACTCATAGAGAGGGACAAATTATTTGGTAGTCATATATCTGATGATATGTTAATATCCAATATGTATAAGAAATATGAGCAACTCAATTGCAAGTAAACAAATAACCTGATTTTAAAAATAGTCAAAGGACCTGCATAGACATTTCTCAAAAGAAGGCTTATGGCCAACAGATATATAAAAAAATGCTAAACAACACTAATCACCAGCAAAATCCCAATCAAAATCATAGTAAAATATCACCTCACAACTGTTAATATGGGTATTATCTAAAAGACAAAATATATTTGTTGACAAGAATGTGCTGAAAAGGGAATTTTTTTGCATTTTTAGAAGGGAGTACAAATTGGAGCAGTCATTGTGTAAAATAGTATGAAGATTCCTCAAAAAAATAAAAATAAAAGTACTATGATGCAGCAATATCCCTTTGGAGAAAAAATTTAAAAGAAATAAAATCAAATTGTTAAAGAGATATTTGCACATACATGTTTATTGATGCATTATTCACAATAGACAAGATATGGAATTGACCTATGTTTCCATTGATGGATACATGTATAAAGAAAATTACACACATACTAAAATAGTTTTGGGTCTTAAAAAAGAAGGAAACACTGTCACTTATGGCAATATGAATGAACCTGGAGAATGTTATGCTAAGTGAAATAAGCCAGACACAGAAAAACAAATACTGTATACTGTCACTTATATGTGGAAGCAAAACAGAATCAAATATATAGAAGCAAAGAGTAGAATAGTGGTTGTGAGGTGTGGGGAGTTGGGGAAATGGGAAGATATTGATCAAAGGGAACAAAATTTCAACCAGGCAAGCTTAATGAATGCATGTAATATACAGCCTGCTGACTATATTTAATACTGAATTGGTTATTGGAACTTTGCTAAGACAGTAGTTTTAAGAGTTCTCACCACGCACACACAGAGAAAAGATATGAGGTCATGGATATGTTAATTAGCTTCAATTGTACTAATAATTTCACAGTGTTCGCATGTATCAAAACATTACATTGTATACTGTCATTGTAAATATGTACATTTATTTTGTCAACTATACTTCAATAATGCTAGAAAAATGTATTATAAATGTGATTAAGTTTCTGACTGAATTTGAAAAAAGAAAGTTAAATTTAATGAAAAACCAAAATTAATTAAAATTAGCAATTACACAGCCTTCTTTCCAGATATCCACGGAGGCACCTTCTTCATTTCTTTCAAGTTTTTACTTAAATGTCACCACTTAACAAAGACTTTCCTACCTCTTTATTTAAAAGTTACATCTAGGCTTCCACCTGTACCTTTCTATTTCAATGCCCTACCCTATTTTTCATATTCTTTGTTGCATTTATCACCTTTACTTATTTAGCATATTTGTTGTACATATTTTTTTCCTCAGATTTAATGGTCAGGCAAATTGACTCTCCTTTCTCATGGAGAGGGACGAGATCACAGTGCAGAAAATGTGTTGAAAAATACTGTGGTTGCCACAGTCAAATAGACATGGGCACAAATAGGCACAATAAAATAGTTAAAGAACCAATATTAAGGAATATTCAGGCTATATATAGACATCATACATTATCTCACCAGCTGTTAGTCTAGTACAGATGACTTAGAGAGGAAGTCAAGGTAACGTAAAAGTTATTCCAAGTTCAGTGATCTTTCTAACAGTGCCAATATTGTAGAAAAAGAGTCTGGTATAGTATCTACCCTTACTATCTATTATAACTGATATCAACATTAGATATACAATGCAACGCTTTGTAAAGGCAGGCAGAAAATAAAAGTAAATTGAAAGATCAACCTTCTCTCTCAGTAACATAGGATCAGGAGAACAGCTTAAAAGTATATAGGTGTTTTTAACAAAACAGAACCAGAGAACCACCAGACGATAGTATCTCTCCTAGAAAAAAGAAAAAAAGAAAAAAAAAAAAAAAAAGAAGGGTATCAGTAGGCTATTTTTGAAAATGATGTCTGTTAAAAATACCTTCTGTTCTCTGTTCTCCCAGTGTATAACTCATGAGTGTGTAAGAATTTGTAGTTTATATTTAATAAAACATGTTCTATATAAAGTCTTATTGTATTCTGGAATAAAGTTATAGAGTGTAGTTCAGGGCTGTGAAGTGGTGAGGAGTTAATAGTGTTAATTGTTAGAGAAAACAATTAATTTTAAACATATATTCTTAAATTTAGAAACTTAACTAAAAGATGGTTTCTGTGGGTCACTTTGAACTAAAAATTAAATATTTATTACTAAAAAGAAATGTATAATACTGAAATCTCATTTAAATTTATATTTTGAAAGCATAGAGATTAAAGATGATTCTCCAATTAAGGTTTTCAAGAAAATATATGAATCATTACTCTAAATGTGTAGTTCAATCACATGAGAAAATTAGATTTTTCAAAAATAAACAATATGAGAGCCTGCGATCCTTAAAAGTATTCTGTTAAGTTATAGTCAAGACAATGATATATAATTGAATCAAATTAAGGTGTTAAAATGTGTGTTGTCTATGCATTTTTAATGTAGTTTTAACATGTACATGGAGAAAATGATGCTTGCCTTCAAGGAATTTAAACTTGATAACATGTTAAGCTGTTAGAGGAGTTCTTATACAATAGATTTTATGTGGTAAAGGACATTGTAGTAGAAAGTAAGCTTGCTTTATTAGAAGAAAGAAAATTAAATTTATTATGTGAGCTAGTCCTTGACATATAAGATGGATTTCAATAGTTACAGAAATTGTAAAAATATGTATTCCAAAGAAAGACTGACATAAGAAATCCCAACACCAAGAACAAGCTGAGGCTAAGAAGTATGTATATGGTAGTTGATGTGTAGTTCAATTGGACTAAAATTCTCTCTTATTTTTATTCTTTTCTTTATTACTACTATTATGATAATTATTTTGATTACCTAAAATGGGAAGACAAATCTGGGAAGGATATTTCAGTTGAACATAGTAATGGAAGGAGCTCCAATTTTAATCTTTAGATTATGCTGAGCCTTATAATTTTCAGCAGTAGCTGATATTCACAAAAGTGTCTATAAATGAACCTAGTGTATCATTTAACATAAGAAATTAGATGTGTGTAAAGTATTATAATATCCACACAATTATAATAGTCATATTAAAATAGAAGCTTTGAAGCTCATGTTACTTAATCAAGACATATATACCAAAAATAACTTCCTTAAATAGAATGTACAATTTTTATAGAAATTAAATAATCTCAAAGCATAATAAAATCAGATTTAGTGTGAAAATGGCAAATTCTTGATACCATAGCAGATATTGTTTAAATTATTATTTAAGGCAACATTCATTATTTATACCTTAATATAAAATATGTATAGAGCTATATATTTATATAATTTATTGATACCAGTGTATACAGATGCTTTTATTCTGTAAAGCAGTAATGCTCTAATTTAAAATGTTTAAGATGACTGATTAGAAGCATTTCAAGTACATCTCATCCACTTAGAAAAACCTTAGTAATGTATAGACAATATAATACTTTGAATACATTATCCAATGAGAAACATGGCAGTTTAGCAGAAAAAGAACAGGAAACTCCAAAAACTAGGAAGAAAAGAAACAGGCAATTGGTGTGACTGGAATTGGCTGGGAATTCAAAGTGACTTCCCAGTACAGATGAGAATGTGTAAGTGTTTCTCTGTAGTCCCCTTTTCCACTGGGGAAGAAGGCCATCCAGGCCATAGGAGAGCATCTTGACACTCCTAATTCCTGAATCTTAGGGAGCAGCCAAGAGACTGTGAGAAGAAACTTCTCAAGGCAGAGAAATCACTCTGGGTCCCATGCAGTTTCTGAAACCTAACTGGCTATAGCAAGATGTCATCCTTATTCCTACACTTAGCAGGCTGTGTGCAGTCCTGGGAACCTGCACTAGTCCCATACATTAGGGAAACAGGTTGCTCATTATGGAACCAAGGCATGAGTTGGAGGTGGCTTTTACAACCAGAACTGAGAAGTAAACATAGTGTAGGCTACAGCCATCGGTGCTGGAAGTGGGTATTGCCACCAGGACATAAGCCAGACAAGAGTTGCTGTGAATATTTGGTCTTAAGCTGGATGGGGACTCACATAGCCTGGGCCTGAGTTTCAGGCTAGATGTAATCTCCTGGGTCTGACAGGCTAGACAGGTCAGCTACAATAGCCAAGATGGATTCGGACTGGAATGTGAAAAGGACACAAGTCTCCCATCTGCCAGTAAGATCTGTGACCACTAGGATTTGTCCCACCCTTCCTGTGGCAGGACCTTAGCACAGTTGTGGTCACCCTGCACCCAAGCATTCTGCCAGACAAAGCTGGTGGAGGCATTTGCATTTAGGACTCCTGAGTAACAGCTTACTCAGTAACGCAGCTCTACCAGGCTTTGCCTCCTCCCATGAAACAGAGTGTAAAATCCAGGGCCCTGGGGGCTCCGCAACCCAATTCACGGCCTAGATCACTGGAGTACTCTTCCCAGAGAACTGATGTTGACCATAAACGCTCTACCACTATCAACTCAGTTCGTTTCTACCTGCAAGCAACAGCTACTGGCCTGGAGGCTGACCCACACAGCCTATTGAACCACAGACAACACAAGGTTCAGTACTTGGGAACCAAAATAACATTTTATCACCATGCAACCACCATTGAACATGACATGCTGTCTGCCCAAGAGCTTGGATACCTGGAATCATCAAAACAGGTGCCAGCATGTGTTGGCCCAAGGCACAAGAATAGATGTACTTAATCCAGCACCCCCACCACTGAAACCTGAAGATGGGCTCATCTGGTGTTTTAGTTTTTCAACACAACTTTACCAAAGTCCCCACCACCAATAACCTGAATTGATGAAACCACAGATACCACTACACTGCATATAGCCAAAAAAAAAAAAAAAAAAAAAAAATTCTACATATACTTCACTATGGCATGTATCCAGAAGCAAAACCAAAGGACTCTACCCAATGAACATTATAGGCACATCCTCAAGCAAAAGTACACCTTAATAAAAGTAAATTCAAAAATAAATAAATTCAATAAATAATAAAAACTTTTACACCATGTGCAGATAAATCAAAATAAAAACATAGGAAACATGCAAAGCAAAGTAGTATCATACCCCAAAGATATAAAATAATTATCCACCAATATATCTTAATAAAAATCTTCAAAATTTCAGAAAAAGAATATAAAATATTTATTCAATGATGTACAATGGGATGCAAGAGAAATCAAAAACTAATACCAGAAATTTAGAAAAGTAATTTAGTTTGTGAATGAGAACTTTACCAAGGAGACAGATATTTTAAAAACAAGTAAGCAAGAAATAAACAAAAAATTCTGATATTAAAAAAATTTATTGATAAAAATACAAAACACATTTGAAAGCTTCAATCATAGACTAGACTGAGCAGAAGAATAAGTTTCAGAACTAGAAAAGAAGTATTTTGAAATAATCTAGTTAGAGGTAAACAAAGAAAAAATAATTAAACAGAATGAAGAAAGACTTCAAAATCTTTGAAATAACATAAGGCAACCAAATTTATGAAGTGTTGGTATTCCTGAGCGTGAAGAGAGATCAAGAAGTTTTGAAAACCTGTGTAAGAGGTTATATATATATATAAATTTTATATATATATATATATATATATAACAACTGTGTAAGAGGTTATATATATATTTAAAATTTTTATATATATATAAAAACTTCCCGACTTCAGCAAGAAATTTACACATTTAGATATAAATGAAGGTCAGCAATCCTCAAGGAGACGGGATGCAAGAAAGACTTTGACGTGGTACACTATAATAAGACTATCTAAAGTCAAACCAAAAAAGCAAATTCTGAAAACAGCAAAGGCATCTGGTAACCTAGATGGAAACTCTACCATACTAATGGTGAGCATCGCAGCAGAGACCCTACAGGACAGAGGGAAATTGGCTGATATATTCAAAATGCTCAAAGAAAATTTTTTTAGTCAACGGTGTAAATCCAGCAAGGCTGATCTGCATAAATAAAGGTTAAATAGTCTTTTTCAGACAAACAAATTCTGAGGAAATTAATCAAACCTAGGATGAGCCTATAAGAAATGCTTAAGTGAGTCCTACACTTGGAAGCAAAAGGAATATATTTACCATCATGAAAACGCAGAAATGTATAAAAGTCACTGGTAAAGCAATCACACAAAGGAGAAAAAGAATCAAATAACAAGATTAAGGACTTATAAAACCTAATGTATTAATAATAACCTTGAATGTAAATTGATTAAATACTTAATATACAAAGATTGGTGAATGGATTAAATAAAATGATACAACTGCATGATGCTTATAAAATCTTACCTTACCACTGAAGACATATAGATTAAAAGGGTGAAAAAATATATTCCATGCAAATGGAGATCAAAACTGAGCAAAATGAGCTGTACTTACATAAGAAAAAACATACCTTAAATCAAAGCCATTAAAAAAGGCAAAGAAGGGGGGCGGAGCAAGATGGCCGAATAGGAACAGCTCCAGTCTCCAACTCCCAGCGCCAGCGACACAGAAGACCGGTGATTTCTGCATTTTCAACTGAGGTACTGGGTTCATCTCACTGGGGAGTGCCGGACGATCGGTGCTGGTCAGCTGCTGCAGCCTGACCAGCGAGAGCTGAAGCAGGACGAGGCATTGCCTCACCTGGGAAGCGCAAGGGGGGAGTCCCTTTTCCTAGCCAGGGGAACTGAGACACACAACACCTGGAAAATCGGGTAACTCCCACCCCAATACTGCGCTTTAAGCAAACAGGCACACCAGGAGATCATATCCCACACCTGGCCGGGAGGGTCCCACACCCACGGAGCCTCCCTCATTGCTAGCGCAGCAGTCTGTGATCTACCGGCAAGGCAGCAGCCAGGCTGAGGGAGGGGCGCCCGCCATTGCTGAGCCTTAAGTAGGTAAACAAAGCTGCTGGGAAGCTCGAACTGGGTGGAGCTCAAAGCAGCTCAAGGAAACCTGCCTGTCAATGTAGACTCCACCTCTGGGGACAGGGCACAATAAACAATAACAAATGGAACAGAAACCTCTGCAGATGCAAATGACTCTGTCTCACAGCTTTGAAGAGAGCAGTGGATCTCCCAACACGGAGGTTGAGATCTGAGAAGGGACAGACTCCCTGCTCAAGTGGGTCCCTGACCCCTGAGTAGCCTAACTGGGAGACATCCCCCACTAGGGGCAGTCTGACACCCCACACCTCACAGGGTGGAGTACACCCCTGAGAGGAAGCTTCCAAAGCAAGAATCAGACAGGTACACTCGCTGTTCAGAAATATTCTATCTTCTGCAGCCTCTGCTGCTGACACTCAGGCAAACAGGGTCTGGAGTGGACCTCAAGCAATCTCCAACAGACCTACAGCTGAGGGTCCTGACTGTTAGAAGGAAAACTATCAAACAGGAAGGAAACCTACACCAAAACCCCGTCAGTACATCACCATCATCAAAGAGCAGAGGCAGATAAAACCACAAAGATGGGGAAAAAGCAGGGCAGAAAAGCTGGAAATTCAAAAAATAAGAGTGCATCTCCCCCGGCAAAGGAGCGCAGCTCATCGCCAGCAACAGATCAAAGCTGGACGGAGAATGACTTTGACGAGATGAGAGAAGAAGGCTTCAGTCCATCAAATTTCTCAGAGCTAAAGGAGGAATTACGTACCCAGCGCAAAGAAACTAAAAATCTTGAAAAAAAAGTGGAAGAATTGATGGCTAGAGTAATTAATGCAGAGAAGGTCCTAAACGAAATGAAAGAGATGAAAACCATGACACGAGAAATACGTGACAAATGCACAAGCTTCAGTAACCGACTCGATCAACTGGAAGAAAGAGTATCAGCGATTGAGGATCAAATGAATGAAATGAAGCGAGAAGAGAAACCAAAAGAAAAAAGAAGAAAAAGAAATGAACAAAGCCTGCAAGAAGTATGGGATTATGTAAAAAGACCAAATCTACGTCTGATTGGGGTGCCTGAAAGTGAGGGGGAAAATGGAACCAAGTTGGAAAACACTTCAGGATATCATCCAGGAGAATTTACCCAACCTAGTAAGGCAGGCCAACAATCAAATCCAGGAAATACAGAGAACGCCACAAAGATACTCCTAGAGAAGAGCAACTCCAAGACACATAATTGCCAGATTCACCAAAGTTAAAATGAAGGAAAAAATCTTAAGGGCAGCCAGAGAGAGAGGTCGGGTTACCCACAAAGGGAAGCCCATCAGACTAAAAGCAGATCTCTCGGCAGAAACTCTACAAGCCAGAAGAGAGTGGGGGGCCAATATTCAACATTCTTAAAGAAAAGAATTTTAAACCCAGAATTTCATATCCAGCCAAACTAAGTTTCATAAGTGAAGGAGAAATAAAATCCTTTACAGATAAGCAAATGCTAAGAGATTTTGTCACCACTAGGCCTGCCTTACAAGAGACCCTGAAGGAAGCACTAAATATGGAAAGGAAAAACCGGTACCAGCCATTGCAAAAACATGCCAAAATGTAAAGACCATCGAGGCTAGGAAGAAACTGCATCAACTAACGAGCAAAATAACCAGTTAATATCATAATGGCAGGATCAAGTTCACACATAACAATCTTAAACTTAAATGTAAATGGACTAAATGCTCCAATTAAAAGACACAGACTGGCAAACTGGATAAAGAGTCAAGACCCATCAGTCTGCTGTATTCAGGAGACCCATCTCACACGCGGAGACATACATAGGCTCAAAATAAAGGGATGGAGGAAGATTTACCAAGCAAATGGAGAACAAAAAAAAAGCGGGGGTTGCAATACTAGTCTCTGATAAAACAGACTTTAAACCATCAAAGATCAAAAGAGACAAAGAAGGCCATTGCATAATGGTAAAGGGATCAATTCAACAGGAAGAGCTAACTATCCTAAATATATATGCACCCAATACAGGAGCACCCAGATTCATCAAGCAAGTCCTTAGAGACTTACAAAGAGACTTAGACTCCCATACAATAATAATGGGAGACTTCAACACTCCACTGTCAACATTAGACAGATCAACGAGACAGAAAGTTAACAAGGATATCCAGGAATTGAACTCATCTCTGCAGCAAGCAGACGTAATAGACATCTATAGAACTCTCCACCCCAAATCAACAGAATATACATTCTTCTCAGCACCACATCGTACTTACTCCAAAATTGACCATGTAATTGGAAATAAAGCACTCCTCAGCAAATGTACAAGAACAGAAATTATAACAAACTGTCTCTCAGACCACAGTGCAATCAAACTAGAACTCAGGACTAAGAAACTGAATCAAAACCGCTCAACTACATGGAAACTGAACAACCTGCTCCTGAATGACTACTGGGTACATAACAAAATGAAGGCAGAAATAAAGATGTTCTTTGAAACCAATGAGAACAAAGATACAACATACCAGAATCTCTGGGACACATTTAAAGCAGTGTGTAGAGGGAAATTTATAGCACTAAATGCCCACAAGAGAAAGCAGGAAAGATCTAAAATTGACCCTCTAACATCGCAATTAAAAGAACTAGAGAAGCAAGAGCAAACGCATTCAAAAGCTAGCAGAAGGCAAGAAATAACTAAGATCAGAGCAGAACTGAAGGAGATAGAGACACAAAAAACCCTCCAAAAAATCAATGAATCCAGGAGTTGGTTTTTTGAAAAGATCAACAAAATTGACAGACCACTAGCAATACTAATAAAGAAGAAAAGAGAGAAGAATCAAATCAACGCAATTAAAAATGATAAAGGGGATATCACCACTGACCCCACAGAAATACAAACTACCATCAGAGAATACTATAAACACCTCTACACAAATAAACTGGAAAATCTAGAAGAAATGGATAATTTCCTGGACACTTACACTCTTCTAAGACTAAACCAGGAAGAAGTTGAATCCCTGAATAGATCAATAGCAGGCTCTGAAATTGAGGCAACAATTAATAGCCTACCAACCAAAAAAAGTCCAGGACCAGATGGATTCACAGCTGAATTCTACTAGAGGTACAAGGAGGAGTTGGTACCATTCCTTCTGAAACTATTCCAGTCAATAGAAAAAGAGGGAATCCTCCCTAACTCATTTTATGAGGCCAACATCATCCTGATACCAAAGCCTGGCAGAGACACAACAAAAAAAGAGAATTTTAGACCAATATCCCTGATGAACATCGATGCAAAAATCCTCAATAAAATACTGGCAAACCAGATTCAGCAACACATCAAAAAGCTTATCCACCATGATCAAGTGGGCTTCATCCCTGGGATGCAAGGCTGGTTCAACATACGCAAATCAATAAACATAATCCAACATATAAACAGAACCAAAGACAAGAACCACATGATTATCTCAATAGATGCAGAAAAGGCTTTTGACAAAATTCAACAGCCCTTCATGCTAAAAACGCTCAATAAATTCGGTATTGATGGAACGTACCTCAAAATAATAAGAGCTATTTATGACAAACCCACAGCCAATATCATACTGAATGGGCAAAAACTGGAAAAATTCCCTTTGAAAACTGGCACAAGACAGGGATGCCCTCTCTCACCACTCCTATTCAACATAGTGTTGGAAGTTCTGGCTAGGGCAATTAGGCAAGAGAAAGAAATCAAGGGTATTCAGTTAGGAAAAGAAGAAGTCAAATTGTCCCTGTTTGCAGATGACATGATTGCATATTTAGAAAATCCCATTATCTCAGCCCAAAATCTCCTTAAGCTGATAAGCAACTTCAGCAAAGTCTCAGGATACAAAATTAATGTGCAAAAATCACAAGCATTCTTATACACCAGTAACAGACAAACAGAGAGCCAAATCAGGAATGAACTTCCATTCACAATTGCTTCAAGGAGAATAAAATACCTAGGAATCCAACTGACAAGGGATGTAAAGGACCTCTTCAAGGAGAACTACAAACCACTGCTCAGTGAAATCCAAGAGGACACAAACAAATGGAAGAACATACCATGCTCATGGATAGGAAGAATCAATATCGTGAAAATGGTCATACTGCCCAAGGTAACTCATAGATTCAATGCCATCCCCATCAAGCTACCAATGAGTTTCTTCACAGAATTGGAAAAAACTGCTTTAAAGTTCATATGGAACCAAAAAAGAGCCTGCATCTCCAAGACAATCCTAAGTCAAAAGAACAAAGCTGGAGGCATCACGCTACCTGACTTCAAACTATACTACAAGGCTACAGTAACCAAAACAACATGGTACTGGTACCAAAACAGAGATATAGACCAATGGAACAGAACAGAGTCCTCAGAAATAATACCACACATCTACAGCCATCTGATCTTTGACAAACCTGAGAGAAGCAAGAAATGGGGAAAGGATTCCCTATTTAATAAATGGTGCTGGGAAAATTGGCTAGCCGTAAGTAGAAAGCTGAAACTGGATCCTTTCCTTACTCCTTATACGAAAATTAATTCAAGATGGATTAGAAACTTAAATGTTAGACCTAATACCATAAAAACCCTAGAGGAAAACCTAGGTAGTACCATTCAGGACATAGGCATGGGCAAAGACTTCATGTCTAAAACACCAAAAGCAACGGCAGCAAAAGCCAAAATTGACAAATGGGATCTCATTAAACTAAAGAGCTTCTGCACAGCACAAGAAACTACCATCAGAGTGAACAGGCAACCTACAGAATGGGAGAAAATTTTTGCAATCTACTCATCTGACAAAGGGCTAATATCCAGAACCTACAAAGAACTCAAACAAATTTACAAGAAAAAAACAAACAACCCCATCAAAAAGTGGGCAAAGGATATGAACAGACATTTCTCAAAAGAAGACATTCATACAGCCAACAGACACATGAAAAAATGCTCATCATCACTGGCCATCAGAGAAATGCAAATCAAAACCACAATGAGATACCATCTCACACCAGTTAGAATGGTGATCATTAAAAAGTCAGGAAACAACAGGTGCTGGAGAGGATGTGGAGAAATAGGAACACTTTTACACTGTTGGTGGGATTGTAAACTAGTTCAACCATTATGGAAAACAGTATGGCGATTCCTCAAGGATCTAGAACTAGATGTACCATATGACCCAGCCGTCCCATTACTGGGTATATACCCAAAGGATTATAAATTATGCTGCTATAAAGACACATGCACACGTATGCTTATTGCGGCACTATTCACAATAGCAAAGACTTGGAATCAACCCAAATGTCCATCAGTGACAGATTGGATTAAGAAAATGTGGCACATATACACCATGGAATACTATGCAGCCATAAAAAAGGATGAGTTTGTGTCCTTTGTAGGGACATGGATGCAGCTGGAAACCATCATTCTTAGCAAACTATCACAAGAACAGAAAACCAAACATCGCATGTTCTCACTCATAGGTGGGAACTGAAAAATGAGAACACTTGGACTCAGGAAGGGGAACATCACACACCAGGGCCTATCATGGGGAGGGGGTAGGGGGGAGGGATTGCATTGGGAGTTATACCTGATGTAAATGATGAGTTGATGGGTGCAGCACACCAACATGGCACAAGTATACATATGTAACAAACTTGCACGTTATGCACATGTACCCTACAACTTAAAGTATAATAATAATAAATAAATTAAAAAAAATCATGAAATCTAAAAACAAAAGAAAAAAAAGACAAAGAAGGTTATTCTGTAATTATAAATGGATCAATATAACAACACAACAATTCTAAATAAGTATGCACTTAACACTTGAGAACTAAGAATCATAAACCAAATATTATTGTACCTAAAGTGAGAGAACGACAAATACAAAATAATAGTTGGGGACTTCAAAACCCGAATCACAGCATTAGACAGATTATCAGGTATAAAAATCAAACAAAGTTTAGGCTTAAATGATATTTTAGACAAATTGGACCTAGAAGAAATTTGCAAAATATTCTTAACAACTGCAGAATACAATTATTTTCATCAACCCATAGAACATTCTCCAGCAAAAACTGTATTTTAGCTCACATGTGGTCTTAAGGAAGTCTTAACAAATTTTTTAAAATCAAAATCATATCAAGTATTTTCTCAGACTAAAGTGAAATAAAATATTTTTAAAAAGAAGATGTAATGCAGAGACTATACAAATAAATGAAAATTAATAAATATGCTTCTGAACAAACACTGGATCAACAAAGAAATTAAGATCAAAAATTTTAAAACATTTGAAACAAACAAAAATAAAGACACAACATACCAAAACCACCACAAAACAAAAGCACTGCTAAGAGAAAATTTAACAGTTCTAAATACCTATATCAAAATGATAGAACTATTAGAAATTAACAATCTAACAACACAACTCATGGAATTAGAAAAGTGAGAAGAAACTAAACTCAAAATTAACAGAAGAAAAAAATAAAAAAGATCAAATAATAAGGAAATGAAGTACAGCCTAAATAGACCACAAAGATCAGCAAAATGTAAAGGTGATTCTGTCAAAAGGTAATCAAAATTTATAATCTGCTAGTTAGAGTAAAAAAAAATGAGAAAAAACCCAAATAAAGTTTATTTGAAATGAAAATATGTCCAACTGATAACACAGAAATACAAACCATCATAAGAGACTATTATGAACAATACACTCACAAACTAGAAAAACAAGAGAAAATGGATGAATTCCTGAAAACATAAAACCTCCCCAAATTGGACAAGGAATAGATAACTTGCACATATCAGTAAGGAATATTGATATTGAATCGGTAATAAAAAGTCTCTCAATTTAAAAAAAAGCCCAGCACCAGCGAAATTCTACCAAACATGTAAAGAAGATGTAATTCCAGTCCTCCAGAGACTGTTCCAAAAAAAAAAAAAAAAATCAAGGAGGAGGGAATTCTCCCTCTTTTCATGAGCCAATATTTCCTTGACACTAAAATAAACACGAATACAACAAAAAAGAAAAATTATAGACCAAAATCTCCCATTAACATATACAAAAATTCTCAAACAAAATACCAACAAACAAAATCCAATAACACAAGAAAAAGATAATACATCATGATCAAGTGGGTTTTATACCAGAGATGCAAGGGTGGTTCAACATATATTAATCAAGAAATATGATAAATCACATTTGATCATCTCAATAGATACAGAAAAAAGCACTTGATAAAATTTGGCATTTTCTCATAATACAAACCCCCAAAAACTATGCATAGAAGGTACAGACCCCAAGATAATCAAGGCTGTTTGTGACAAACCAACAGCCAACATCATACTAAATGGAGAAGTCAGTCGAAAGCATTCCCTCTACAGTAAAAACAAGACAAGATATCCAGTTTCATCCTTTTTATTCAACATAATACTATAAACCTCAACCAGATAAATTAGGCCACAGAAATAAATGAAAAGTATCCGAATTGGAAAAAAGAAAGTCAAATTATCTCTGTTTTTCAGTGATATGATTTTACATCTAGAAAAACTTAAGATTCTCCTAAAAACCCTTAGGTTGAAACGTGAATTTAATTAACTTCAAAAATACATTATCAGCATACAACAAATCAGGAGCATTTCTGCTACTCTATCCTTTCTACTATTTCTGCGTCATTTCTGCTACACCAACAACACACTAGCTAAGAAAAAAAAAGATAAAGGAGGTCAATTTACAATAGCTACAAAAAAATGAAATTCCTAGAAAAAAAATTAACTAAGGAGGTGAAAGATAACTACAGGAAAATTATAAAACACTAATGAAAGAAATCATAGATAACACAAACGAATTGGAAAAACGAATATTGTTTTTAAAATAATCACACTGTCCAAAGCAATCTGTAGACTCAATGCAATCCCTATGAAAATATCAGTGTCATTTTTAACAGAATCGAAAAACAAGAAACCTAAAATTAATATACAACCATAAAAGAGCCTTAATAGCCAAAGCAATCTTAAACAAAAAGATCAAAGCTATGGACATCATATTATCTCACTTCAAATTACATTGCAAGTTATATAAATAACAGGATAGTATTGGTATAAAATAAGCACATAGATCAATGGAGCAGAATATAGAACCCAGGCATAAAGCAATATACTTACAGCCAACTGATCTTTGATGAAGCTAAGAAGAACATACATTGATGAAAAGACACTTTATTCAATCAATGATGCTGGGAAAGTTACATTACCATACATTAAAAAATGAAGCTTAACTCCTATATCTAACTATATATAAATTAACTCAAAGAGGATTAAAAACTTAAATGTGAGATTTAAGTCTCAATACAATCTTAGGGAAAATTCTGCATATTGGTCTAGGAAATGAATTTATGAATGTGATCTCAAAAACACAGAAAACAAAAATAAAAACAGAGAAATGGAACCTAATAAAACTGAAAACTTCTGCTCAGCAAAATAAATAATCAATAAAGTGAATAGATATACCCAAGACTGGATAATTTATAAAGGAAAACATTTTAATTGACTCAAAGGTCTACATGGCTGTGGAGACTTCACAATTATGGCAGAGGGTGAAGGGGAAACAAGATACATCTTATATGGTAGCAAGAAGGAGGGCTTGTGTAGGTTAACTCCCATTCATCAGATCTCATGGGACTTATTCATTACCATAAGAATAGTATTGGATAACTGCCCTAGTTATTCAATTATCCACACCTGGTTCCACCTTTTACAAGTGAGGATTATTACAATTCATGGTGAGATTTGGGTGAGGACACAGCCAAACCATATCATTCCACCCCAGACCCCTCACAAATCTCATGTCCTCACAGTTCAAAACCACTCATGCCTTCCCAACTGTCCCCCAAAGTCTTAACTCATGAGTCTTAACGCATGAGTCCACTGTATGAGGAAAAATCCGTAGTACAAAGTGTTATCTGACAAGGCAAGTCCCTTCCATCTATGAGCCTGTAAAATTAAAAGCAAGTTAGTTTTTACCTATATTCAACGGAGGTATAAGCATTACATAATGCACCCATTCCAGATGAAAGAAATTGGCCAAAACAAAGGCACTACAGGACCCATGCAAGTCCAAAATCCAGCCAAGTAATTAAATCTTAAAGCTCCAAAATTATCCCCTTTGATTCCATGTCTCACATATAGGTCATGCTGATGCAAGAATTGGGGTCCCACAGCCTTGGGCAGCTCTGATCCTATGCCTTTGCAGGGTACAGCTCCCCTCCAGACTGTGTCCAAAAGTTGGCATTGAGCACCTACAGCTTTTCCAGGCACACCATGCAATCTGTCAGGGGATCTCCCATTTGGGGTTCTGGAGGACAGTGACCTTCTTTTTACAGTTCCACTAGGCAGTGTCCCAGTGGGAACTCCTTGTGGGACTTCCCACACCACATTTCTCTTTTTCATTGCCCTAGCAGAGGTTCTTCATGAGGTCTTTGCAGCAAACTTCTGCCTTGGACATCCAGGTGTTTTCATACATCCTCTGAAATCTAGGTGGAGGTTCTCAACCCTCAGTTTTTGACTTCTATGCATTTACAGGCTCAGCACCACATGGAAGCTGCCAAGGCTTGTGGCTTGCACCTTCTGAAGTCATGGTCTGAGCTGTACCTTGGCCCCTTTTAGTCACAGCTGGAACATATGGGATGCAGAGCATCAAGTCCCTTGGCTGCACACAGCAAGTGGTCCCTAGGCTGGGCCAAGGAAATCAGTTTTTCCTCCTAGGCCTCCAGGCCTGTGATGGGAGGGATTGCCATGAAGGTCTCTGACATGCCTTGGAGACATATTATTCATTGTTTTGAACACTAACATTTGGCTCCTTGTTACTTATGCAAATTTCAGCATCTGGCTTGAATTTTTCCCAGATAGTTTTTTTTTTTTTTTTTCCTATTGCATCATCAGGCTGCAACTCTTTTAAACTTTCAAGCTCAGCTACCTCTTGAACACTTTTGCACTTAGAAATTTCTTCCACCAGATACCTTATTTCATCTCTTTAAAGTGCAAAGTTTCACAAATGTCTAGGACAGGAGCAAAATATGGCCAGTCTCTGCTGAAACATAGCAAGAGTCATCGTTGCTCTAGTTTCCAATGAGTTCCTCATCTCCATCTGAGACCACCTCAGTCTGGACCTTATTGTCCATATTGCTGTCAGCATTTTGGTCAAAACCATTCATCAAGACTCTGAGAAGTTTCAAAATTTCCCATATTTTCCTGTCTTTTTCTGAACTTTCCAAACACTTCCAACCTTTGCCTGTTACCCATTTTCAAAGTTGCTTCCACATTTTCAGGTATCTTTACAGCAGCACCCCACTCCTGGTACTAATTTACTGTATTAGTCTGTTCTCATGCTGTTAATAAAGACATATCTGAGACTAGTAATTCATAAAGGACAGAGATTTAGTTGACTCACTATTCCACATAGCAGTGGAGGTCTTAACACCACAGCAGAGGGCAAAGGGGAAGCAAGACACATCTTACATGGCGGCAGGCAATAGGGCTTATGCAGGGGAACTCCCGTTTATAAAACCATCATATCTCATGAGACTTATCCACTACCACAAAACCAGTATGACAGAAACTGCCTTCACGATTTGATTATCTCCACCTGGCCATGTCCTTGACACATGGGAATTATTACACTTCAAAATCAGATTTGGGTGGGGAACAGAGCCAAACCATATCAATGCCCAAATAAATTTGAGAGATATGACTTATATTCCTTAAAAGCCATCCTCTTATTAAACAAATTACTATAAACAGTACACATGTTTTAAGTAAATGCAAAATGTGGAAAATTTGAATTTAGAAATATTTCAAAACATGAGAAAATTAAAAGTAAACAATGAAGACACTTAATTTGCCTGAAAAAAACCCTGAATTTTCCAGTTGAAGATATTTGGTATTGCACAGTACAAATAGAGAATTTAAAATTTCAAAACATTTATATACGTTATATATCTTTAACAGAATGAATCATACATTACATTTTCATTGTTTATATCAATCATTATGAAAATGTAATATAGACTATAAGAGGTCAGGCACACCTGTAATCCCAGCACTTTGAGGGGCCAAGGCAGTCAGATTGCTTGAGCCCAGAAATTCAAAAGCAGCCGGGGTGGTATGATGATATTCCATCTCTATGAAAAATACAAAAAAAAAAAAAAAATGGCTTGCTGTGGTCGTACACACCTGCAGTTCCAGCTACCAGGGAGGCTGAGGTGGGAAGGTAACCCAAGACTGTGTGGTTGAGGCTGTAGTGAGTCATGATAGTGCTACTTCACTCCAGCCTGGGCGACAGTGACATCCTGTCAGAAATGAATGAATGAATAAATAAATAAATAAGTAATATCCCATGCTCTACTTTTTGAATATTAAAGGAAAAGTGAGATGCAAAAGAAGAACCTTCTTTGGTGGAAAGTAGGAAGAAGAATCTCTATAGAAAGAAGGGTATTAGGAACTTGGTAGTGAACTATTTTGATGAGGTTGTGACAAACACATTAGATGGTAGTGCCATAAAATGAAGGACAGTTTTGAACAGATAGATGAGGAGGATGAGGATGTGTGCCACCTACTCACAGGTTACAATTGAAACTGTGGGAATTGGTGGGATGACCAACATGCACAGCCTGTGTAAAAAGTGGCAGACTTAAAGGAGAAAAATCACAATGTGAAAACAAATGTCTATTGTTAGATATAAATTTATGTTGGGAAATATAATATGGAAGAGAATAGTCTGTTTTAAAAGAAGCCCAAGGAAACTACTCATAGAGCCTTCACAAAAAAAAAGTAAGAAATTTTATCTATATTTGATTATTTTGGCAAGTGTTTATGAAATTTATCCTTTACTAAAAATAAAGTTATAGTATGGAGTGCTACACATAGTTTCCTGGTGTTATAAATGCCACTGTGAGTAGACAATCCTGAAATAACAAGAGGATTTTAGAAGCTACAGAAATATGAGATAATTACATGTTAGTTATCTTACTATATTTTTCTTTTAGTATTATGGATTCTATTCCTCCGTATCTTTATTGGAAATGCTAAGGCTTTGCTGTATGTCTTCCATTTGCCCAAAATAGACTCTCATATTCCACTTGCCTCTGTCGTTGGTGAGGCTGACCTGCTTAGATTGTATCAGTGGGACTTCTTGCTTTCTGGTTTCTAGTTAAGTCTTTCCAATGGAAATTACGTGCAGGAACAAGAGAGAACTCACAGTTTCCTACCTGTCCCTCTCTGCTGGGACTTTGCAGGTAGAGTGCCCCCCTATACGGAGGTTCAGAGCTTTTGTCAGGCAACTCTTGCCAGATGACTTTCTTTCTAGGTCCAGTAATTCCTCCCACTTTGTTCTTTCAGGCCCAAAGTTGGTAATAGATCACTCCATTACTAACTTCAGGCTGCTGGATTACCCTATGTTTCGTTGTTTTACCTAAATCCTTCCCAACATTTTGTAAATCATTTTACTAAATTTTTCTTAATTTCAATTTGCATATGCCATCTTTTTTTATGTCAGGACACTGCAAGTTACAATCTTGTATATTACATTTGCCTCCGCTTGGAAAGAGAAAGTGTGGAGAAAGGTGCAAGAAAGACACACTAAGAAAAAAAAACCGGGATATTGTGCACTATTTTTTACATTTTAAAAAGCTATCTTTTAATTCACATACAGTAAAATTTACTATTTTGGGAGCTACAGCCCTGTAGCATTAAGTACAAGTATGTAAATTGTGTAACTACCAGTGCACTTAAAATCGAGAATGGCCCCGTGACCATCCAAAGTTTCTTTGTGTTGCTCTTTGTAGTTAAATGCTATCCCCATCTCTAACCCTGGCAATCACTGATCTGTTTACCATACCTGTTGCTTTGTGTTTTAAATTTCCACAAAAATTGATTTGTAAAATATGGAGTCTTTGGGTCTGGCTTCTTTCACTTCGCCTGTTGCTTTTGAGATTCATCCATGTATTTGTGAATATTAATAGTTAACTCATCTATATTGCTGCATAGTATCCATCATTTCTTTACCCTCCTGCCAGTTGAAGAAATTGGGTTGTTTCCAGGTTTGAAAATTGTGAGACAAAACTGTTATAAACATTTGAGTACAGGTTTTTGAGGATGTAACTTTTCATTTCACTTAGATAAATACCCAAAATGGGATTGTTGGGTCACACAGTGTTTAATATTATACACACTGCCAAACACTTGATATTATCTGTCAATTTCATTTCAGAACACATTTTATTGGATGAACAGTAGTATTATATTTTGGTTTTCATGTGCAATTCCTTGATGGCTAGTGATGATGTGTATATTGCCATGTTCCTTTTGACCAGTGGTATATCACTTATAGTGAAGTATCTAGTCACACATTTTGCTCAATTTAAATTGTATTTTTGAATTATTGATTATAAAAGTTCTTCATGTATTCTGGATATAAATATGCAAAAATATTTGCACATAAATGTGCATATTTGTGCATATTATGTAACTGTTTATTATATTTATACATTTTGTGCATATTACACGTTTACAATAATTTTACATAGAATCATGTATATTCATAAATACATTATGCATATTTAATTTTTTTCCAATTATGTGATTATTTTATTTTCTCATATGTGTCTTTGAAACAGCAAACATTTTATTTTTAGTTTTATTTTAATAATATTTATTTTTCACATTTTATTTTATTTTATTGTTCATGATTTTGTGTCCTATTTGACAAATCTATGCTTGACCCATAATTAAAAATACGTTTGCCTAAAAATGTATATATTTTGCCTATAGTTTTTAAGTTTTAACTTTTAGTTCTATGATTGATTCTGAGCTGATTTATTTTAGCAATGAGATTTTACAGATTAAGGTTTTTAATACTGTGATTTTTAATATTGAGGAAGATTGAGGTTAATCTTTGTCTACACAGATGTCATGCTTTGTTTTTCAGCACTGTTTTTTTAAAGACATGTTTTTCAATTGAATAAACTTTGGTATCTTTGTAGAAAGACAATTTAACATGCAAATGTGGATGTATTTCTATACTTTCCATTTTGTTTTATTTGTATATTAATTTATATGCCAATAGCACACTATTTTCTTCCCCATAACTTTAGAGTAAGTATTAAAACTAGGTCGTGTAAGTCCTCCAAATGTTTTTCTTTTATCATATCATTATGTATATCTAAGGACCTCTGCCTTTCCATATATATTTTAGATTCAGCTCATATTTTTTAAATAATTCTACTGGAATTTTAATTAGGCTTACATTTAATCTATATATGAATTTGTGAAGAATTTTTATCTTTACATCATCAATATTCCAATTATTGAATATTTAATTATTCACTCAAAATTTAATTTCTCATAGCTTTTTTCTTTTTAATTTTCAGTATGCACATTTTATAAACCTCTGGTTAAATTATGTTTTAAATTTTAATTTTATGCTTTTGTGAGTGATAGTTTAATTTTTATTTTCTAACTCACCATTCATTGTGTGGCACCCAAACTGACTTTTGTGTATTAGATTTTAGTTCTTGTTACCCAATAAAATTAGTTATCAGCTCTAGCACTTTTTTATGGATTGTTTTGGATTATCTATAGAGATGATTATGCCATCTATACGAAAAGAAAGTCTGAGTTCTTTCTTTGAAATTTTATGTGTTATATATTTTTCTTTCTCATTATTTTGTATTGCGTAAGATTGAACCTCTTGTACAAAACTGAAAAAAAAAATGGTGGCAATGAACATGCTTACTGTGTTCAAAATTTTTAAAATCATTAATTTCTTCAACATTAAGCATTCTTTTTTCATTCCTAATTTTCTGAGGAGTTTTCTATAGAATTTTTTTTTAATTCAAGCATTTTATTTGCATTTATTAGAATGATCCTATGCTTTCTTCTCTTATATTCTCTTAATATGGTAAAAGGCATTAATTGTAATATCTGAAACTAACCTTGTATTACTGATATAAACCCCATTATTTTTCAAGCTGTAGAATTTTTTAAATCAGTCTCATTTTAAAAATTAGACTGAAATTTTTTCTTTTACTTGATAATAAATAAGGGTAGTCAAGATAATTTTTTCTTCCCTACTGACTTTTCAGTTACTTTTCAAAATTGAAAATAAAAGCAAATAATACAGAGTCCTTTTATACATCCTCTTTCAACCCATCGTTTCTCCTATTAGTGACATTTTGTACTGCTGTGGTACATTTTTAGAAATGATGACCCAATATTGATTCTTTAATAATAGCTAAATTCCATAGATTGTATTAGGATTCGAGCTTTGTGTTGCACAGTATGGGTTTCAGTAAATTTATAACATTAGGTATTCACTATTACAGTACCATACAGAATCTTTTTACTTTCCTAAAAATGTTTTGTGTTCTACATATTCATCCCTCCTTCCCTACCCTTCCTCAAAAAACTGGTAACCACTGACCTTACTGTTTCTGAAGTTTTGCCTTTTCCAAAGCATCATAAGGCTAAACACATAAACTACGAAGCCTTTTTAGTCTAGTCTTTTGTACTTGGAAATATACATGTAAGATTCCTATATGTCATTTTTGACTTAACAGCTCATTTCTTTTAAACAATTTTCTATGGATAATAGTTCATATTTATGAGGTATGTGTGATATTTTGTTACAAGTATAAAATGTATAATAAATAAATCTGCCAGGTGCGGTGGCTCACTCCTGTAATCCTAGCACTTTGGGAGGCCGAGGCAGGTGGATCACGAGGTCAGGAGTTCAAGACCAGCCTGGCCAAGATGGTGAAATCCTGTCTCTACTAAAAATACAAAAATTACCCAAGCCTGGTGGCGGGCACCTGTAATCCCAGCTACTTCAGAGACTGAGCCAGAGAATTGCTTGAACCTGGGAGGCGGGGGTTGCACAGAGCCAAGATCGTGCCACTGCACTCCAGGCTGGGTGACAGAGTGAGGCTCCATCTCAAAATAAAATATAATATAATATAATATAAATAAATAAATCAGGGTAGAATTTCCATCACCTTAAACATTTATAATTAATTGGAGTTAGGAACATGCCAATTCCATTCTTGTAGTTATTTAAAAATATACAACAAATAATTTTAATTATTATTATTGAGACAGCTACCTGGGACACTGAGTTAGGCGTATCACTTGAGCCTAGGAGACTGAGGCTAAAGTGAGCCATGATGGCACCACTGAACTTTAGCCGGAGTGACAGAGTGGAACACTGTCTCAATAATAATAATACCAATAATTTATTGTATATTTTAAAGTAAAAAAAGAATGGAATCTCACTATGTTGCCCAGGCTAGTATAAAAGTCCTGGGGTCAAGCAATGACAGATGTGACCCATCATGCCTGGCACAATAAATTATTAACTGTGATTGAAATATTGTACCACCAAACAGTAAATCTTATTTCTTCTATCTAACCGAATGTTCGTATCCATTAACCAACTCTTCTTTACCTTCCTTCCTACTCTACATCTCAGCCTCTAGTTGCCATCATTCTACTTTCTAGCTCTATAAAATCGTTTTTTGTTTTTTGTTTTTTTTTTCTTTTTTTAGTTCTCGCATATGGATAAGGACATGTGATATTTTTCTTTCTCTCTCTGGCATATTTCATCTAGAATAATAACCTCCTGTTCCATCCATGTTTTTGCAAATGACAGGATTTCATGGCTAAATAATACTCCATTGCGTATATATACCACATTTTCCTTATCCATTCATCCGTTGATGGACACAGGTTTATTCTATAGTTTAGCTAGTATGAATAGTGCTTCAATAAAAACAGGAGAGAAGCCAGGGCCAGGCATTGTGGTTCCCACCCGTAATCCCAGTACTTTGTGAGGCTTAACTGGGAGGATCACATGAGCCCAGGAGTTCAACACCAGCCTGGGCAACATGGTGAGATACCATCTCTACTATTATTATTATTTTTGTTGTTGTTGTTTAATTGCCAGGTGTGGTGTCAAGCACCTGTGGTCTCAGCTTTTCAGGAGACTGAAGCAGGAGAATCACTGGAGCCCAGGAGTTTGAGCTGAAGTGAGCCATGTTTACACCACTGCACTCCAGCTTGGGTGACTGATAATTTGTCTCAAAAAAATTGTACTACTAATAAAAATAAATAAATAAATAAACATAGAAGCAAAGTTACTTATTTGATATACTATTTTTTTTTTCTTTTGGGTATATACCCAGCCATGAGATTACTGGGTCATATGGTAGTTCAATTTTTTGTTTATTAAGATACCTTCATACTGTTTTTCGCAGTGGTTGTATTAATTTGCCTTCCCAGCAAGAGAGTATGAGGGTTGCCCTTGCTTTACATTTCTTCACTTTCATTATTTTGTTGTCTTTTTGATAAAAGCTATGCTTCTCCAATTCTTTCAGTTGTGATGTTAGGTTGTTAATTTGAGATATTTCTAACTCTTTGATGTGAACATTTAATGCTATAAATTTCCCGCTGCCTTAGGTGTGTCCCAGAGATTCTGATATGTTGTATCTTCATTCTCATTTGTTTCAAATAACTTCTTGATTTCAACCTTAATTTCATTGTTTACCCAAAAGTCGTTCAGGAGTATGCTGTTTAATTGAATGGTTTTATTAACCTAGATAGATGTTTAACATTAATATTTTTAAATCATAAGCTTGTTTGTTTGTTTGTTTGAAACAGAGTCTTGCTCCATTGCCCAGGCTAGAGTGCAGTGGTGCGATCTTGACTCACTGGAATCTCCATCTCCTGGGTTCAGGTGATTCTCCTGGCTCAGCCTTCTGAGTAGCTGGGATTACAGGAGCCTGCCACTGCGCCCAGCTAATTTTTGTATTTTTAGTAGAGACGGGGTTTCACCATCTTGGCCAGGCTGGTCTCGAACTCCTGATCTCGTGATCCACCCGCCTCAGCCTCCCAAAGTGCTAAGATTACACATGTGAGTGACCGCACCGGGCCAGCTTTTGGTTTTATTATTTTTTTCCATGGTGTTCTGTTTTTTGATTATTATTATTTTGCTGATTTCTTTTTAAAAGTAATTTTTATTCCTGTTTATTTTATGTAAATATTTTTTTCTTTTTAAATATTTTTAAGCAGGAATTTCTGGCCACTGATTTTATGTAATTTATTAGCTCTAATAATACTATATAACAGTATAAATTATCTTCTAATCAATATTCTTTCTGCATTCTGCCAATTTTATATGTTGTATTTTCACCTCATTTCAGCTTAATATTTTCCTTTATGACTTATTAGATTAATGCATTATTTAGAAATGTGATGCTAAATTTTCAAATATTTTATGTGATTATTTTTGCAGTTGATTTCTAATTTAATTCTATTTTAATCAGAAAATATGCTCTACTCTAAACTTGCTTTACAATTTAACTAGGGTTTAGGGTATGCTTGATGAAGCTCATAGGTTACTGTTTAGAATGTAGGCTCAGGATGTCAAGGAACTGAACTCTATAGGGTGGCATCTGAGTGCTAAAGCAGAGGGTACAGTCCTGTTCCAAATGAAGATATAAAACTAGGAAAGAAGATGATGCAGAGATGCCCCTTAGAAGTGAATGAGAAGTTCAAACAAAAAACATAAGAAATAGATACATCTTTCTTTAGAGGCTGCATGAGGCTTGCAGACTGAATACAATGTGAATTGAATTGGAAGATATCATAAATAACTGTGTGTTTGGGCTTTCAGCTTGGAACAGGAAAAATGTATAGCACCAGTGGTACAAGATCAGACGCCTTTTCTTAATATTTCTGATTTGATAAGCAAAAAGATACTGATTATCATATGGGAGAGGAAAGGGAAAATAAAATTACAATAAATAAATTTCTTTGTAGTGTAAGGTGAAATAGTTTGAGCAATATTACATACATTTAAAATGCAAATGTGGTGCTGTCTGCTTATGAATCTTAAGGAGTAATTTTACAAGTTAAATTTTGGAAACAAAACCAGTAGTGTTAAGAATAACCACACAAAAAATCGCTTAACAAAGGATTAATTTTACTCAGTTGATTTATAACAAATCAGTTATAACCTTTTTAGTAAACTGACATAAAGAGATCAGCAACCCCTAATAGTCAATGTTGCTTTGAAGCATGCTGCTGCTTTAAGAAGAATTAAAAATGACCCTGCAAAATATTTTACAATACCAGGGCAGATAAAGCGCAGGCAGCCTTTGACTCAAACAAAAAGAGCATGGGGTCAAAAATAAAGCCTTTTGGAGGTTAAATATGAGATTCATATCATTTTACAACTCCAAGGATAAGGCTGAGGAAAAGAAGTTCTAGGATAATGACATTAAAGTTCTCTATTCCAGCTGCTTAATTTCTATATAATTGCATGGTTTTATTAACGTAGATAGATGTTTAACACTAATACTTTTAAATCATAAGCTTTTTTGGTTTTTATTTGTTTGTTTGAAGCTAGAAAGCTTCATTTTTAGTGAACAATTTGAGAGGGGTGGAAATAACAGGCACAAATAAATAATTTTTTCACAAAATCCTATATGTCATAATTTCTCAAAAAATGCTTACTATAGTATTATCCCATAGGAAGGACCCCAATATGTGTGTGCTTAACCAGTTTTCATTTGAACAAAACAATATGGACTGTGATTTTTTTTTTTTAAGTTGTTTTACTTTAAGTTTGGGGTAAATGTTCAGGAGGTGTAAGTGTGTTACATACATAAACATGTGTCATGGGCCTTTGTTGCACAGATTACATCAACCGATATTAAGCTTAGTATCCATTAGTTATTTTTCCCGATCCTCTCCCTCCTCCCACTTTCCACCCTCTAATAGGCCCCAGTGTGTGTTGTTCCCTTCTGTGTGTCCATGTGTTCTCATCATTTAGCTCCCACTTATAAGTGAGAACATGCCATTTTTGGTTTTCTGTTCCTGTGTTAGTTTGGTAAGGATAATGGCCTCCATCTCCATATCACGTCCTTGCAAAGGACATAATTGTGATTATTCTTATACTCATATATGTTGGTGCAATTTGTACAATATGGTAACTCTCTAAAAAGAATTTGTCAGACCGAAGGGTCAGTGGTTAGTCTGGATCACTTAGGGACTGAGGGAAAACCCTTTTCACATGCCTCTAAAAGTTCACTGAAAATTAAGCGACAAATGATGGATGAATTGGAGAAAAATCATTTAAATTGTATTACAATGTGCATTGCACAGGAAAATGATAATCACATAGCTCAGTGGGGTACAGATGTTTATATACTTTTCTCCACAGGGGAAAGGGAGTGGGGAAAAGGTGGATATTTGAGGAATAGTAAATAATTTTTAGGGGAAAGTGAATGGACTTGAAGGACATACAATGACCTAGGACAACATCTGCTGGGTCTACACGGTAGATTATATATATATATATATGTGTGTGTGTGTGTGTGTGTGTGTGTGTGTGTGTATATATATATATATATATATATTTTTTTTTTTTTTTTTTCTCCTGCAGAATCTTGCTCTGTCCCTCACACTGGAGCATGCAGTGGGGAGATCTCGACTCAACGCAAGCTCCTCCTCCTGGGCTCACGCCATTCTCCGGCCTCAGCCTCCAGAGTAACTGGGACTACAGTCGCCCTCCACGACGCCCGGTTAATTTTTTGTATTTTTAGTAGAGACGGGGTTTCACCGTCTTAGCCAGGATGGTCTGGATCTCCTGAACTCATGATTTGCCCACCTCAGCCTCCCAAAGTGCTGGGATTACAGGCGTGAGCCACCGCGCCCAGCCAGTAGATGATGTTTCGTTACAATAGTCTGTCCAGGCGTCTTGGCAGACTTTTCGGTCTTTCTTCCTGTGATATGAGTTCAGTTAATGAAAACTCAGGGAAGGGACCAGAGATGGTTGTTTTCTTCTTTGGCAGTCCAGACTGCAGACAGTTAAGGGAACTTCAGAGAACAGCTTCATTCTGGGCTTTGGACAAAATAGAGGGTTAAGAGACAAGAGGAAGGAGGCAAGTTTGAGATACCTTGACGCTCCTTTTAAAATCCAGCAGGTCAAAGTGGCATATTACATACATTCAGAATTAAATTAATGTAGGTTAATATTAAAATTAAGCACTTTCTTATATTTATTTAATTTTAGGAAACAAAATGACCCTTATTCATAATACCTACTGAAGATTAAGAGATTTTTTTCCCTAAAATATTAAATTAGAAAGCCACAGGCCCTTTTACCATAAGAGTTAACAGAAATTTTATCTTTACTACTATAGACAAACAATTTTGCATGTTTGCACTCTATAAATAAAAATTGATTTGGATATCCTTTCTTATAGGAAGCATTTTGTTTGTCCAGAGACTAGAGGGTAGATACCTATGATTTTTTAAGGCATTGCTTATATCAAATTTATTTGGCAGTCTATTTTTAAGAAAATGAGAAGTATATTTTTGTATGGAAACCACTCAGAGAAAATACTGATAGCTACTTTGAATATTGTACAATGTTATCACATCTACATGAGTTACGTTTGGATGTACCCTGCCTTCCAGTTTATGTGGCCCAGTTTTGCGAGGTTTTTTTTTTTTTTTTTTTTTTTTTTTTTGTGATTTTCACAAGTTTACAAACCTGGATACTTACAAACTTGGAGTTTAAAACTTAGTATGCAATATAATAATTATATCATAGCTACATTTTATTGAGTAAATAGTGTGGTCGAGGTACTCAAATAAATGTTAAAATGTCTCATATTTCCCTTGGATGATATTATATATTAATGCATTAATATCTTTATATACTAGTAAGAAGTCTAAGGTTTAAGGAGGCCAAGTAATTTATACAAGGTCATATTCCTAAGAACTGCCAGCACATTGACTAACATCTTTGGAACTCAGAGCATAATCTTCAAACTCTACAGTTTGCTTTTTCCTTTAGTTATAGAAACCATAGATCTTAAAAGAAACATGGAGATATAAATTTTGTCTAAGGCCAAAGGCCTAGAAAACTGACCTTCATAGTGCTTCTTCCAAGAAATGTATGTTTACCTGTAATAAACTGCACCAAGTAGGTCACCGAACCATTAATCAGTATAACTTCTTAGTGACTGTGTCTGGGTCATAGTTAATAGTGTTTTTCAGAAACAGGTAAAACTACACAATAAGAGATCTATTATTCAGGTGACACTGCAAGAAAAAATTTAAAACACACCTCCTATCCCACCTACATGCAGAGCTTTGAGCAACTTATATAGACAGTGAGTTCAAACAAGCAAAAACCAAAAAAGTGCACAACCATAACAATTATAAAATAGACCACTTGGTTAAACAGGCAGAAAGATGAATTTTACACTTACCATTAAATTATACAAACAGGCTGTTTGCTATTTACAAAGTCTTCCTTAAAAATCAATGGATAATTTGTCACCTAAATAACTATGCAGTGAACAAGATGATAAACAATCATGCTTTCAGTAATAAGTTCCCTGATACATCAGAATGGCATTCCTGCTCAGATGTAATAAGAAAATGACACCCAAAGAAAGAAAAGTAATTAGACCTTACTAGAATACAGAGTATAATAAACTAATTAATTATTTTTGCAAATCCCTTGTTGACTAGACATTAACGTAGAAACCTATTGCATATTTTCTATATTTAGAGAGATTACATAATTTACCAACTCAACCAATATATTTTTGATAATGAAATGAGGCTCTATTCACATTTCTCTAAAACAACAGGTAGGAATCAGGCTTTCCTGGGCATAATAGGATGTATGGTTATTTTATTAATAGTTATTATATTTCAGTGTAGTACATTCCTATAATTTTATGTTGCCTCAGCGTCTGATATGGTTTGCTTCTGTGTCCCCACCCAAATCTCATGTTAAATTGTAATTCTCAATGCTGGAGGTGGGGTCTAGTGGGAGGTGATTGGATCATGGTTTCTAATGGTTTAGCACTATCCAACTACTGCTGCCTTGTGATAGAGTTCTCACAAGACCTGAAAGTGTGCAGCACCTCCCTCATTCTCTCTTCTTCCTGCAGGCCATGTGATGATGTGCTTGCTCCTCCTTTGCCTTCTGCCATGATTTTAAGTTTCCTGAGGTCTCCCCAGAAGCAAAAGCATGTACAGCCCACAGAACCGTCAACAAATTAAACCTCTTTTCTTTATAAATTACCAAATCTCAGATATGTCTTTAAAGTAGTGTGAGAACAGATTAAAACAGCATCCATTTTGAATATAGGCTTAACTTTGTCATACCACAATAAGAGCTTAGTCACCCTTGACATAGTTTTCAATTATCCACTTCCTCCCAGTTCTTTATTTGGTTAATCCACATATCTATCTTGTACAATTGCCTCCTGATGATCATCTTCATGTCCCATAGATGTATACATACAACCTACTTAACTCAACCCACTGACCCTGAACCCTGCACAAACTGCTGAGATGCTCTGGTGGCCATTCTCAGTCACTAAGTGACTCCACAGAACTGGCACCTGTTTGCTCTAAACAAATCAATTAAAACTCCCCTTAGAAATTCTGCTTGGGTAATGCTCTGGACTCCAAGAAAGTCCTTGATCCATAGGAACTTTACTTTTTTCTGGCTCCCTACTTGCTGATTGAACACATTGATTCTTTGGTTTTCCCATCAACCCATGGGTATGTCTCATTTCTTATGGACCTATGAGTAATAACCTACTTAGATTATTCAATATGTTTTTGTTTTGTTTTCTCCTTTGTGTCTCATTCAACCAACATACCAGAACCTAACTTTCTTCCCTGTCAAAGTTCTTCTACAGAGTAGCTATCTTGTCAAGAATAAACTAAACACAGGTTTCTATAATAAACTAAACAAGAGCCAAAAAAGTGTCTGTCAGTGTAAACAGTCTCCTTCCTGTGAGAAGGAGGCCTGGTCATGTGGTGGACACTCAGGTACTAGGCCTTCCTTCTGAATAAAGAAGTATCTAGTGAAAGGCACACTGTAGGTATGCACGATCACTTCTCCTGGAGCCCCAGCAAGAAAGAGCTAGAATTCACAGACACTCTCCAGAGAGATCTCAAGGCCAAATTAGAGAAAATTACAACAATCAATATATGTAACCTGGAATAATCATTCAACCATTAGTTGTGCAACTTAGTTAAGTTACTTACTTTGGAAATGAAAAGAATAATACTTAACTGGAGGGGTTGTGAGGAGGACAAATTATATTTCTAACACAGTTAACACATTGTCTGGCATGTTGAAGATGGTCAATAAATGAATACATTTATAACTCTAGTTCTCATTGTGTAGATTACTTTTGTATCATCAATCTATTTGTAATAGTAATTAAGATCTCTGAGTGGTTGAAATCTCATTTTTTAAAACTTGAAAGGGGCAGAAACTCTCTAATTCTAACATATCAAACTCCTATGCTTAGATTGGTCAAAAGTATATCATATACCTTAAAATTCTGTCTTTATAAGGTTAATTGTGTGTATACTGCTTTTAAGAACAAAAGTAATGCCATTCTACTTTGACTAGTGAGATGAAATAGAATATTTATGATAATATGTTTAAAAGAAAATATTAGTTTAAACTCTAAAAAAACTCAATTCATTCACTTATCTGAAGCAATAACATATTATTTTTATTTAAATAAAGTAATAATATTTTATTTTTTCAAGAAGCATAAACTTCAATTAATATCTATATCAAATTTAAAAAACACAAACGCAAGATGTGAAAATTACAAAAAGTAAAGTAGAATCTTTTTCTAGCTTTCAGAGATTTACTTCTTTGTCCTATTATAGGAAAAAACTGTTTTGTTTTTTTTTGTAATAGTGATAACACTATATTTGTATTTGGGCATGATTATTAAAATACTGCTATGAACAGAATGTCTGTACCCTGTCTCCCAAAATTCATAAATTGTACCCTAATGTGATACTATTGGAAATAGGGCCTTTTGGAGATAATTAGGGTTAGATTAGATCATGAAGTATAACCATCATGGTGGAATGAATGGTCTTATGAAAAGAAGAAGCAACACAGGATTTCACTCTCTCGGTGCCTACACCAAGGAAGGTCATGAGAGGACATAATCAGGAAGAGGGGCTTCACCAAAATCCCTCTCATACTGGCATCTTTATCTCAGACTTCCAGTCTTCAGCACTTCAAAAAATAAATATTTGTTGTTTAAACCACACACATTTGTTTGTTATAACAGCCAAAACAGATTGAGGCATATATTATAGTTTATTTGCTTCTAAGCATTTAATATAATGCCAGTTGTGTAATTTCAATACTAAGAAATTGAATTGGTCAAGCTCTTAATTAAAACATTCTGTATTGCTTAAGTTTGAATCAACATAATTTGAAGGACCAGGATTGTAACAGCAAATGTAAAAATTAGTAAGCATTATTTTCCCAAGATATAACTATTATAATTGTGTATCTTCATATCTGTAATAAAGCAATGTAAGGGACAAATAAACTGTGATTTATGTTTTCAAGAAAGTTTTAAGTATAAGCAATTTAAGACTATGGTTTATTCATTTTTCATGGTACGATCAATTTGCCAATCCTTTTAGTCTTTCCCTTTTCAGGACCCTGAATAACCAAGCCACATCTTACTGTGAACAAATTAGTTTTGACACCTTAAGACATTTAATTATTTGCAATACTGAGTCAGATGAAGGTGAAGCTGAAACTTTTCAAACTCTGGAAAGATATATATGCTAAAAATGTCATTGTAGGATAGTTTCACCCTAAAAATTCACTTAATAAATATAATAGAAATGTGCAAATAAGGCTGCAAATTTCTAAGAAATAAGCATATTACAAATTAAATAGAAATAGAAATTTTAACAGTTAATAATTTTTACATCCTAGTATTCAGAAGTCTTTTTCAGAGGCGTAGAAAATCTCAGAGATGGCAGTGAGTACAAAGTTCATTCACTACAGCCATTCATTTTACAGTTCAGGGAACTGAGGTTCAGAGAGGTTAGTGATTTGCCAAGGTCACTCTTCAGTTGCTACTAAACTTAGAGAGTCAAAACCCAGACTTATTATTTACTCAATATTATTTTATTAATTTTATTTTTTCATTTATCAAAACAATAGCAACTTAGGAATATCCAAGCCTGTTGTTGGCGAATAATATATTTAATGTGAAAATTGTGCTAATTAAATTCATATATGTATTAAAATGGTACAGTTAATTTGCCCAAATGAATTCATAGTTATGCCAATTTACATGGCTATTATGAAATAATTCTGAGAATATTTAATTTGTGAATTTTTCATTCATTATTTCATTAGTAATTATTTAATTTAGTAATTATTTAATGTTTATTGTATGAACTACTTCAGGAATGTATGTATGTATGTTTGTGTGGAGCATGTGTAAGCATGTGTCTGTTTTGGTTTCTTCACAGTTCTTATAGTCCTGATTAAAAAATGATTTTCTGAGAGTGATAATTGGTTGATTTGAGGACATAAAATAAATACTTCAATCAATATTTATTCACATTTGTCCATGGGAGAAAAATGATTTTAAGATGTGTGTTAATTAATGCAAAATATGTCATGAACACACACACTTGTTTTGTAAATTTACTTGCTTATATAATATATAATGTGAAATAAAATTGATTAAACTTTTAAGTATTAAAGTATATAGGGAATGTGAATGTGAAGAGCCCATTTTTTACCCTTATTAATGTAAGCATATTCAGCTTGAAGCTGTTAAAAATAAGTGTGTGTATACATGTATATATTATAGTATGTATATATAAGTATATATTTGTTTATATTATAGTATATATTAATATACTTCTTTATTCTGAAAGGCCTAATGCTTGAACATGTAACACATGATTTGTGTGTGTGTGCATATATATTATATATATGTCATAACACATGATTTGTGTGTGTGTGCATATATATTATATATATTATATATGTCATAAATCTATATATAGATTTATGAAATAAAAGTGGAAAACTGTAATAGAGATATATATAAGTATGTATAAATATTACATAAGAAGCCATAAGTCTAGAGAGAAATATGTGTCTTCTATGCTCATTTTTTCCTTTCTACAATTTACACATGCATATTCTGCATGAATTACATTTTATAACATTGAAAATCTTTGAACTTTTTGTGTATGTCATGAAATCTAAAGTTACTCATTGATTAATGAGTACATCCTCCACTATTGTTAAATGAACAACAAAAATTGTGTTTGTAAAAATTTGTGTTTGTGTCTGTAGAAATTCGTGTTTGTAGAAATATAAATTCAGACTTTTAATTACTTTTTTATACTAAATTGCTTACCTTATTTATCATAGTCATTTTCATTTTCTGATTTCATTGATGTATAATGAAACTTTGACAAGTCACCCACTATTATAAAGATACATATCTAACCTCTTTATATGGTACATAAAAGCATCTTTGTTTGTAGAAGACTTTTTAACTGTTCATCTTACACTGTGTGATTGAATGACATTAAACAAGTTCTATAATGAAAGTATTATCTAAATGCTTAGTTATTCATGTTTATATAGTATATATAAAAACATGCATATGTAGTATGTATATTATATGACTATATATGTTTTTGTCAATTTACTGCATTATTGATATGTTTTCAGAAAAGTATAATCTCAACAGTTTTATAACTAAAAGTAATTTGATTCTTCGGTGATTGATGTCATTCAAATTTCTGTTAAGCATTTTCCTAGCATTTCATTAAAATATATTGATATTGTATAGTTATTCTGAGCATATAGAATCATGTGATTTGTTTTTTGTTGAATTATTTACCAATTTCTATTAATGCCATTTTGCATTTACCTGTTTGAAAATTTTTATGTTCACAAGTAATTTGAATAATATATTATTATATTTATCTGGGAAGAAAAACAGGATAAATTGTCAACACATTATTGAACTAGAGAAAACGGCCAGTGCATTAGGATGGGAGTATTCATTGTTTTAAAAACAAGAATTAGAAGCAAATGCCTCAAAACAGTAATGGACATTCGTAAACTATTTTCCCTTGAAATATCTAAAAGTAATTTGAATAAATTACTTAATTAGCCCCTTAGCAGCTTCCAGTGGTAGACATTGTATTGCAAGTACAATGTAGTTTATATTAACAGCATTGATGAAAAGTACTAGTGCAGATAATCTATAGAGACATTACATGAAAAAAAAAGAAGCTGGTGTTTAGCCAATGGTAGTCTTGTACACAGTATTGCACATATAAATTGTTTGCTAAGGTTTGCAAACAATTATTATCAATTGTTTAGCAATTGTTTGCAATTGTTTGCTAAGTACTGCACGTATAAATTGTTTGGTTTTTCTCTTTTTTCTCCCTGTTAATTTAGTTTTCCTTCTGAATTGTCTTAACTCTTTTTATTTTATTTTTTCCATTCTCTTTGTTCTCTTTTAAAAGAGAGAACAAATCCAAAATTGAGATACAATTAGTTTTCTCTACATATATCCAGATTATGTTGAATGCCTATGCAAACATTTATTAAAAAAAACAAACACAATAAGAACAACAAAGTATACCCTTCAGTTTTTGTTTCTTTATAGTAACCACAGGTGTACAGGAAAATAGGATTCTGTGACTTATAGAATAGACAGGCTGTTCTCTTTTATTTTTAAACAGCTTCATTAAAATATAATTTTATACATTTAACACTGATTATATTTAAAGAGTACATTTTGATAATGTTTACCATAGTTATATGCCCAGAAAATCAACACCATAGTATGTATTCATCATCCAAAATCTTTATATTTAGTTGTAATCCTTTCCTCCTAGTCTTCCTTCCCAGACAATAATGTTGTGTGTTCAATTGCTATATTGTTTTATATTAGTTTGCATTTTCTGGAGTAACATATAAAAGGAATCATACAATATGTTTTATTATCTCACTTCTTTTACTAGCAAAGTTATTCTGAGATTCATCCATGTTATTATGTGAATCAATATTTTAAATGGTAAATAATTTTTCATTGAAGATATGCCAGATTTGATTAATCCATTTACATGTTGGTGAATATTAGGATTATTTCCATTTCTGCTTACAAAAAAGCTTCTATCAATATCTGTATATAGAAGTTTTTGTATGGAGATATATATATGTGTGTGTACACACATATATATATACACGTATATACATATATGTGTGTGTGTGTATATATATATATATTCATTTATCTTGAGTAAACGCCTAGGAGTAACATATCTGGTTCACACAATAGATGTGTGTTTAACTACAAGATGATTTCCCAAAGTAGCTGTACAATTTTACGTTCCCACAAGCAGCAATTTAATGCAAAGCAAATTTGCAAATAGGAAGGAATTGTTATAAAAATAAACCATTTTATTAAATATAAATTCAAATGAATTTGTAATCCAAAGTTTTTTTTGTAACTGGGCCTCCTAACATGTTACTATCTTTACTGAAAATGTAAGAACACAATCTAACATTTAAAAAATTATGAGGGGAGTTTTAAGTTTTCTAATTAAAACAACTAAGGAAGCAAAAGGTGAACACTGTAATACACAGTTTAATCATTTCAAAAGTTAGAAAACTTGCAAATTGTTTTTTTCACTGTATGAAACACACTGGAACATCATCTACTCACAAATGTACATTTGCTTTTCTGGACCTGGTCTTCTAATGCAATAATACACTGAAATATAATCTATTCACAAATGTACATTTGCTTTTCTGGACCTGGTCTTCTAATGCAATCTAGTGAAAGGCATATTATTGTAGAGTTTGGAAGGTTCAAGTACACTAAAATATTTTTGACAAAGAAGACAAGATAGGACATTAAGAAGATCCTATTCTGGAATTTTTCCTTTGTAAAACTCAGATGAAATGTTTAAGATTGGAAATAAATTAATGATTACAAACTTTACCACAAATATAGTTTGTAAGTATTATATGCTACATTTATTTTTATAATAATGTGCAGTCATAATGCTTACAAATAAAAATGTTTACGAGCATTATTAGCAAGAATTTTAGGAACTTTCTCCTGAAGTTTGAAGTGTTTTGTATTTTCCAAGAGGCCAAGCACTCAACCTGCCTCAACGAGTATCAATCCATCTTCCACACCTATACATGAAGAACAAAGTGACTGATGACTTCAATCCTGTCTGGCTTCTCAGTGTAAAGCAATGTTGATGCTGAACTTAGCCCTTTACCTCTGTGCAGAAGGTCTGTGGCTGTTATGAGGTCTATTTACTAGTTACCTGCACAAGCTTCTGTGATACATCAATAGAGGGTAGAGTTTACATATTGAGTGCTACAGCCTTCCAAAGAAAATATACATTGCTCTTAATATTACAGTTCCATTGTATAGTTGCATTTGGTCCTCGTAGCTGAATTCCCAGAAGGTGACACTTCCATCTCAGAAATTCTGAGCTTTTGTCCTATTCCTTGGAAACTGCATGGGTTTTGTGTGAACCAAGAGGATAAATGTGGTGTGTAGAGAGAGGAAATTGAAATAGAAATGGAATGGGTGTAGTTAGGGCCTTCAATACTTTCATTGTGAATTGAAATTATATTATTCTATTAAGAATACTAAAATTGGATATCTAATATATATTAGAATTGCATGATAGACTCTAAATTAGAATTCCTAATGTATATTAAACTGTTAGAATTATATAATTATAATATATAGATATATAAATAAGTTGAATTTAATGCATTTTATTATATATTGTTTCTTCAATTTCTAAATTATAGATTCCTACCTTACAATGTTATCGTGGTTGTCATTCAGGTTTGGAAGCATAAAGCAAAATATATTTACACACTTTATGAAAGCAAATATAGCAATTAGAAAATAATGTTAATAATCTTTATAAAAGTGTTTATAAAGGCTGCCAATTGAGGTCAGAAGACCAGCCTGGCCAACATGGTGAAACCCCGCCTCTACTAAAACTACAAAAATTACATGGGTGTGGTAGTGCACACCAGTAATCCCAACTACTCGGAAGGCTGAGGCAGGAGATTGATTTGAATCCAGAAGCAGAGGTTGCAGTGAGCCGAAATGACACCACTGCGTTCCAGCCTGGGTGAAAGACTGAGACCTTGTCTCAAAAAAAAAAAAAAAAAAAAAAAAAAATTCCACTAAGAAAAAGACTCTGGTATATTTTGGTTTTATTTAATCAACGAGCAGTAACTCACAACACATTCTGTTTTCCATTTTCTGAATGGCCACAGGAAACTAAGAAAGACAGCTGATAGAAATGACAAGTTGTTCAAGTAAGGGAGCCAAAACACCCAAAACTACTGAATACTAAGAAAATTGGTTTTATTAATGGTGCCAATCTCAAGACTGTATTAGGCTAATAAAAGAGACATTGACATAGGTTAAGAATTTGCCCCATCTAACTACATACCCTGTGGCAGATCTCTGCACCCCTTGAAATTCTGCATTTAATGTAGTATAATCATTTCCAGAACATCTTGTTGAGAAAAATCTGAGTTATTTCTTTGCTGCATTGACATTAGGACATTAATCATGGTTTTAGCTAGGACCTTTACTAAAGACACTTATGTATATAGCATCTATTCTGTAAGAGATGTATGTCTAAAGTTTGAATTGGCAGTTATATGTATATTAGTATTTTTAATTTCAAGTGATCTGCTTGCAAATTAGTCTGTAAATAAAAAGCCATGAAATATTTTTTTTTAAGTCACTAATTTTTTCTAGATGAGAATATGGATTTGGAATTTTTGGTGTTGCTTATTACTTAAATTATTCAACATGATTAGTCTTTCAACAAAATTGTCTTCATGTGCAGGAGTCACTATAATCAGAATGAAATGAGGTAATAAAACTGAAGCACAATCAATGTTGATTATATGTTAGAGGAAAGAATAACTATACCTGACATAGGGTGCACTTGGGATGGTAATATTTACATAGAAAGTGTAATTACTTGACTTATTAGATCTAACTCTTTAATATTTTCTGTATCGATGCCATTTTCCATGTAACCCTGCTCTATGTCTTTGGGCTAGGCCATGTGATTTCACTGGTCCAATGAATGCCTGTAGAATTTCAGCAAAGGGAGGCTTAATATAAGCTTGCAGTTTGTAATTACCTTGGTGCAGTTCTGACACAGCCACAATAAGAAAAGTTATCTGATAGTCTGCTGATACATAGAGTATGAGAAACAGATGGAGCTGGCTTGCAATCTGCTGGTCAAAATGAGCCCACTCTAAATAAACTTACCTAAAAATGCACAGATAAAATGGACTATTTCCATGAAAAGGTGCACAATTTTAAAGTAGATTGTTATTTGTTATTTCCACAATGGTTGATAAAGAGAGAAGGATAAAGAGGAAACTGCAAGCTGCAATCAGAAAATGGAGGGGCTTTTATTTTGGATTTCATTCTTCTACAAGGAACTGTTCATATTTATATTTGTACGATGCATTCATATGTTAGGGATAAACCACATATCAGCCTTAGAGTACAAATTGGTTTCAGAATCAATATTTAGAAGGTTAGATTGAATTATTACTTCAATATCATTTCTGGTATTGCTGAACTTGTACATTATTGATTAATGATTATGAAAGCTTATTGGCTAACTTCATTTCTAATTAGAATAAAAAATTAACACCATGATTAAAAACTTGTCTGACAAATTATTAGCATCTGTATATTCACTTTCAGATACTGACAAAATATTTGAGTCATACAGATGTCAATGATCATGGAACAGATATGGCAAAGTCCGTAAGTCACATATCATGCAAGTTTAGTATTTTGCTGATTTTTTAAATTTATGATTACAACATAGAAGTACAAAAGAGAGAGGGTCCTTTTAATTGTCTTTCTTTCATCGAAGACAAATCACTTGATGACAAATTATTTTTAAATTGTCTTTGTTACATGCTTATAAAATATATTGAAACAAAATGAAAAACCAACTAATGTTTCTGAAGTGACATATTATGAAGTATATTTCCCAAAAAACTTTAAATAAGTTAATCTTCTAAATCTTATTTCTAGATTGTAGAAAAAAAATGAAGAATTAAAAATTAAGAAATTCTCCATTCCTCATTGTCTTATTTCTCACCTGCTAAGTACAACTACCAAGATTTGATAATTCTACAATGTGTATATACTTCAAAACATCATGTGGCACATGATAAAACATACAAAATTATGTTTTTTTAAGTTTAATAACAATAATTTAAAAACACTACAGTTTTCTCAGAAATTTTACCTTTTCCTACACAAAATATTATTTTAACTATAAATTACATCAGCTTTATTTTAACATTAAGCAAATTACCTATATAAAATTTCATAATAACTTGCTTCCTCAAAAATTGGGTTAGTGTGTAAGTGGTTTTAAGTGTGCCTAGTGGAAATTAGAAAGGTCTTCTCATTTAGATGATGATAACTTTGATATCAGATACTATTTCCCATAAATGTGCTATCGTAATTAATGAACGTAATTCTGCATAATATTTATTTACTTAGAAGTATGTGACCTCTGTTAGAGGCATAATAAATTATGATGTAATTATTATTTTTATTTTTTTTGACAAAGTCTTACTCTGTCACCCAGGCTGCAGTGCTGTGACCTGACTCCAGCTCACTGCAAACTCCGCCCCCAGGTTCAATTCTTGTGCCTCAGCCTCCAGGCGTGCACCACCACACCTGGTTCTTTTTTGTAGAGATGGGGTTTTGTCATGTTAGCCAGGCTGGTCTCAAACTCCTGGCCTCAAGTGACCCACCTGCCTTTATCTCCCAAAGTGCTAGGATTACAGGGATGAGACACCACTCCTGACCCTTAATGAGATTAATATGAAGACATAAACACCACCAGATGCTTATCTTTATAGTTTCCCTTCTCTTATCTATAAGAGTTTCTAGGTTTATAAGTAAGCCAAGTTATAAGTGATTCACAATATTACAGGTTTGTACATGTATAGATTTAAGTACTTTTTCTTGAAAATTACCTTGGGGTAAGTTTTCCTGTTTGTTTACTGTAGGTATATTTTACACGTGAATATGAAATGTTGATTGCATTGATATTTTCAATCAATATCAGTAAGAAAAGTCTTCAACCATTGATACATGACAAATTGGTATGTCTTAAAAATTATCATTTTTTAAAAAAAATTATCAACCTGTACTTGAAATGTAATGAGTATTAGAAAATGCATATCAAACTATCTCTTTCCTTTTCCATGGCAGATGTGTGATTTGGTATTAAATTAATTACCAAATGCCTTTACATTCTGACAGTTGGGTATTTTATACTTCAAAGGCAAATAGATTTTGAAGCAATATAACAAGCTTAGAAGTGTGAAGTGCAGCAGGACAGAAAAGTGAAAAATCAACAGGCTGAGTTGTTAATATTTTCCAGAAGAGTTAATAAATCATAGTGTGACAACAGTAAAAAAGGCAAGTCATATGTAGTACAAACATAATTCACTATAAATCAAATTTTGTATCTGTTTAATATTAATACAATTAAAATTCAAGATGGCACATTATTGTGCACATGGATTTCTAGTTAGATTTATTATGTTTCTGAATATCATCCTAGAAGTTCCTCATATTTCTATATTTGTTTTGTTGTAATTGGCAGTAAACATAAAAACTGAACCTTTTGGAAGTTTAACATTTTTTAATGAAGACATTTCCAAGTACCAGTGCTTTCAAACTTTCATTCTTTTACAGTTAGCTCAGGGTTAATAGAAACTCTTTAATCCTGAACTAACTTTATTTATTAATAAAATTTAATTAGATACAAGTCAGATATAGCATGACAATTCTAATCTATATTAACTATTGCTTACAAATGTTAAAAAGTTCATCTGCTTATTATAATCTAAAGTTCTTGAATGAAGTATCATTTTGAAACTCATCTACAGTCTTATTTCAAGTAATTTGATTGCCAATTACTTATGAACGTTGACAGAAAAAATTAGGAAATAAATCTCTATCTGTAAATACAACTTATTTTAATAGAGATACACAAATTATTTATTTTGAAAGCTATGTATTTGATCTCAGGGACTTAAATATTTCTCACAGAAACTCTTATTTAATGAAAACAATCTGTATATCTTCTATCAGATAACATTTATTTTAAAAAGCTTTTAATACAAAAAATGTTGCCACATTTTTACTAATATATTGATTATTCAATCACCATTTATGTAAATAGATACTTCAGCACCAAAATTGTTTATTTGCTAAATATAAATACTCTGTGGAAGAACTAGTATTAATCATTCTCTGGTGAATAAGTATAAATATTTTAGAGGCTTTTACAAATAGTTCAATTCTGCATTTGGCATGTTTTTTTAATGTTTGCTTTCACATTGTCCCCTTTCCAGCCTCTGTCTCCTCCTTCTCCTTCTTTACCCCTCTCTTTCTCTCTCAATCTCTTTTTCTCTTTACACTTCTCTCTGTGTATCTCTTATAGCACTTTGCCATTTTCTTTACACATGATAGATATTTAATTTATATGTTTGATAAAAATACACTACAAAATGAACAAAATATTTGGTAAATACTCTGAAAATGTTATAGAAATATTAATCTATGAACCATAACAAAAGTAATGGAAAATTGAATAAGTAAATTGTAGTTCATTTATTTTTCAGGCTTAAATATACTATAGATACCATTTGCAAAAATTTATTCACCTAACTAAACTGACAATTATTTTAATGCTCTCATTTTCTGGGGCACACACATAGCAGGCATCAGGTTTGGTTTTATGTTTATTAAATAATTTAAATATTATTCAAGTAAGTATGGAAGAATGTCACAAATGCCAATAAATAGCTTTCTATGACCACAAATAATTTTGATTAATCATTTAATTTTCATTTACATTTTATTTTTACTATAAATAGAATATAAGGAGTAAAGTTAGCTAAGGTCAAATATCATTATTTCATGAGATTACCCAATATTATTTTTACTGATCATATTCTTTTTATTTTAAAAACATATGCAAAGTAAGAGTTGAAGTAAGTGAAACTCACTTAAATTCAGAAATTGTTTCACTTCTAGACATGTACCCAAATGAACTGAAAACAGGGATGCAAACAAGTTCATGCCAAAGTGTGTTGCAGCACTATTTACAACAACCAAAAAGTGAGAACAAGCCAATTGTTCATCAGTAGACGAATGGATAAACAAAATGTAGTATTATAATAATGAAGTGCCACTTGACTGTACAAAAGAGTAAAGTACTAATACCTGCTACAGCAATAATGACATGAAAGCATTATGCAAGGGCTAGGAGGCAGAGCAATATGGCTAAATAGAATCCTCCAGTGAACATTTGCCTCTTAAGAATGTCAAATTAAACAACTATACAAAGAAGAAAACACTTCCATAAGAATAAAAAATCTGATGAGTGATCACAGTACCTGGTTTTGTTATTATGTCAATAGAAGAAGCATGGAAGTGGATAGGAAAGGCAGTCTCGAATTGCATACAAAATCTCTTCTTCATTACCCCTGGCAGTGGCCTCAGTAGTACAGGGAGATAATCTGTGTGCTGGGGAAGGGAGAGTGCAACGATTGTAGAACTTTGCATTGGAACTCAGTGCTGCTTACCACATGGGACAGTAACACAGAGAAGAACTCAGCTGGCATCCAGAGAAGGAGCATTTAGACCAACCCTGGCCAGAAAAAATCATCCATCCTGGTGGCTGGAACCTGTGTTCAGGCAAGCACCACCACTGCAGGTTAATGTGCTCTGAGGTTCTAAACAAATTTGAAAGGCAATCTAAGCCACGAGACTGCAATTCTAAGGGAAGTACTACTGCTGGGTTGGGCTTAAAGCCAGTAGACTTGAGGTGAAAATGAGACATCAGCTGGAGTGGCCAAGGGAGTGCTTGTGTCACTCCTTACCAAATACAAGGCAGCTCAGCTCAGTTTAGCCAAAATGGGTTAGAGGGGCGAGTGGGAGTTTGTGGTCTCTGCTTCTGGGCTTTGGCTCCTGGATGGTATTTCTGAACATGTAGTGGGCCTAAGGGGAGCACATTGGCCTGAAGGGAGAGATCCAGGCCTGGCAGCATTTACCACAAGCTGACTGAAGAGCTCTTGGGCCTTGAGTGAGCATTGATAATATCTAGGCAGCAAACAACATGGGCTCCTTGTGGTGGTGGCCATAGTGTATTAGTCAGAGTTCTCTAGTGGGACAAAATCAATCGAATTATGTATGGAAGTTTCTTAAGTATTAACTCACATGATCATTAGGTCCCACAGTAGGCCAGTTGCAGACTGAGGAGCAAGGAGATCCAGTAGAAGTTCCAAAACTGAAGAAACAAATCTGATGATTGATGATTGAGGGCAGGAATCACTCAGCACAGAAGAAAGATATAAGCTAGGAGGCTAGGCCAGAGTCTCTCTTTTTCACATTATTTTACCTACTCATATTCTAGCCATGCTGGCAGCTGATTAGATTGTGTCCACCCAGATTAAAGGTGGATCTACCTTTCCCAGCCCACTGACTCAAATGTTAATCTCTTTTGTCAACACCCTCAGAGAAAAACCCAGGATCAATACTTTGTATCTTTCAATCCAGTCAAGTTGACACTCAGTATTAACCATCACAAGTCCATTCTTTGTCAACTTGAACCCATAACATCTCCTGAGATCATACATAATCTTCAAATAAAGACAATAATAAGGTCAAAATTAAACCTAACCTAATACAACTATCCTTCGTACAAACGGAAATACACCAATCCTCCACCCAAATACTATTACATAAAGTTAACAATACTTAAATACTGGTATGAGTCAATAAATCTTATGTCACATGAAAAAGGAGAAAGGAAATAAAATGATATTTTCCTAGTACAAGTATATACATGAACAAACATATTTTTAAAAAAAGAATAAGGAAATATTCATGACAATTACAGTCATCATTTCCGCAGCTGGTTACATGGTCATAGCTGGTATTGATGACTACCTTCTTCTGGTACCCATTCTGTAATCCCTTTGCCTTCTGAAACACCTCAGCAGGTCATGGTTTTTTTTCCAAGTGCAGTGATCCAAACCTTCATTCCTGAAGGGTCTGGGTCATTTGCAGTACTGCTTGGATTGGGCTATTATAGTTTCCCATTGACCTTAATCACATGGCATGGTAATACTAAGAGACACCCTAATAGATCTCCTGTATTTTATGCGTACTCTTCCTTACCTCTGTTCCGTAGTAGTAGACTGATTTCATCTTGATAGTTCAGGTCAGTCACCCCAGCCAACACAGTAACTTCCTTCTTAGCCTGTTGACCCAAAGGTAGGAGGATCTCAAACTGTCCAGGTGGCAATCTTAATTTCCAGTTTAACAAAATTGTTGTGTCTCCTTGTTGCAGTGTACCTCCCTTTGGAACTAAGACCTCTAGCCCACCAGAATGTAATGTCACAGAAACAGGAAGCAAAAACTTTGCTAGTGGATCACTAGGGGTGATGGTGATTGGTGTCACTTCCACGTCCACTCCTTGACTTCTGGACCTGTGAATCCTAGTTATAGGACAAACAGTACCATATATTGATCACCGATTCAGGACATACACTACCTTCTTGAGAACTTTGCCCCAGCCCTGCAAAGTATTGTCACATAGTTGGCATTGTAATTATGACTTCAAAAGGCCATTCCACTGCTTTTTCAATCCAGCTGCTTCAGGAGGATTGGGAACACAATAAAACCCACGAATTTTATGAGCATCAGTTCCCTGCTGCACTTCTTTAGTTGTAAAGTGGGTGCATTGGTCAGAGCCAATGCTGTATGGAATACCATGATGGTGGATAAGGCATTCCGTGAGTTCACAGATGGTAGTATTGGCAGAAGCATTGCATGAAGAATAGGCAAGTGTTTGTTTCAGTGAGGACAAACCTCTGCCCTTTCCATGATGGAAGAGGTCTAGAAGAAAACAGGGGTATTGGGGCTGGCTCCTGAGGAGAACCAACATTATTTTGCCTGGCAACTGCATCAGGAGAAACCATCACTGTTGCCTCAGGCAGTTCAGGGTTTATCTCCTTAGACAAAATGTGAAAATCTGATGGCAGCATGGGTCAAGGAGGGGATCTTGTGACTACTGGGGATTGGGAAGCTGTTCCTCCTGGCAAAAAAGTTTCATCAGAGTTTACAAATGCAGTGTCCCCAGTTTCACCAGGGTCCTTCCACGATTTCCCATTTCAGGTTGCAGTCTCTTTTTCTTTTTTTTTTTTTTTTTTTTTTTCCAATTCGATACCCTCACTTCAGCAGTAGACACCTGGCAAGGCTGTGCATGTACCTGTTGTAGCATGTCAGCCACTCTCATGATAAGAGCCTGTGTCTGATTTTTCACACTTTCAACTGTTTCTCTACTGGAGATAAGACTGTCATTCAGGGCAATCCTAGCAAATTTGAGGCCCAATATCTGCTTCTGAAGCTGGGAGACAGAATCTTTGAGTTCATCTTTTTATTTCAACACTTTGTCCAGTGAACGTAGGAGCAGCCAATCAGTTTCATTATGTTCCTTGGTTCTCTGCATGTGGTCAAAAGTATTCTATATAGAGTCACTAAACTCTTTGACTCTCACAAGTGATAAATCATGAGTTTCAAATGCATTTATTTTAGATAATTCTCTAAACAGTTCACACCAAGGACTATCAGTGTTCTCCATACTATTAGAAGTAGAGACTTTAGCATTTTTGGGTCTAATCATATTAAGCAGCCAACAGTAGGAACCCTAAAACCAATGAAAGAATTCCATACTTAATATCATTTTCCTTTAGAACCACTCCTGGTACCAAAATCTGTATTAGCCAGGGTTCTCTAGAGAGACAGAACTAAAGGAATATATGTGTGTATGTACATCTATATCTATTATCTATATATATACACAGATTCAAAATAGCTATTTTGAGGAAGCACATTAAAATTCAAGATAACACAGAAAAGGAATTCAGAATCCTATCCAATAAATTTAAGAAAGTGATTGAAATAATTTTTCAAAAATATGGCAGAAATTCTTTAGCTAATACATTAAATTAGCATACTGAAGGTTGTATCAGAGTGTCTCAAGCATAACTGATCAAGTAGAAGAAAGAATTAGTGATCTTGAAACAGACTATTTGAAAATACACAGAGAGAGGAGACAAAAGAGTAAAGCACATTTATAAGATCTTGAAATGGCCTTCCAAAAGGCAAATCTAAGAGTTGTTGGCCTTAGGAGGAGGTAGAGAGAGAGAATGGGGTAAAAAGTTTTTTCAAAAGGATAGTAACACAGAATCCCAAAACCTAGAAAAATATCAACAGTATTTAAGTACAAGAAGGTTATAGAGCACCAAGCAGATTTAACCCAAATAAGATTTCTTCAAGAAATTTAATAATCAAATTCCCAAAAAGCACGGATAAAGAAAGTCTCCTGAAAGCAGAAAAAGAAAAGAAACAAACAACACAACGGAACTGCAAAATGGCACATAATTCTCAGTGGAAAATTACAAGTCAAGAGAGACATATATAAAGTGCCAAATAAGAGGAACTTTTATCCTAGAAGAGTATGTAGAGCAAAAATATCCTTTATTCATGAAGGAGAAATAAAGATATCCCCAGACAAACACAATTTAATAGATTTCATCAACCCCATAACTGTCCAACAAGTATGCTGAAGGTAATTCTTCAATCTGAAAGAAACAGACCTAAATGAGCAAGAAATCATCTGAAGGTACAAAACTCACTAGTAATTGAAAGTACACAGAAAAGCAGAATGTGGTAACTCTTACTGTGGTGTATAAACTACTCATATGCTGAGTAGAAACACTAAAAGAGGAACCCATCAAACATTACTACCAAAAATTCAAACATAGTATAATAAGAAATGAACAGAACCAACACAAAGTTTAAAAGTAGGGAAAAGAAGTTAGAGTATAGAGTTTTTTAGTTTTCTCTTTGTTTATTTGTTTCTATAATTAGTGTTAAGTCATAATGAATTTAAAATAATGGGTTAAAAGATGTTATTTGAAAGCATATGGTAATCTAAAATTTAAAAACCTATAACAGCCACACACACACACATACAAGAAAGTTAAACATACTGCCAGAGAAAATTACCTTCAGTGGGATTGATGAAAGGAAAGAATAAAAGAAGGAACAGAAAACCACAAAACAACCAGAAAATAAATACCAAAATAGCAGTAGAAAGTTCTTACTTATCAGTAATAACATTGAAGGTAAATAGACTAAACGCTCATTGAATTGTTTGTAACACAAAGGAAAGATAAATGAGGTGATGGATAGTCCAGTTACCCTATTGTGATTATTAAGCATTGTGTACCTATATCAAAATATCTCATGCAACCCATGAATATATACACCTATTATGTACCCAAAAAGATTTTTAAAAAACTGAATGAATAAAAAGTTCCAATAATCTGCTGCATACAAGAATCACACTTTACCTATAAAGACACACATAGATTGAAAATAAAGAGATGCCAAAATATATTCCATGTCAATTGAAATTAAAAAAAAAAGATTGAAGTAGTTATACTTATATCAGATAAAATAGAATGCAAGACAAAAACTATAAAGGAGACAAAGAAGATTATTACATAATAATAAATGGGTCAGTTTAGCAAGAGAATACAATTGTAAATCTATACATACCCAACACTGGAGCACCCAGAAATATAAAAAAATTATATATACTGTTAGTGTTAAAGACAGAGGTAGACCCCAACACAATAATAACTGGAGATTTAAATACCCCACTTTCAACATTGGATAGATCATTCAGACAGAATATCAACAAATATCAGACTTAATCTGCCCTATAGAAAAAATGGATGTAACAGATTTTTTTTCAGAACACTTCATCCAATGGCTGCAGAATACACATTTTTTTCCTCAGCACATGGATCACTTTCAAGCATAGACCAAAAAAACAAACCTTAAAAATTCTAACTAAATGAAATCAGATCAAGTATTTTCTCTGACCACAGTGCAATAAAACTAGAAATTAAATATATGAGGAAGTTTGGATACGAAACAAACACATGAATTTAAACAATATGTTCCTGATTAACCAATGAGTTAATAAAGAAATCTGAAATAAAATTTTAACATTGCTGAAAAACAATGAAGATAGAAATACACATTCCAAGGCCTACGGAATACAGCAAAAGCAGTATTAAGAGGAAGCTTCATAATAATAAGCATTGGGGTCTGCGTGTTTCCTAAACAAAGGAATGAACACACAAGACAACACAAGACAAGACAAACATGGCGGCTGCCTCGAATGGCAAACTCTGCTTTATTTTATACAGTCGTTTGTGGAATGTTACCAAGTCACAAGACACATTGTTGTTTTTCTGACCTTTCCCTGACTTTCTGGATTTTCAAGATGTTTACACATAAACAAGCCCCCAATGCCCTGCTTCGTTTGCAAGAGCAGGACTTACCGGGAACGCCTCATTTGTGAGCACGTAGTCCTCTACATTTCCCCTTTCCTTATTTACAAGTTTGAATTTCTTTTAAAACCATCATTACATGTTGGGCTCGCTGGGATTCAGTGTTTGCCCTTTGGCACCGTCTCCAGCAGACTGTGAAAATGACAAAGGCAAGAACAACAATCAATACATTACTAGAAATAGAGGTCAGCAAAGTTTTTACAGGGCTCATAGGGTTCAAAGACGTCAAACTTTGTGCAATACCAGTCATCAAATCTGCACCAGTCAGCAACGGTAACTGATTGTGAAATGTTTCAGAAACATTTAATTCTTGTATTTCTAGGGAAAGATTACTATGACCAATTAAAAGTCTCTTTATCTCAGTCCAGTTATGTACAGTGCTGTTAAAAGGAACAGGAGTAATACAAAATTGGGTAGTGTTCCAATCACATTTCAACAAAGCTCGGGTATTCAACACTGTTAGCTGATCTCCCAAACAAGAAACCACTTGCTCCAGATTATCCACTCGTTCAGTCAAATAAGCATCTAATGTCTTGTTGCTGCTGCCACAACAAATGTGATTGTTCATGCCATTGTTGCACAAATTCTGCATTTTGTATACTCTGGTGTAGAGCTAATCCAGCAACAGCGGTGGTGGAAGCAATTGCTACAAGTCCTATCACCATGGTCATGATGATTCCAACCATCCTCCGACTGTGGTGGACAAGATCTTGCATAACTTTGTAAATTTGAGTAACCCCAGCAGATTCACTCCAAGTACATGCTAAGTTTACAGGTAGCCAGGTTTCTTTTCTGGCTCTTAGTATATATAAATTGGAATGAGACTCATTCCAATTATTATTCCACCAAGTAGTATTTATACAACTTAAGAATGTACAATTGTTTGTACAGTTAACTATCCCTGTATTATTATCCCATTTAAAAATTCCTGTCAACAACAAGTAAGGCTTTCTTACACATGCAATAAAATATCTAGAACTATTTCAATGCAAAGATATATGGAAAGGGTTAGCAATATTAATAAGATTTAAGGACATGTTTCCTGTGAAAGTGAACATTGGTTTACCAGCAGCTAGCAACTTCCAAATATGACCTTGTACTTGTGAGGTATTAGCCAAATGTCGTAACAAGGTATTTACGACTCTTCCCTTTTACTTCTAACAACAATCGTGGCCCACTACTTCTACATCTAGTCCACTCTAGTTGGGAAACACCTCCGGACACATCAGGGATAGGGCCTAAAGATAATGTACTTGGCAGAGTTTCATTAAGTACTGCAGTATGATTATACTTAAAACTTTGAGCAACAATAATCATAGTAAAGGCAGAGATATGACTATGGTTATAGTGAACAGCCCAAGCCTCATGAGAAAGATGCAGACAATGTGGACTACCCCCAAGACATATATGTAACCCTTCAACCCCAAATTGATATGAACTATTTACTGTGCCAGTGTTTAATTCAGGATCCTGGTTTAAAAAAGGCGATGGCATCCAAGCAGTATCATTAGTAAATACTGGGACTTCTCTGTCTCCCCAGGCCACACCTTGATATAAGGGTGGAAAAGGAATATAAGCCCAGTATGTAAATTATCCAGCTGTTACCTGACAATTTACTATGGCCAGCATAGCCAGGAATAAAGTCAGTGGGGTTTTGGGCTACCCAGCTTGTTGAACAACCCCTTCAGCTTCTTAACCTTTTCAGTTGTCCCCATGTCGGGGGCTCCACATGTTGAGTTCCAAAGGTGAGTGTTCTCTGAACGCTCAGATTTAGCTCCTGGAATTCCTTCAGGAACTCTACGGATCGGTTCCTCTTCGCCATGGCACTGTTTAAAACGTCGAGATGGAAACCACTCGTCTCTGGCACCTGTACAGACAAAAGCATAGCCTCGACCCCATTGTAAAACTTTTCCTTTTAAATATTTCCCTTGTAATGAAGGATAATACACCCACAGATTACTGTTTTGCAGCTTTTCTAAAGGCTGTTGAAAATGTTTCACCGCTGCAGATTGCTGTAATTGGCGCCAACGGTTGAGAAAATTTAAAGTAAAAAGGGCTTTCAGAATTTGATGTTTTGGGGAACCTCACCCATCTCCCCCTTTTACTTTTAAAATTTGTAATTTTAAGGTAGCATTGGCTCTTTCAATAATTACTTGACCTTGACTGTTAAATGGAATACCAGTGGAATGACAAATATGGAATAAAGAGAGGAAGACAGCCAATTTGCGAGAGCAATAAGCAGGGGCATTATCAGTTTTTAATTCAGCAGAGACTCCCATAACTGCAAAGCAAGTAAGTAAATGAGTAATAACAGAGTCAGCCTTTTCAGAGGGTAATGGCCTAGCCCACTGGAAATGTGACCACGTATCAATAGTATGATGAACATATTTTAAACGATCAAAGGAAGGAACATAGTTACATCCATTTGCCAAATGTGATTTTGTTGAGTGCTTCAAGGATTAATACCTGGACTTTAAAAAGGTGCAATAATAGGAGCACAAGATGGGCAGGCTCTGACAATAGCTCGGGCTTGATGGCGTGTTATAGAAAATCGCTGTTGTAATCCTAAACTATTAATATGATGTAGTTGGTGCTCATCCTGAGCCCGTTGGATATTGCCAATAAGAAAAGAAGCAATCTGACTATTACCAAAAGATAAAGGTCCTGGCAAAGCTGAATGAGAATGAATATGAGTGATAAAAAGGAGCGCAGTGCGGGAAGTAAGAGTTACAAATAATAAAGAAAATAATTTTTGTAAAGGAGTTTGAGGAAATAATGGTAAAAAATCTGAGAAATATATTTAGTCACATATAGGCCAGTCTTGTTGAACCATAAGAATGGCAAAAAGTTCTCCTTGTTGTACTGATTCAAATGGATAGTGAGAAATTTTTGAATTGTCTGAAGTCCAGTATCCAGCCTTTCCATTGCTTGAAGCATCAGTAAAAAAGGTGGGACCTTTAACTGGAGTGTAAGAGATAGGATTATATGGCAGTAAAGAATATTGTTGCAGAAAAGCAAATAATTTATTTTGAGAAAAAGAACCAGTATACTCAGTGCAAGCCACTTGTCAACCCTTATGAATTTGCAACAGAGCTTCAATGTATTGATTAGATAATTGAGTAATAATTTTTATAGGGTCAGCACCAAGCAAGTGACGAGCTCGATGTCATCCTTTAATAATTAATTCAGACAATTTATCAATATATGGGTGAATTTTCTTAATGGCTTTATTAGCCAAAAACAGCCACTCCAGAATATTATTATCTTGGTGTAAAACGGCCATCGGCAAATGGGGAGTATGAAAAGACACAACGAAAGTGGAAGATTGGGTGCAACATAATCAAGGTGAGCTTCACTAATTTTATTTTCTACAAATGACAATTTTTCTTTTGCTACAGGGGATAAAGTCCCCATAGGTTGAATACAAGTATTTACAGTTCTAAGATCAGTTAATAAGTGCCATTTTCCTTTTTTTTTGACAAGACAAACACAGGGGAATTCCATGCAGAAGTACTTGGTTCAATATGCCCCTCGGCCAATTGTTCCTTAACTAAATTCTTTAAAGCCTTAAGTTTTCCTTTAGATAATGGCTACTGTTCCACCCAAACAGGAGTTGTAGTATTCCACTTCAATTGTAAAGTTTGAGGCTTGTGGACAGTGGCTAAGAGTTTAAAGGATTGTAGTCCATTTTGAACATCATATTTTTGGCAGCTGAAGAAATATGAGGAATGCTTAAAAAGGCACCAAATTGTTGTAAAAGATCACGGCCCCAAAGGTTAATATTAATGGAAACAGTATAAAAGAACACTTTTCCTTGTTGTTGTTCAGGTTCTACACAGCTCAGGGGCTCGACACTTTGGTAGACTATAGAAGCAGTATCTAGGCCGGATAGAGTAACTGATATATGTTTCTTTTTCCAATGATCAGGCCATTGAGCCAAACATATAATAGATATATCTGCTTCTGTGTCGACTAACGCCTCAAAAAGTGTCCCATTAATTTGCAATGAACATAAAGGTTTTTGATCAGAAACTAGTTTCCCAGAAAACAGTTTTCCCAGTACTACCGAAACCTCCTTGATGACACACATCTCTAGATAAGAAAGGAAAAAAAAAGGGCAATAAAAGCAATTGTGCAATACGTTCCCCTGCCTCTAGGTGCATCAATTGTGAGACTTGTACCATAATAAATATTTCATCAGTAAAATCAGGATCAATAATTTCTGGGACCACCATCAACCCCTGCATAGCGCTGCTGCTTCAACCTAGTAAAAGTCCTACATGTCCCTTTGGCAAAGGACCACACACTCCAGTAGCCGACTTATATATTCCTCCATTAGAAGATAAAGTATAAGGTTGGACAATAGCTAGGTCAGCAGCAGCACTCTGCTTAGTGGCAGCATAAAGCTGACAAACTGGGGTAGGGTAAGATGTCTTTAAGGAGGACTCGAGGTCATTCCTTGATGTTGTAAGTCACTGCTCACTGGGTACTGGGGTAGGCCTGCATTGCAGTTGTTGGGGCCCCAAGCCTGCGGGCCCCAGCTCCCGTTTCCCGAGAGGGGTGACAATACATTCCCACTTTTATCAGTTTTTGAATGGCATTCATTGGTCCAATGTCGACCCTTGCCACATCGTTTACACATATCAGATGGTAACCTTTTTTCTTTTAGAGCAGAAGAGCCTAATTTTTTTCCGGCATTCTTTTTTAAAATGACCGGGTTTCCCACATTAATAGCATATACCTTGTTTAGAATTGCCTTTTAAAGCCTTAGAAATTGCCCCAGCAAACAATTGAGCATTGTAAATAGCTCCTCCAACACCTGCACAAGCCCGAATGTATTCAGCTAAATCAGCTCCACTAGCTTTTAGAGGACGCAGATTAGCACTCTCAAAAGCCAGAGTATCCAAAAGAATTTTAGCAGCAGGGCCTGAACCTACAGTCTTTAATACAGCATCTTGAAGACAGGCTACAAAATCTGGATACGACTCAGTGGCTCCTTGTAGGATCTTTACAAAAGATAAAGAAGTTTTACCCGCTATTTCAACCTTAGTCCACGCTTTTATAAACAAGGCTTTAATCTGAGTGAGAGCAATATCATCTAGGCCTACCTGAGCATTAAGAGTGGCCTATTGTCCTGAACCCGTAAGCTGCTCTTCAGTAGGTCCTGGGGGATTTCGGGTAGCATTTTTTCTAGCTTGTACTCTTGCTTCCTCCCACCACCAACTTTTTAACTGAAGCCATTGCGAATGATCAAGGACAGCCTGTCCCAACGTTTCCCAGTCAATAGGAATCATCACATGTTCTAAAGAGAAGGAATCGAGAAGGCCAAGAACAAACGGTGACTGAGGTCCATAATTAGAAATTGCAGCTTTCATTTCTTTCAAAAATTTAAATTGTAGGGCTGTAAAAGTCACATTCTGGCCACTGTTTGGGAATGGAGTATTGGGGCCGAAAGCAGCCCATGTCATTGGGAATAAATCTAATTCCTCAAAATCATCCTTTTCCTTCAATTCCTTCTTTTCGCCTACAGGAGGAAGAGGCACAGAGAAAACCTGAGCTGACATAGGCAAAGAGGTTGGAGGTGGAGCCAAAGGAGCAGAAGAGAAGTTAACAGGGAAGGCTCATGGCGGAGAGATAGGAGAAACAGGAGCAGCGGTACCTTGCAATTTTAACAACTATTGTAACATCTCTAAAATGTGCTGCAAATCAGAATTTCCTTCAGATGAAGGAGGCATTAGTTCTTTTTCCAATTCCTTGTCCTCAACAAACGGGGCGTAAATATGTTCCTCTCTAGGATCATTCCTCTCTAAAGCTTCAGATGCCTCACCTCTTGTGGCAGTATCGCCATGCTCTGAGTCAGTTTCAAGTAACTCTAATGCCTGAGTAATGGAACTACACACAAAGTCCACAAAGTCAGAGGCATCATTTGCCCTCGCTGATGAGCTCGATGCAATACTTTAACCACTTGTAACCATTCCTTTCGATTTAACTGCACTTTGGTTTGATATTGAAACCAATAACAATGTTGTTCAACATGGGCAAACAATCACTTCAAAGTCTTATGTTCCTTAACTAACTTCTACTCCTATAGACATCAACAGTCCCTGGAGTAACCGCAAATATTCAGAGGTCAGAGAGGTGGAATTCCCCATAATTTTCCCGTGGGTCACCCTCTCTTTATTTACCTGCCTGGGGTGTTCCCCCTCTGGTTCCTTGCTCTCATGGAGCCACGGACCCTGCTCACTGTGCCAGATGTTGGGGTCCGCATGTTTACTAAACAAAGGAATGAACACACAAGACAACACAAGACAAGACAAACATGGTGGCCACCTCGAATGGCGAGCTCTGCTTTATTTTATACAGTCGTTTGTGGAATGTTACCAAGTCACAAGACACATTGTTGTTTTTCTGACCTTTCCCTGACTTTCTGGATTTTCAAGATGTTTACACATAAACAAGCCCCCAATGCCCTGCTTCGTTTGTAAGAGCAGGACTTATTGGGAACACCCTGCTTCATTTGCAAGAGCAGGACTTACTGGGAACACCTCGTTTGTGGGCACGTAGTCCTCTACAAATAAGAGCCAACACGAAAAAGTAGAAAAACTACAAATAAACAACCTAACAATGCATCTTAAATAAACAGAAAAACAAGAGCTAATCAAATAAAAAATTAGTAGAAGAAAATAAAGAATAAAGATAAGAGCAGAAATAAATGAAATTGAAACAAAACAATACACAAATCAGTACTGCAAAAGGGTCATTATTTGAAAAGTAAAGATTGACAAACTTTTAGCCAGACTAAGAAAAAGAGAGAATATCAAAAAAAAAATATATATATACACACACACACACACATATATATACAATCAGAGACCCTACAACCAATATTACAGAAATACAAAGGATCATTAGAGAGTACTATGATCATCTATATGCTAATAATTTGGAAAATCTAGAAGGAATGGAATAATTCCTAGGCACCTGCAACATATCAAAATAGAACCATGAAGAAATTCAAAACTGATCATATCAATAACAGGAAATGAGATCAAGTCATAATAAAATGACTCCCAGCAAAAAAAAAAAAAAAAAAAAAAAAAAAGCCCCCTGAAACTGATGGCATCACTACTAAATTTTAGTAAAACTTTAAAGCACTAATATCGATCCTACTCAAACTATTTTAAAGAATTGAGGAGTGAATACTTTCAAATTTATTATATGAAGCCATTATTACCCTGATACTAAAAGCAAAGACACATCAAAAACATAAAAATATATATAAATAAAAAACAATCCCAGTATGATGAACATTGTTGGAAAAATTCTCACTAACTACTAGCAAACTGAATTCAGTAACACGTTAAAAAGGCCATTGATTATTACCAAGTGAGATTTATCCCAGGGATGCAAAGTTGGTTCAGTGTACACAAATCAATCAATGTGATACCCAATATAGATAGAATAAATGGGCTGGATGCAGTGGCTCACGGCAGTGATTCCAGAACTTTGGGAGGCCAACGTGGGTGGATCATCTAAGGAGAGAAGTTCGAGACTTGCCTGGCCAATATGGTGGAACCCCATCTCTACTAAATATACAAAAATTACCCAGCTACTAGGGAGGCTGAGGCAGCAGAATTACTTGAACCCAGAAGGCGGAGGTTGCAGTGAACTGAGAAAGCATCGTTTCACTCAATCCTGGATGACAGAGTGAATTGTCTCAAAAAAAAAAAAAAAAAAAAAAAAAAAAAGAAAGAAAAGAAAAAGAAAAAGAAAATAATGCAGAATAAATGATGAAAAAAAATTATTTCAATTGATGCTGAGAAAGCATTAGATAAAATTCAACATCTCTTCATGATAAAAACAAACAAACAAAAAGGCCCTCAAACAAACTGTATAGAAGGAACATGCCTCAACACAATAAAAACCATATATGACAGTACCACACCTAGTATTGTGCTGAATGGACCACACCTAGCATTGTACTGAATGGGAACAAATGAAAGCCTGAAGGTGTGGTGTGTAGATTACTCCTGTCTTCAGTAGAAAGACTGACTGATGAAACTATTAAAAACAGTAACTTCAACAAGTTCTCTTAAGGGTTTTAGGTTTTAAGGTTTTTAAAATTTAGATTATCATAAGGCTTACAAATAAACTGTCAGATGTAGAATGAGACAAGGTGTTCACTGTTGTTCACTTTCACCACTGTTATTCAGCATAGTTTTGAAAGTCAAGGTAGAGGAATTAAATAAGGAAAAGAAAAAAAAAAGGCATTCAAATAGGAAAGAATGACTTCAAATTATCCTTGTTTGCAGATGATATAATCTTTTATATGGGGAAAATAAGACTCCACCAAAAACCTATTAGAGTGGATAATCAAATTCAGCAAAGTTGTAGAATACAATATCAATATGCATGAATTAGTAGCCTTTCCATATATCAACAGTGTGCAATCTGAAAAAAGAAATCAAGAAATTAATTTCATTTAGAATTGTAGAATAGCTAGAAATAAAATAAGATATAGGAATAAATCCAACCAAAAGAGTGAAATATTTGTACAATAAAAACAACAAAAATTAATGCAAGAAATTAAAGAAGACACAAAAAATGAAAAGATATTGTTAATTGATTAGAAGAATCAATATTGTTAAATATTTATACGTCCAAAGCAATCTGTAGAGTCAATACAATTCCTGTCACAATGCCAATGACATTATTCACAGAAATAGAAAAAAAAAAATCTAAAATGTATATGGAGCCATAAAAGACACAAATAGATAGAGTTATCCTGAGGAAAAACAAAACAAAACTGGAGGACTCATATTACCTGACTTTAAATTATACTACAGAGCTATAGTATCTAAAACAGCATGGTACTGGCATAAAAAATGCCACAGACCAATGGAACAGAATAGAAAAAATAAAAATAAACCCATATATTCATACTAAACTCATTTTCAACAAAGGTGCCAAGAACATACACAATCAATTCATTAAATGGGGCTGGGAAAACTGGATATCCATGTTCAGAAGAATGAAACTAGATCTCATATCTCACCATGTACCAAAATCAAATCTAAATAGATTAAAACTTCAGTCTATGAAATTCTAAAAGAAAATATTGGAAAAAATTTACAGGACATTGGTCTGAGCAAAGATTTATTAAGCAATACCTCACAAGCACAGGTACCAAAAAAAAAAAAGATGGACAAATGATATCACATCAAATTAAAAAGCTTCTGCACAGCAAAGAAGGCATTCAAGAAAGTGAAAAGACCACCCATATAATGGAAGAAAATATTTGCAAAGTATCCATCAGAAAAATGATTAATGACCAGAATACATAATAATCCCAATAAAACTCTATAGGGAATACTCTAGTTAGATGAACAAAAGATATGAATAGATATTTCTCAAAAGAAGATAGACAAATGGCAAAAGGTATATGAAAAGATACTCAATATCATTGATCAGAGAAATGTAAATCAAAACTAAGGGATGAGAGACAATTTCACTGCAGGTAAATTTGTCTTTAGTCAAAAGACTGGAAATAAAAAATGTTGTCAAACATATAGAGAAAAGGGAACCCTTGTACACTGTTGGCAGAAATGTAAATTAGTACAACCTCTATGGATAACGGTATGGAGGCTCCTCAGAAAAGTAAAAATGGAACCATCATTTTATCCAGCAATCCCACTGCTAGGTAATTAGTCAAAGTATGAAAATTAGTATATCAAAGAACTATCTGCACTCTTGTGTTTATTGCAGTAGTATTCACAACAGCCAAGATTTGGAAGCAACCTATGAGTCCATCAGCAGGTGAATGGATAAAGAAAATGTGGTACATGCACACAATGGGGTACTATTCAGCCATAAAAATTAATGAAATATGTCGTTTGCAGCATGGATTGACGTGGAGAACATTATATCAAGTGAAATAAGTCAGGCACAGAAAGGCAAACTTTGCAATTTTTCACTGATTTATGGGACTTAAAAATTAAAGCAACTGAATTCATGGAGATGGAAAGTAGTACCATGGACATAAGAGGCTGGGAATGGTAGTGGCGCAGAGTGGGAAAGTGAAGATGATCAATGAGTACAAAAATATAGTTAGAATTAATAGGATCTAGTATTTGATACCATAATATAGTTTCTATAGTCAACAAAAATTTATTGCACATTTTTAAATAATAAAAGAGTGTAATTTGAATGTATGTAATGCATTCACCTCAAGATAAATGACTGCAGTGATAGATATCCCATTTGCTCTGATAGCATTATTACACATTGTATGCCTGTATCAAAATATCCCATGAACTACGTAAATATACTATGTACCCATAAATATTAAAAATTTAAAAATACTGTGCTAACTGAAATAATTCATACACAAAAGAACAAATACTGTGTAGTTCCTCTTACATAAGTTATTTAGTATAGGCAAGATGATAAAGAAAAAACTATGGGATTCTAAGGGTTGGGGAGTGAAGAAAATCCACACTTCCTTAATGAGTGAACATTTTCTGTTTTAGAAATAGATAGCATTGATTGTTATGTAATATTGGGAATGAAATTTAATCCAAAGTTGCTACATCTACATTTCATGGCAATGACTTCTTGTGAAATCGTCACAGCTGTTTCATAGAATTTGCTCTTCCCCAGTCCCCCACCCCCTATGCAGAAAACTAGTTTCAGTGGGTGACGTTGGCAATAGAAACCAGTAGCTTTGCTGTCAGAGAGAGTAAATACGATATTTTATGTTGAGGGTTGAGAGTGGGCAAAACACATGTCTTGGTCGAGCAAAAGTTATAGCAAAAGACATGGGAAACTTACAGTTTATTTAGACTGAGGCTGTTTAGTTTGGGGTTGAGTAGGAAATTAACCAGTAATTTACCAGAGATATTTTGGGAAAACAGCTACAGAAGAACTAGAGTGTCTTCCCCAACCTCCGCTGTCTGGGCCATATTGTGCAAAAACAGTGCAGGCCAGGGTGAATGCTGTGGCACCTAAAACCGAGAGTGCAATGAGAACCATTTGAAATTTGAATGTGCTTTTAAACACCCACAAAAATCAAACGTCATATAGCTTCCAGCCTTAGGGGTTTGACATGTTTCAGCAAAACCTATGTTCATATCATTGTCTAAAAATCTGACTATACAGACACAAATGCAACCTGTAAAAAACAGTTTAGAAGCTGAAAATACGGAGGAAAATAAGATATCAGCAGTCATAGTTCTCAGGAAACATTTCTTAGCTTAGGCCCAGAAAAAAATAACATAGAGGTAAAATAATAAAAATGTAAATAAAATAAGGCGAGACATGATGGTACATGGCTGTAATTCCAGCACTTTGGGAGGTTCAGGAGGGTGGATGTCTTGAGCCTAGGAGTTTGAAACCAGCCCGAGCAATGTGGCAAAATCCCGTCTCTACAAAAAATAAAATTAGCCGGGTGTGGTGGCACACGTCTTTAGTCCCAGCTACTCTGGGGGCTTAGGTGGGAAGATTGCTTGAGCTTGAGGTTGAAATGGAAATTTAAAAATAAATCAAATATATACATTATTTAAAGATATGATAAATAGGGTCAGGTGTGGTAGTTGATGCCTATAACCTCAGAACTTTGGGAGGCTGAAGTGGGTGGAAAAGTTGAAGCCAGGAGTTTGAGAGCAGCCTGGCCAATATGGTTAAGCTCTGTCTCTACTAAAACTACAACAGACAGACAGTCGTGGTGGTATGCTTCTGTAGTTCCAGCTACTCAGAAGGCTGAGGCCTGTAGTCCCAGCTACTCAGGAAACTGAGGCAGGAGAACTGCTTAAACCTGGGATGAGGAGGTTGTAGTGAGCCCAGATTGTGCCACTGCACTCCAGCCTGTGTGACAAAGACTCCAAAAAAAAAAAAAAAAAAATATATATATATATATATATATATATATATATATACACACACACACACGTATACTATATACATATATAATAAATGAAATTAACAAAAGCAAACCAAATACTTGACGACATAAACCTGTTAAATGTCATGAGGACATAAACCTATCAAAGAGTATCAGGCTTGGATATTTCTATAAGTAAATAATGATAGCTAAGGAGAAGAAACATGCCTTTATCATAAAAACGTCCTTTGGATTAAATGGCACACCACAAGCCTAAAACATTGTCTATGGAGTCAATAATGAAGAATGATGGTTGTCTGACTGCTGCCCCAACATGAATTGCAAAAGCATCCTGAATACAAAGCTAAAGTAAGTATGACTGAGAAGTGACAACGTGATAGCAGCCCTCACTTGTTCCTGCATCTCCTGGGCCTGGGCGTCCACTCTGGCCAGGTCGAGGATCCCATAAGCCTGCGCCTGCGTTGTGGGGACCCCTCTCTGGGTCTGGCCGAGGCCCGCTCCCTCTGCTTGCAGGAGGTGTGGAGTGAGAGGCGTGGACGGGAGCCGGGGCTGCACGGACGGGACGTGCGGGACGGTGTGGGTTCCTGGTAAGCACAGGCTCGGTGGGGCCCACACTCCGCGTGGCTGGCCAGTGCCTGCTGGTTTTGATCTGGGGACAGCTCCTTCTGGACTGCTGGAGTGCACGGGCTAGATGCCGCAAAGTCCTTCCCCAGCCATTGAGAGTGGAAGTTGGCTGGGCTTCTGGGTTGGGTGGGGACCTGGAGAACTTTTCTGTCTAGCTAAAGGTTTGTAAATGCACCAATCAGCACTCTGTGTCTAGCTAAAGGTTTGTAAACGCACCAATCAGTACTCTGTGTCTAGCTAATAGGTAGGGGACTTGGAGAACTTTTGTGTCTAGCTGAGGGATTGTAAATGCACCAATCAGCACCCTGTCAAAATGTACCAATCAGTTGTCTGTAAAACGGACCAAAAAACTCTCTGTAAAATGAACCAATAAGTAGGATGTGGATGGGTCCAGATAAGGGAATAAAAGCAGGCTACCTGAGCCAGCAGCTGCAAACATCTCAGGTGTACTTCCATGCTGTGGATGTGTTCTTTGGCTCTTTGCAATAAATCTTGCTACTGCTCACTTCTTGGGTCCATGCCACCTTTATGAACTGTAACACTCACCCCAAAGGTCTGCAGCTTCACTCCTGAAGTCAGCGAGACCAAGAACCCACCAATTCTGGACACATGACTATGTATTTCAATTATAAAATTTTAGTGTGAAGTCTCAAGTCTATTAGTTATACCAAATTGAATTTCAGAACATTACAAGAGTGTAGTGAAAGACAGGCTTTAATTTACTTTTCTAAATGGTCCTACCTCTCACGTACATTGAATTTAAGATAATATTTCTGTGTTTGATGTATTATTAAAAAAGGTTCCAGTTTTGTATATTTTTAATATATTCAGCATCTTACATTTACCTTATCCCTGGCCTCCTTAACATACTATAAGCTGAAATAGAAAATGCAGTTATTACCTTTTAAAATAATGTTTTATGTCAGTTCTTTCTTTATATCTTATTCTCTCTCTCTCTGTCCTTTTCACATATACGTACACAATCATGCACAACACACAACGGCCCACATCGTGATTTCAAGTTACATAATGCATGAGATGAATAATAGCAAATTTTCTTACTTGCTATAAAATTTAAATGTAAAAGTTACTAATGTGCTCTTTTTATCTAAGTCATTTGTGAAATGTTAATAAATATATGTCTTAGTTGGATATATTTAACAGGTCAAAGAACATGTCTACCATGCTTACTGTAACAAATGAAAGAATTGGTAGTTTTGTTCATATGTTACTTTTGAAAATTATATTTCCATTAGCTATTTTATATGGTAGCTATTTTATTCATTTTCAGGTTCCTGTCTGTACAAAACCTTTAGTTGCTAGTATGTCACAGATGAATTTATTTTTCGTGGTAAAACACATGTAAAATTTACTATTTCAAACATTCTTAAGTGTAAAATGTAGTGGATCTAAGTACATTCACATTCATTTCATTGACTGATACTTTGTACCCATGAAGCAACAGTTTCTCAACCCTCCTTCCCTCAGTGCCTGGCAAAGTGCGTTCAACTTTCTGACTCTATAAATTTGATTATTTTAGGTACCTCATATTAATGGAATTATATTATTTGTCCTTTTGTGACTTGCTTTTTTCACATGGCATGTCTATAAGATGAATCCATATTCTAGCATGTGTCAGAATTTCTTTGTCTTTTAAGGCTGAATAACAGTCCATTATTTGTATATATCACATTTTATTTATTTATCAATGACATGGGTTGCTTCTATCTTTCGACTATTCTGAATAATGCCGATATAAACCTGGGTGTAGATGAATTTCATTTTGTTTTTAAATTGAAGAAATATTTACTAAAAATAAAAATTCCTTTTAGAGATGGCTTAATTCACCATCATCTTTTTCTTTTTTTGACATTTTCCCTGGCAGGTGGTTATAAAAGTTTACAGACAATTATCATAATAACTTCTGAATTAGACTCTTTTCACAAACATCTTTAAGAAAAGTAACATGTTTTAAAAGGCTCAAAAAGTGTCAATGCTTCTGTATTGTATATACACTGAAGTTGGGATAATTTATTTTTAATACACACTGCAAAAGAAGCTTCTTTTTTAAACAATATTACGTACATTTAATAATACATTTTATGTGTGGTATTTGTATACATGTTTATATATGATTATATATGTTTGTGTGTAAATACACATACACACACAAACATAGATACTTGTGTGTGTGTGTGTGTGTGCAGTTTGTGTTCAAGTATTCAGAGCCTGGTGAATGAATCATTTATAATTTGAACTTATAATAAGGAAAAGGGAAACAGAGTGTCTTTGTTTATATCACGTGTTCAGAAGTGAAAATTAACTCTTGTAGGTCTTGCACATCTTAGATGAATAGCACAGGGCCTCCCAAAATAGTATATGATACACCTGTCTTTAGGGGTGGGCAGTTACAAGGAAAGCAAATTTTTTTCAGTGTACTGATGTAAAGGAATATCTTATAATTATGTATTTAAAAAGGTGTGTGTGCGTGTGTGTGTGTACACATGCATGATTGTGTGAACAGAGAAAGAACAACTTGCTAACATAGATACAGAAAAGGGAAAGAGAAATAACAATGTCAATAGTTTGATAGAGACAGGGAAGATAATGCAAACCCAAGAGGAATAAAAAGATAACACCAAAAAGTGTAGTCATAATATATGAAGTAATTTATAAATTTATAAAAAAACTATGAAAATTATTTTAAAAGCCAAACGTAGGATTAAAGAATCATGGTGATACTCATAATTTATTTAATAATGGCAAAATAGAAAGGCAGGTAGAAAGCTTGAAAGTTGTTGCTCTTGTGCTTATAACAAGAAAGAACCCAACAAACAGAACACTGACAATTATTATTAGAGCCATCAGAAAATTGAAGTCATAGGGCAAATTTCTGCACCCCAAACTTGGGACACAGACAGACAGATACAGAGAATCACAACTTGCTGTAACAGAAACCCAAGAGCAGCAGTCCACTGCTGAACCTGGTAAGGTGGCAGAAAAACTTATACTGTAATCAATGAATTGCTGGAGGCTTAATGTGGAAAAGCTTGAGAGTTAAAAACTCTGGGGAAGAAGAGTATTGAGAGGGTACACATTCATGACTCTTACCTCCAGGAACCCTCCTAAGTTCTCAAGAGAAGATAAGAGAAAAAAACCCTCATGCTCTAGGCAGGATGTATTTTTACACCTAGATAACTTATTTATCCTTATGAAGGCCGGCTCTCAAGTGAAACTACTTTACTGTACTAGACATTGACCAACCTGGGGAAGGGAAATGCATAACTCCAGCCCACTTTAGTCTTCCATAGATGAAATTGCCAGTTACATTTTCCTCTATCTAGCCTTATCTCACCTGTGTTGGACGTCATGGTTCCAACACAGCTGTGTTGTGAAGGTTACAGCCCGGGGGTACAGGCTTACTAAAACAGTGAGACATAACCATAAGACTATTAATCACTTTCTCTACCCCCATACCTTCCTAGGAAATCAGTAGGGCTACTATATAATAGCAGAGGTGTAGAAGGAAAATAATCGCACACCCCAGATTTTTTAAAAGCCTGACAGAGAAACCCAAAGACAGCAGGGGAGACAAAAACAAGGGCACAGCAGAATATTTTAGCGTCTGACACCTGCAGCTGGATGTAACAGGGAAGAGTCTAACTCCTAGCCCAATAAACATGAAACCTCATACTAAAAGCTAATCTACCTCAGTTTCTCCACAATACCTCATGTATGGCTTTATACAAAAAAATTACATAATACTAAAATACAAAAAAAAAAAAAAGTTTGAAGTGAGGAAATAATCATGAGAAGCAGATCCAGATATGGCAGGAATTTTCAAATTATCAGACCAGGAATTTAGAAAAAGCTATGTAGTACTTTGAGGGATTTAATGGAAAAAGTAAATGACTTGCCTGAACATAGCAGTGATATCTACAGATAGATGGAAACATTGAAAAAGCATCAAAAGGAGATGCAAGAAACCCAAAGTGCCTTTTATGGGCTCTTCAATATAATGAACACAGCCAAGATGAAGTAAATTTGAAGGCATGGCAATAACTAAACTGCAAAAAGAAAAAAAAGAATAAAGAAAAGTAAAACAATATACAAGAACAGTGATACTATTATTAAAGGTGTAAAATAAACAAATATCAGAAGTATAAGAAAGAGATAGAAAAGCTGAAGAAATATTTAAAGTATAGTAATGAAGAATTTTTTAGAATTAATGTCATCTGCCAAACTACAGATATAGGACATTCAGAAAACACTAAGCAGAATAAATATAAAAGTCTAAATGTAGGCATATCATGTTCAAACTGCAGAAAATCAAAGACAGAATAAATCTTGAAAAAAGCCAGAGTAAGCAAAACACCTTACCTAAAGGGAGCAAAGAGTAGAACTGCACTGGATTTTTCTTTTGTTAAACAAGTATATATGATTTCCGATCCATAAACATAAATACACAAAATGTTCCAGTCACAGTTATCTGCATCTATGTGTATATCTGTCTATATGAGCATAAAAAAAGTTACAACAGGTTTAAATTTTAGTCTGTTACCATTGTTTGCCACAGAGATTGAGAGTGAAAAATAATTTAAGAGAGGAGGATAGTGGAAACTATGAAGACTATTACTTTTTTTCCTTTAAAACTTTTTTTGTTTTTAAATTCTTAAAATAAGATTGTATCTTTTAAAACTTTGAAATCAAGCAAATGAAAATGAATTACGTACCAGAAAATTTGGCAATATGATCTAAACCTGTTTCCATTGAAACACAGAACATTAGTGTTGTAGAATATATTGTAATTATTGTTGTTATTATTATGAGCGTTTAATGATATTTTTCCTACTATTTGTATTAGTTTGAGGTTTTTTGTTGTTGTTATTTTTCACACTCTTCATTTGCTTTATTCTGCCTGAAGGTTTTAAATTTGAAGAGGATATTTGTCAGGTCTCTCTCTTTATTTTATTTTATTTTTATTTTTTTTTATTTTTTAGAGAATATACATTTTTTATGTGGTGCTTGCTTACATGGGTAAGTTATTTAGTGGTGACTTCTAAGATGTTGGTTCACTCATCCCTGAGCAGTGTACACTGAACCTAATGTACAGACTTTTAGCTCACCTACCTCCCACCCTTCCCTTTGAGTCCCCAAAGTCCATTACATCATTCTTGTGTTATTGGGTCCTCATAACTTAGCTCCCACTTATAAGTAAGAACATATAATATTTGATTTTCTATTTCTGAAAAATGTTCCAGAAACAAAGTCAGTTAACTAAACTTATATTATACCACTTTCAAACCCCTAAGGATATTAAAAAAAGATAAAAGCAGAAAAAAAAATTCCAAGGAAAGCAACTTCAAAGACTAAAGAAGTAGCCCACATATATAAAAAAGAACCAGCATAAGAACTAAGGCAACTCAAAAAACTAGAGCATCTTCTTACATCCATGCAATTGCATTAGTTCTCCAGAAACAATTCTTAACCAGACTGCAATGGCTGAAATTATAGAAATATAATTTAGAATATGAAAATAAAGGAAGATCTCTAAGATTCAGGAGATAGTTAAAACCCAATCAAAGGAAATAAGGAATACAATAAAATGATGCAGGAGGTGAAAAACGAAATGGCGATTTTAAGAAAGAACGAAACTAATCAGATATAACTAAAAAACTCACTTCAAGAATTTCATAATACAATGTCAAATATTAACAGAAAACTCATTCAAGCTGAGGAATGTACATCAGAGCTCGAAGACTAGCTATCTGAAATAACTCAATAAGACAAAAACAAAGACAAAAGAATAAAAAATAATGAACAATCCACTGAGAAATATGGGCTTATGTAAAGTCACCAAAACTACAACTCATGGGTATCCTTAAAAGACAAGGAGAGAAAGGAACTAACTTGAAAAACATATGTGAGAATATCATCCATGAAAATTTCACCAACCTTGCTAGAAAGGCTAACATTCAAAGTCAGGAAATGTAGAGTACCCCTGCAAGACACTATACAAAATGATTATTTCCAAGCACAGAGTTATCAGATTCTCTAAGGTTGAAATGAAACAAAAAGGTAAAAGACAGCTAGAGAATAAGGGCAGATTACCTACAGAGGTAACCCCATCAGGCTAACAGTGAACCTTTCACCAGAAACACTGTGAGCCAAAAGAGATTTGAGGGCCTATATTCATCACTCTTAAAGAAAAGAAATTACAACCAACAATTTTGTGTCCAGTAAACTAAGCTTCATAAGTTAAGGATAAAAAAGATCCCTTTCAGATAAACAGATGCTAAGATAATTCATTACCATGAAACCTACCTTAGAAGAGTTCCTTAAGGGAGTATTAAATTTGGAAATAAAAGACCACTACTGGCCACCACAATGGCACATTTAAACACATATCTTTGACACTACTAAGCAACTACACAATTAAGTCTGCACAATAACTAGCTAACAATACAATGGCAGGATCAAATCTCCAGATATCGACCTGAATAAAAATGGGCTAAATTTCCCAATTAAAATATTTGAACAGCTATCAAGTTGGATAAAGAAGTGCATTGGGAGTTATACCTGCTGTAAATGATGAGTTGATGGGTGCTGACGAGTTGATGGGTGCAGCACACCAACATGGCACAAGTATACATATGTAATAAACCTGCACGTTGTGCACATGTACCCTAGAACTTAAAGTATAATAATAAAAAAAAAGCAAAAAAAAGCTAAAAAAAAAAAGAAGTGAGACCCAACTATATGCAGTTTTTAAGAAACCTATTTCACATGAAATGACTCCCATAGGTTCAAAGTAAAGGCATAGAGAAAAAAGTCTAACAAGCAAATGGAAAACAGGGAAAAACAGAGGTTACTCTTCTCATTTTAGACTAAACAGACTTTAAACCAAGGATGATCAAAAAAGACAAAAAGGGTACATACTGATAACATGTTCAATTCAACAAGAAGGTCTAACTATTCTAAGTATATGTTCACCCAACATAGGAGCACCCATATTCATAAAACAAGGTCTTAGATATCTACAGAGATACTTAATAATAGTGGAAGATGTCAACTTCGCAGCAACAGTATTCGATTATCAAGGCAGAAAATTAACAAAGATATTTGGGCTTGAATTTCACACTTGACCAAATGGATCTAACCGACATCTATAGAACTTTCCATCCCTCAAAACAGAATATACATTTTTCTCATCTTCTCATGGCACATACTCTAAAACTGACCACATGATTGGTGATAAAACCATTATCATCAAATAGAAAAAGAAAAAAAAAATAAATCATATAATAAAATTCTCAAACATCAGGTCAGTAAAAATAGAAATCAGTACCTTAAAGAAATGCTGAAAACCATACAATTACATGGAAACAAAACACCCTGCTCCTTAATGACTTTAAGTAAACAAAATAATTAAGGCAGAAATCAAGAAATTCTTTGAAACTAATGAGAACAAAGATTCAACATACAAGAATCTCTGGGGTGCTGCTAAAACAGTGTTAAGAGGGAAATTCATAGCATTAAATGCTCACATAACAAAGTTAGAAAAATCTCAAATTAACAACCTCACGTCATACCTAGAGGAAATGTGAGAATAAAAGCAAATCAATCCTAAAGCTAGCTTAAGACTAGATAACCAAAACAACAATAATTTGAGCTGAAATGAAGAAAATTGAGAGAAAAAATACAAAAGATCAACTAATTCAGGAGACTGTTTTTTGAAAGAATAAGATTTATAGATCAGTAGTTAGACTAATAAAGAAAAAGAGAAGATTCAAATGAACACAATCAGAAATAACAAAGGAGATATTACCACTGACTCCACAGAAATAAAAAAAAATAAATAAAACTCAGAGACTACTATGAATATCTCTGGCACACAAATTAGAAAACTGAGAAGAATTAGACAAATTCGTAGAAACATACCACCTCCCACAATTGAACCAGGAAGAAATTGAATACCTGAACAGACCAATAATGACTTTCAAAATTGAATTAGTAACAAAAAATTTACCAACCAAAAAAAGCCCAAGACCAGAGGGATTCACAACTAAATTATACCAGATACTTCAGGAGGAGCTGCTATTATGCTTACTAAGACAATTTCAAAAAATCAACGAGGAGGAATTTCTTTGTAACTCATTCTGTGATTACATCATTATTCTGATACCAAAACCTGATAGAGACACTACAAAAAAAGACATTAGGCCAATATCATTGATGAATATAGTTGCAAAAATCCTCAACAAAATTCTAGCAAACTGAATCCAGCAGTATATGAAAAAGCTAATACCCCATGATCAAGCAGGCTTATTCCTGGAATGCAAGGTTTGTTCAACATATGCAAAATAATGAGACACATCACATACACAGAACTAAAAACTAAAAAACACATGATTATCTGAATAGATACAGAAAAGGTTTTTAATAAAATTCAACATCACTTTATGTTAAAAGATATTTAAAAACTGGCCACTGAAGGAACATAACTGAAAATAATAAGACCTATCTATGACATACCAACAGCCAACATCATAGGCAAAAGCTAGATGCATTCTCCTCAAGAATAGGCACAAGCTGGACACATTCTTTTTGAGAACTGAAACAAGATAAAGATGTCCACTCTCACCACTCCTATTAAACATAGTATTGAAAGTTTTGGCCAGAGCAATTAATTGACAAATAAAAATAAAAGACATCCAGATAGGAAGTAAGGATGTCAAACTATCCCTGTTTGCATTGAGCATTGAAAAACTGGTCAATACCCTTAATTACTAGAGAAATGCAAATCAAAACCACAAATGAGATACCATCTCACGCTAATAAATGGCTGTTACAAAAAGTCAAAATATATTAATAGCAGATGTTAGTAAGGTTGCAGAAAAAAGGGAATACTTATACACAGATGATAGAAATGTGAATTAAGTTCAGCCATTGTGAAAAACAGCTTGTCAATTTCTCAAAAAACTTAAAACAGAACTACCATTTGACTCAGCAATCCCATTATTGGGTATATCCCCAAATGAATATAAATCACTCTATCATAAAGACATATGCATGTATATATTCACCATAGCATTATTCAAAATAGCAAAGACATGAAATAAACCTAAATGTACATCAACGGTAGACAGAATAAAGAAAATATATGTGTGCACCATGGAATAGTGAACCACCATAAAAAAGAATGAAATCATGTTCTTTGCAGCAACATGGATGAAGTGGGAGTCCATTATTCTAATCAAACTAACACAGGAATAGAAAGTAAAATACCACATATTCTCACTTATAGTGGGAGCTGAACACTATGAACTCATGAACACGAAGAATGAAACAACAGGCACCAGGGCCTACTTGAAAGTGGAGGGTGGGAGGAGGGTAATTATCAAAATACTACTTATCAGGTGCTATGCTTATTACCTGGATGACAAAATAAGCTGCACACCATACCCCCATGATATGCAATTTTCCCATATAACAAACATGCACGTATGCTCTTGAATCTAAAATAAATGTTTTAACAAATATATATGTATGTATATGTATATTTATTGAAAAATATTTTTAAATATAGTATGTGGGCTAGCTTCAAACAGATTGAAACCTCGCTAAATTCTCTTTGAACTTGTTTCCTCCTTCCCTGTAAAATGTGGGTAATCTTAGGCTAAGGAAAGTAATATATGTGACATTTTGGAAGTTAATATAGTGATTGGTGAATAATATTGCTGTATTTAGAAGAGATTTGTCATAGCTTTATTTTCTCTTAATTGAAATTTAAAAACATAGAGGAATAAAAAAAGTTATATTTCTAAAGACATTTTAAAAATATGGCTATTTAAAAGATAATTCTTATTAAATACAATTATGTCATAATTACTTTTACCTGGAAATGTTACATAGAAATTTATATTAGAATAAATAATATTTTTGTTTGATAAAAATGAAAAACATTCAAATTAGAATTTATTTTTGTTCTTCAAGAACATAATTGTGGGCTGGGCACGGTGGGTAACGCCTGTAATCTCAGCACTTTGGGAGACCGAGGTGGGCGGATCATGAGGTTAGGAGATTGAGACCTTCCTGGCTAACACGGTGAAACCCCGTCTCTACTAAAAACACAAAATGTTAGCAGGGCATGATGGTACATGCCTGTAATCCTCAGCTACTCAAGAGGTTGAAGCAGGAGAATCACTTGAAGCTGGGAGGCAGAAGTTGCGGTGAACTGAGATCGTGCCACTGCACTCCAGCCTGGGGGAAAGACAGAGACTCTATCTCAATAAAAAAGCAAAAAACAAAACAAAACAAAACAAAAAAGTACATAATTGTGTATGTAGAAAACTCCAATAGAATAATTAAAAACCTACCAGAATTAAAAATATATTTTGAAATATTGCCTTAAAAACACAAAGCAAAATAATAATAATAATAATAATAATACCAGCAACAAACAATTGGAACATAACATTTTAAACATAAATTTCATAAAAACACCAAAATGATGAATTATTAGAGGCATAATTAACAAAACGGTGACAATTTCTTTCAAGGAGAAAAAGCATGCTTAGATTTAATTAAATAGGATATACCATACTCATAATTGGAAGAATTGACATTATTAATGTTATTTAATCCTCAATCTTTTTTTATGCACTCAATGTAGTCCCAATCAAAATACTCATAGGGTATTTTGTAGAAATTATCATGATAGATCTAAAATTACGAGGGTATGCAAAGGAACTAAATTATGAACATTTTGTAATATGTAGAAATCAGGTGGAAGATTGTCACATTATCATAAGGCTAACATTCACATTATCACAAGGCTAACAATTGATGACAGTGGCATCCCATCTCGAGCAGCTGCTGTGAAGACACCAGCTGCAGTGTGAGAGTGGCAGCCAGGACTGTATGCTCCATGGAGCCGGTGGGAGCCAGGAACAGGTGGGAGCCATGTCCCCTACTGAGTTGAATAGACGGGAACCCTGCCCTCCTGGGCACAGCTGCAACTACCTAGTTGAGGCTGCCAACCCGAGCATCTCTGTACTTTTGGGCGCCCAGGAATCCCCCATCCCCACAGGCTCAGAAGGCAATAGAGAAAATGTTTCCAGGGCATGTCAGAGACCTTCATAGCAGCTGCTCTCATTACAGGCCCAGGGGCTAAGATAAAAAACTAGTATTTTGGGACTGGCCCAGGGCGCCCCTGCTGTGTGCAGCCTAGAGACTTTGTTCTTTGTGTCCCAGCTGCTCCAGCCTTGGCTAAAAAGGGTCAAGGCACAGTTCAGGCCATGGCTCCAGAGGGTGCAAGCCCCTAGCATTGGTAGCTTCCATCCTTCCTGCAGGTGCACAGAAGTGAAGAATTGAGGTTTGGGAACCTCTGCCTAGATTTCAGAGGATGCACGGAAATGTCTGGATGTCCATGCTGAAGTGTCCTGCAGGATTGGAACCCTCATAGAGAACCTCTGCCAGGGCAGTGCAGTAGGGAAATGTGGGGTTGAAATCCCCACACAGAGTTCCCACTAGGGCACTGCCTACTGGAGCTGTGAGTAGATGGCTACCATCTTCCAGATCCCAGAATGGGAGATCCACAGTCATTGTGCATCAGGCACCTGAAAAGCTTCAGGCACACAACACCAGCCCATGAAATCAGCCAGGAGGGTATGTATACCCTGCAGATCCAGAGATGGAACTGCCCAAGCCTGTGAAAGTCCAGCTCTTGAATCCGCATGACTTGGATATGAGACACGGTATCAACGGAGATCATTCTGGAGCTGTAAGATTTATCTGCCCTGCTAAATTTCAGATTTGCCTGGGACCAGTGGCCCCTTCATTTTTGCCAATTTCTTCCATTTGGAATGAGTGCATTTAATCAATGCTTGTACCCCCATTGTATCTAAGAACTAACTAAACTGCTTTTGATTTTACAGGTTTATGGGCAAAAGGTTATTGCCTTGTCTCAGATGCGACTTTGGACTGTAGATTTTTGAGTTAATTCTGAAATTAGTTAAGACTTTGGGGGACTGTTGGGAAGGCATGATAGATTTTGAAATATGAGGACATTAGAATTGGAAAGGATCAGAGACAGAATGATATGGTTTGGCTCTGTCCCCACCCAAATCGCCTCTTGAATTTTAGCTTCCATAATTTCCATGGTTTGTGGGAGTGACCTGGTGGGAGGTAATTGAATCATGGGTGGAGGTCTTTCTCATGCAGTTCTAGTGAAAGTGAATAAGTCTAACAATATCTGATGGCTTTATAAAGGGGAGTTTCCCTACACACGACCTCTTGCCTGCCACCATGTGAGACGTGACTGCTCCTCTTTCACATTCTGCCATGATTGTGAGGCGTCCCCACCCAGGTGGAACTGTGAGTCAGTTAAACCTGTTTCCTTTAAAAATTGCACAGTCTCAGGTATGTCTTTATTAGCAGTATGAGAAGAAACTAATATAACTGTGTGTCATCTTGTTAAAGTTTTGGGGAGATTAATTAGCAAAGTATTTTAGAGAAAACATTGTTTATCAGTTCCTGTGTCTTCCATAACAAATTACAAGAAACATATTGATTTAAAACAAGAAATGTATTATTTCACAGTTCTAGAGGACAATGTCCAAAATCATTTTTATTGGGTTGAAATAAAAGTGTAAGCAGGGTCACATTCCCCCAGGAACCACTACAAGTGAGTAAATTTCTTGTGTCTTCCAGCTTCTGATGACTGCCTGCATTCCTTGGTTGTGGGCACGTCATTTCAATTTCTGCCTACTGACCCCAAGGACTTCCCCTCTTCTATGGAATGTGTTCAATCTCCCTCTACCTGTAATTGCATTTAGTTATGTCTACCCAGGAAATACAGGTAATTTTCTTATTTTAATATCTTTGTTTATTCCCATCTGCAAAGATAATTTTTTCTTATAAAGTTATTTATACATTACAGGTACCTGGAATTAATATATTTGAGAGTCAAGCATTTTGCTTACCACAATTGACAGAATTTTTTAAATAGACGATTTCAAGCTATTTTGGTATATTTCATAGGATCAGTTTTCTTCACTGATAATTCTAGCTTTTCTCCATTTAGGTACTTAATATGTTTGTCTTTCCCTAGGCAGCTAAAGTTGGACACATTCAAATTACATTTTTGTCAATGGTGTGTGTTTTCCTAGTGTGATTCATAACATTTATTTATTTATTTTTAATCATCTACTGCACTAACCAGTAATTGTAAAATTGAAGAGGCTCAGCCAGCCTGAGGGGGTCAATGACAATGAGATAATCTGAAATCCACTTTGTTATACAGAAATAGAAATGTTACATAGTTTGAACCCATCTTTTTCATTGACTTTTTAGCTATAATTTTTACATTACATTTATTTTTTCCTTAGGGATTTCAATATGTATTTTTAACTTATTAAAACACACTTTTAGTTAATATTGTATCAGTTTATATGTAATGTAAGTGACTAATGACTACTTATTCTCATTTTTCATGCCTTCTCATAGATTTCATGGTTTTCATAAATATTATAAGTACATACATTATAAATCCTATAATATAGTATTATCAGTTTCTCTTTACATAGCCATATATTATAAAAGATTAAAAGTAATAAAATATTACTGTATATTTACCAAAATATTTGCTATTATTGCAGCTCTTCAGTGATTCATGAAGAACTGAGTTTCCATTTTATGTCAATGTTCTTTACGCTCAAAAGACTACTTTCACATTTTCTGTATTCAGGTGTATTAGAAATAAACACTTTTTATTATTATTTTCATGCTTTAGTTTTTACTCAATCTTCATTTTTAAATGACTTTTTTGGCATGTATATATTTTTGGTTGACATTTTTATCAGAAATGTAAATACGTTGTCATATTTTTCTGGCTTTTATTGTTTTTGACAATGAGTAAGCTATAATTACTCTGCTTCTTCCTTGTTATACAATATGTCCTTTTTCTTTTAAGCTTTTCTCCTTAACTTTGATTTTTAAAAATTTGACTATGATTAATTAGTGACTGTATCTTGGATTTATCCTTTTTTGTCTTTGCTGAGATTCTTGCATATATTAGTGTATTTATTTATTTATTTTTATTATTATTATTATTATTATTTTTTGACAAAGAGTCTTGCTCTGTTGCCAGGCTGGAATCCAGTGGCACAATCTTGGCTCACTGCATTCTCCACCTCCAGGGTTCTAACTATTATCCTGTCTCAGCCTCCTGCGTAGCTGCGATTACAGGCACATGTCACCACATCCAGCTAATTTTTTGTATGTTTAGTAGAGACGGGGTTTCACCAAGTTGGTCAGGATGATCTCAGTCTCCTGACCTCGTGATCCTCCCACCTCGGCCTCCCAAAGTGCTAGGATTATAGGCGTGAACCACCGCACCCGGCTTTAGTTTATGTTTTTAAACAAATATGTAAAGTGTTTAATCATTATTTGCTCAAATATAAGATTGAACTTTTTCTATTTCTGAGGTTTAAATTTTATGCAGTTTGATACTTAATATTATTCAATGGTTTATTGAGGTCTGGATTTTTTTCTTAAATGTTTCCTCTCCTTGATATAGAGATTGAATACTTTCTACTGATTCATCTTCATCCCAGATTAAACATTTCTTTTGCCATTTCAAATATAATTGTACTTCCGTCTATTGTAGTTTTCACTCCAAGTATTGTACATTTCAGTTCTAAAATTTTATGTGCTTATGTTTATAGCTTAATTTCCTACAATTTGATGTATATTCATTCCTTATAATCCCATATTTTCTTTAAGTCCTTGAACATGTTTGTGATATTATTTTCTAATTATGTATCACATTTTTCTGCTTCTCAGCATGTCTAGTAAATGGTAATTGTGACCTGGACATTTGGAAAAGTAGAAATTCTAGATTTTATCATCATTTTTTGAGGAATCTCAAGGGTTTGGGGGGTCTTGTTTGGTTTGTTTTTATAGTCAGGTAGTAAATTTACTAATGGGTGAAGTTGATCCTGCTGAAGCTTGATTTGTAATTAATCAATTAATTTTTTTAGTGAGTCACGAGGTGCCTTAACTTTAGGACTAGAACAACATTTCTCTAAAAATGTAGCCTGTCTGTACAATAACCAAGAACCCAAGATATTCTGGGAGAGCCTTCCTCTACTGTTCATCAGAATTCCTAAAACTGACAGCTCTACGCGTTCTCTGAAATCTTTCTACGAATCACATATCTCCTTTCCTTTTTGTTTAATGTAATTTGGTTTCATTTATGTAACTGTTTATCTTTATATGTGCCACTTCCCATTTCCCTCATTCTATTTTAGGATTCCCAACTGTCTTAACTATAGTTAACTTAGCTCATTTATATTTGCTGTCTGCCTTATGGTGAGTTTTCCTTCATAATATCATGTGCTGACTAAAGATTTATTTTTAGATTTAAAAGTGTTCTTACATTATTGTATAAAATACTTTTATATAGTGTGTGACATCAGCAAGGAGGCAAGGTAGAAAGCTTCTAGTCTTTGCTCTGCCACAGAAACACTGGATAAACAACATTAACAACCAAAATAGCTTTGTGAGAAATCTTGTAACAAGTTAAGAAGCTGTAGAAATCAAGCAAACATTTGGTTGCCATTGTCCCACTTCCTTTTCAATGCAATGCCCTACAAGAAATGCTAAAGTGAGTTGTATCATTTAAAATCTCTAAATGTTATCTGAGTTTAGATTTTTCATTTCCATGGAATGATTGATTTTTTTTAACATTTGAACATTCTTAGTACTTCTGTAAAGTATCAAGATATATATATATCCACATAAATGTAAGTAAATAGCTACATGTGTGCATGTGTGTATATGTGTAATTATTTTATTTTTAGCATTACAGTATTTTTGAATCACTCATGTCCTATTGGTAAATCTGATAATATTTATTGTGATTTGATATTTTCACATTCTACTTAAGACTAAGAAAATGTACATGTTTAAGAAAGAATAAAGAAATTTCTTTCTTAGTAGAGTAAGGTAATTTACTTTCTTACATGAAAAAACAAAAATATACCAAGTTGTTTGTTTATTCTCATTTATAATAATTGTTGTCATTGCATACCTCATATCACTTTTAGTAAGAAATCAGATTTAAAAATACTTACGTATATTTCATTTTTTACTTTCACCTAAACCTGTCTTTACAGTTTCTTACAGTTGTCATTTCAATTTAATTAACATATTACTTTATTCTTTGGCAAAGCAGCCCACACACTCCCAGAAATATGAAGTTTTTGTGAAATGCAAATCAAGAAGTATGCAATGAAAAGTGCTTTCATCATACTACTTAAAATGGCTTATTACATTTTTAATAGATGTTGTAGGAAAACGCATGCAGTTTTTTAACATGGCCCTTAGATCTGTTGCTTAATACATCATTTATAGAAATTTAATTCTTTCTGATATCAACATTATACATTTATACACATATGGGAACTGTTTTACACTATAATTTTTCTGAAAATCATCCTAATCATGTTTGTTTAGTATTTTTTCTTCATATTCCAACATAAAATGTGTGAAGTTTCTGTTACAAGAGTGAAGTCCTTCGTCTTTTACTCACTTACTCACTTCTCTAAATATTGCTATATAAAGATGTGAATCATAATTAAAAATTCATTTTCTAAATATGGCTGTATTGTATTAATATTTACTGAGCTTATAATTATGTCCTTTCATGCAAATATTTGATACTAGATCTTTGGGAATAATTAGTACATGTAAACAATAAGTGTGTTACATTTTGGTGTTGTACTATCAGAATTTTTATTTGTTAGAGTTTATAATTAGAAACAAGTTTCTATGTTTTTATTCTGTGCAAACCCTATTCAATATAACTAATAGATTATCAATATTGAATCTTCTGTCTAAGTCTAAGTAGACAGCACTTGCTGTTGCCATGCAGAGACAGAAAGTTTAAGTTAAATATAACTATTTATAGTAGCTCACTGTATTTATAATTATTTAGACCATTGCATATATAAGACACTCATTATGTTCACAAAATAAGTGGACTCATTATGTTCACAAAATAAGTGGCTGAATAATTTTATTTATAGCGTTTCCTCTAGTATTAATATTTTAACTCTGTAATTTTAAATATATTTTCATAATAAACTTCTACAAGGAATCAAAAGGAAATTTAAAAATAACATTCTGTAAACTACTACTACTCATCCATGTAGTTACATCTACACTTGAATATGACTTCATGAATTCAAAAAATTATACCTATAACAACATGTATGATACTTTTTAACAACAAAGTTTCTATCAGTCATGAAAAGTTTTTGTTGTTGTTTTCTGTGGCATATGCAGAGAATGCAATATATATATATCACAATATATATTTTCATTGTAATAAACACTTCATTGGTCTTATTATTGAATCTTCTGTGCCCATTCCATTCACAAGGGTAATAATTCAAGAACATTTTGGAAATTTTATTCTCAGCCAATCTCTGATTTATGCATAGATGTGGAATTGTCATATTTGTGTTATCTAGAATTATTGTATCTATATTTTCCTTACTATGGGAAGCATCTGAAAACAAAACTTATACACAGAATGCCATTGCAGATACAAGGGACATGACATCGTTGAATCACTGAATTACTCATCAGTCAGATTTCTGAAGTGCAGCTTATGTGATCAAACATGTCTAATTACTATTTTAATGTATTAAATTCACTGGGTTTTGTTGTTGTTGTTAATTGTGGTTTACATCATGTTAAAACATTTGAACCCTCTGGTGTTCAGAGGCGAGAGTTACTGGTAGCTTCAACATGTGAAAGTTTTATATCAGTCATTCTTTAAAATTAATTTATTTATTTATTAATTTTGAGATGGAGTCTCACTTATTCTGTTGCCAAGGCTGGAGTGCAGTACCGTGATCTCAGCTCACTGCAACCTCTGCCTCCTGGGTTCCAGTGACTCTCCAATCTCAGTCCCCTGATCAGCTGGGACCACAGGTGCATGCCCCCATGCCCAGTAATTTTTATATTTTTAGTAGAGACGGAGTTTCATCATGTTGGTGATGCTGGTCTCGAACTCCTGACCTCAAGTGATACACCTGACTTGGCTTCCCAAAGTGTTGAGTTTACAGGTGCTAGTCACCACACTGAATCTAGTTTTTCTTTAACATTTAAATAAGAAATACAGTAGTATGTATAAATATTCCAAAATTTAGTATTTACATTTTAAATTCAGTTTATTTATATGTAAAATCTAAATGTAAAAAAGAAAAATAGGCAACCTTAGATCTGTTTCAAATGTGACATATATACATTTTTTAAAAAGTAAGGTAAAGAAATATCAATTTGCCCAAGTTGACACAAAAAAATAGAAAATAGACCATAGTAGGTACTCACAAAACTTTGAATAATAATTTATATTCTTAATCTCTGTTCTGTACTACTATTCTGGCCATAGAGCAAGTCCTGTGGCTTACCGACCTCTTTGAGGTTTCCATGAGAATATGAAGAAAGAAAAAAAGAAGGTATTTTATATCTTCTATATATTACACGAAGTTCTAAATATAAACTGGTCTTTTTCCTAAAGAATATAGTTATATGCTAAATGCTGTTTCTAGATTCGTTGATTATAAAATTCAATTATTGTTAAAGATTTGTGTAATATGAAGAGTGTATCAAGCTAATTTTGAACAGTATGTGAAGGGAAAAATTTGAACCCTATTTGTTTTTTTTGTTTTTTTTGTTTTTTTTTTTTTGAGACGGAGTCTCGCTGTGTCTCCCAGGCTGGAGTGCAGTGGCGTGATCTCCGCTCACTGCAAGCTCCGCCTCCGGGTTCACGCCATTCTCCCGCCTCAGCCTCCCAAGTAGCTGAGACTACAGGCACCCGCCACCACGCCCGGCTAGTTTTTTGTATTTTTAGTAGAGACGGGGTTTCACCATGTTAGCCAGGATAGTCTCGATCTCCTGACCTCGTGATCCACCCGTCTCGGCCTCCCAAAGTGCTGGGATTACAGGCTTGAGCCACCGCGCCCGGCCTCCCTATTTGTTTATCTAAGCTGAAGATGACAAAAATAAATTTTCACTCTATTTCTACTTAATTTTTAAATAAATTAGGCAAAAAAGTAAATGCTTAGTACAATCAATAAGAGAAGACCGATTCAGAAGAGATTAAAAAGTAACCAGTAACACATCTCAATCTCAAGAATGCAATAGAAAAATTCATGGTGATGGAAGTGCTCAGCAAAAACAAAATCATGCAAATGTAATAGAGTTATCAAAGATTAAGGGAATTTTGGTCTGTTACGGAAGGAATGTTAGCATTTCCTCCTCCCAAATTCATATGTTGAAACACTAATCTCTCTCCAATGGGATAGTATTGGAAAATGAGGACTTTGGGATGTAATTAGGTTATGAGGATGGATTTGTGCCCTCATAAGAAGAGACAGAAGAGAGTTTGTTTCCTGTCTCTCTGCTGTCTATCATGTGATGATACAATAAGATGGCAAAACATAAAATAGACTCTCACCAGGCGTTGACTTTTCTAGCACCTTAATCTTGTATGTCCTAGCCTTCAGAACTGTGAGAAATATTTGTTGTTTAAGCCACCTAGTCTACGGTAATTTTTCTATAGCCTCCAGAACTCACCACAACATAGTTCAACAAAATATTAGTCTCAGATAGCTTTGAATTTTCCTTTTTTTTTGTTTTGTTTTGTTTTGTTTTGTTTCGTTTTGTTTTGTTTGACTCGGAGTCTCGCTCTCTCGCCCAGGCTAGAGTGTAGTGTCTCTGCTCACTGCAAACTCCGCCTCCCTGGTTCACGCCATTCTCCTGCCTCAGCCCCCGGAGTACCTGGGACCACAGGCGCCCGCCACTACGCCTGGCTAATTTTTTGGATTTTTAGTAGAGGTGGGGTTTCACCATGTTAGCCAGGATGGTCTCGGTCTCCTGAGCTCGTGATCCGCCCGCCTTGGCCTCCCAAAGTGCGGGATTACAAGCGTGAGCCACTGCGCCCGGCCTGAATTTTCCTCTTAATGCAAACACAACCCACAAGGAGTGGACTGTGAACATAATATCCTTCAGGTGATGGGACCAGTGCTTGGGAAAGCTTTTGCAAACAATTCTCGCAACAAAGAATGAGAAAGAGGATTCTCTAAGGAGACCTCAAATAAGAGCAGAAGAATTACCGAGTCTCAATCTTTTGTCCCCAGATACTTGGGAGAAAGCAATGATAGTAAGGATAAAAAAGGTATGGCTGGAACCCAGTGTCCTAGGGAAAAATACTCATTTTTTCACCATCTTTGACTTAAAAAAGACGCACTTGTTAAATATTTACTATCAAACCACTGGGTTTAAATTAAATTATAGAAGTAATTACATTTAACAGAAAGTTCCATACATACCAATAAAATAAAGATGGTAAATCTAAATAAAGAGAAAAGATTAATTATATGCTATTTTTCTTCAAAAGCAATTTTCAAATGTAAGAACACAAAATGTTTGAAAGTATAAGTATGAGAAACCTTTCAAATACTTCCTAAAAGAGCTATAGGTACGTATAGCTACGTTAAGGAGATAAAGTAAACCTTAAGGAAAAATACAGCACAAGGGACAAAGATTGTAATTATAAAAGGATCTTTTCAACAGGAATGAGTAAGAATTCTAAGTGTGCAATTAATAAGATAGTTGTCCTATATAATACAGTATTTAAAGATAAACTAAATTAGAATTTGAAATAAAGACAAATCTACCAACATCTTTTGGTATTCTTAAAAATCTTTTTCAAGTGAGACTATTTTTAAAAAGTTAGATTTAGTAAGTAACATCAATAAACAACAGATTTCATTGAAGTATATAGCATGCAAATGCTTTTCAAAGAACCATGTGTCATTTATTTACCAAATCTATTTATTGACCAAGTCTATTTACCAAAATAGATTATATCCTGAGTCATAAAAAGGTTACAGCAATTTTAGAAGACATGACATATAATTTCCTGCTGACTTTAAAATTAAATCAAATTCAATAACAAAAAGTTAATTAGAAAATTTCCAGAAGTTTGAAAATTAAATGACAGTCTGAACAATAAATCAAAGGGTAAATAACAGTACATTTTATTAAAAAATGAGTAAATCGATAAAATAACAATATTTACTAGATTTAGGAAAGCAACAATCATAAGATTTTTAATGTCATTAAATAAAATATTATCAGCAAAAGGTTGAAAAGTAATGACATAGATTTCCCAAATATACATAACAAAATGTAAGTTATATGTAAATAAAGCAGAATACAGGAAATAAATATGATGAAGAAACTTGTGAAACAAAATATAGATATAAAATGAGAAGAACTAAAAATTTTTAAATGAAAGACCAGAGCAAACCAATAAAATTTCTAAAAAGACTAGAAAACTAATGAGAAAAATATAGATTAATAATATCACAACTTTAAAAAATTCTATGTACGGATACTAAATTTATTTAGAGTACAGTTAGGCAATTGTAGAAAATAACTTTTTGTCAATTAGTCTGACAATTTAGATGATAAAGGCAACTTTTATGAAACACTGAGAAAAATCCTAATAATAACATAAAAATAGTCCTATGTGTATATGAAAATGTCAAGATTCCTATATGAACCTAAGAAACTGAATTTGTAATTTGAAACACTCTTATAAAATCAATTCTAGGATCAGATGGTTTACTTACAAATTCTTCAAAACATTCAAAGGAGAAATATCACTAATTTACAATCTGCCAGAAAATATAAAAAGTTAGAACACTTTTCATTTAATTTTTATGAAGAAAATATATGTTTTATATAAAAACTAAGATATAAGATAAAATAATGATGAGGTTATAGCTCTTGTAAATATGTATATGTTTGTGTTAATATCTCTTGTATCTATATACATAAAATGCTATCAAGTTAAGTTGATGGTAGATAAAAAGCAAACTACCTAATAATCATTTGACATTTTGCAAGAAATGTAAGAATGGCTTAAAATTGAAAAGCAATATAATTTTCTGTGCCAATAAATTTTAAGCAATCATGTAATCATCTCAATAAATGCCATAAGTGCATTGAATAAAATCCATTTGTGATCATAAATAAACTCTCAACTTATTAGAAATAGAAGAAAATGTATAGTTCTGACACAAGGCACTCGTAAAAGTCCTACAGAAACAGTAATACATACTGAAACAATAGTATATGCTAATGAAGTAGTGAATAAGGAAATCAACTACATACGGTTGAAAGAAAAATTATATTCACTTATATTCAATTGCTTTTCTAGGACTCATTGGAGAACTGAGATGGTGGGACAAATTTAACACCCTGTGCCTCCCCCAAATTTGGAGACATAGAAATAAGAGCTGAGATCTGCTTTTCTGGAGCAGAAGGTACTGGAGCCATGAGCTGGTGGGACCATTTAGATGCATTGCTAGAGGCTAGTGTGAACTGATATGAGACTGAGAAAATTGCAGAAGATTTAGTCTTAGGAAGTTTCAACATTTGGTTATTTTAACTTCAGTTACCCCACTAAGTTCTTATCAAAAATATTTGAGGGAGATTGCCCTCACAGTTCTGGCAAGGGGAAGAAAAGAGTATCAACTGTGAAACAGTTCCAAACTATTCGAGATAGCAAAGGCATACTCTTTGGAACAGAAGACTTATTTCAAAGTCTTTTCCTCAGGAAGAGTGGCATTAATCCTACTCCTGTTCCTCTAGTTTTCATATTTCAAACAAGGGAGGAAAACCATGTATATCACTTGGAATCACTTGAGAAGGTCACAGCTCAGAGACACAGGCTCAAGAATTTGATTTACTTGGAAAATTATAGGACATTCCTCTCCCTACAGATTACTACCACACTAATAAGTTTTAAAATAATAGCAATAGATTATAGCTGAAACATTTGCAAGCAAAAGCCTTTTTTTGAGGAGGAGGACTTAGGAAAACCCAAGTGAAGAATAAGAGCAAAAATAAAGACACCAGAGGAATTTTAAGCTTCTGTCACCTACGGCAACAGAAAATATTAAAAATTTAACAGAAAACATTTAACCCCTAGTTAGATTAAATCTTCAAACTCTAGTATTATTTACCTCAGATCTTATTAACTAATACACTGTATCTGGATTTAAATAACAACAGCAACATAAATTAGAAGGCATTTCAAAATAGAAGAAAATAAAGAGTGTGAACAAAAAAGGAAAGGAAAAGAACCAGACACATATGTCTATCCTTATGCCAGTACCACACTGTCTACATTACTTTTGCTTCACAGTAAGTTTAAAATAGGAAGTCTGAGCTCTTTTACTTAAAAATATCTTAAGAAAACACAAATAGAAACACAACATACCCAAACTTTTGTGATGAAACAAAAATAGTACTCTTAGAAAAGTTGGTAGCAATCAATGCCAAAAAAAGAGGAAAGAACTCATATAAACAACCTAACTTTACACTCAAATAACTAGGAAAAGAACAAATTAAGCTCAAGCTTACTAGAAGGGAAAAATTTTAAAAAGATCAGAGCAAAAGCAAATAAAATGGAGACTAGAAAAGTAATAGAAAGATCAATGAAACTAAAAGTGAATTTCTGAAAAGATAAAATAATTGACAAACCTTTAGCTAGAATAACAAAGAACAAGAGAAAAAAGACCCAAGTAAACAGTTTTGCTATTCATTTTTCTTTTAGTTTCTTTCTTGACTCATTGGTTGTTCAGGGGAGCATTTTATTTTCCACATATTGTGAATTTTCCAATATTTCTCCTGCTATTGATTTCTAGTTTTATACCATTGTGGTTGGAAAAGATAGTAGATATGATTTAAATATTTTATTTTTATTTGGACTTGTTTGTGGTCTGTGTTCCATGTACGTTAGAGAATAATGTATATTCTATGCTTTGGGGTAGAATGTTCAATATATGTCTGCTAGGTTAATTTGGTCTAAAGTGTAGTTTAAGTTGAATGTTTCCATATTGAGTTTCTGACTAGATGAGGTCATTGTTGAATAGACGTATAGAAGTCTGCAGCTATGATTGTATTGAAGTCTATCTCTACCTTTAAATCTTTAAATATTTGCTTTATATGTCTAGGTGCTCCAATGTGGAGTGTGTATATATTTGTATTGTTATATCCCCCTAATCAATTGACCTCTTTATCACTGTATAATGATCTTTCTAGTCTCATTTTACAGTTTTTAATTTAAAGCCTATTTTATCTAATGTAAGTATTACTATCCCTACTCTCTTTTGGTTTTCATTTGGATGAAATCTTTTTTTATCCCTTTGCTTTCAATTTACGTATGTCCTTAAAAATGAAATGAGTCTCCTATAGGCAGCATGTAATTGGAATTTTTAAAAGTCCATTCGTCCACTGGAGTATGTCTCTTGATTACAGAATTAAACCCATTTAAATTCAAAGTGATTATTGATAGGTAAGGAGTTACTACTACTACCATTTTGTTACTTGTTTTCTAATTGATTTGTAGACCTTTTCTTCCTCTCTTCCTCTCTTACTGTCTTTAGTGATTTGATGATTTTCTGAGTAGTGGTATGCAGTGAATCATTTATTTGTATCTTTTCTGTATCTACTGTGAGATTTTATTTTGTGATCACTATAAGGCTTACATAAAATATCTTACAATTATATCAGGCTACTTCAAGCTGATAAAAAGATTGACAATTTACACAAACTCTACATTTTTACTATTCCTACCCCACATATGTTTATAATATCATAATTTACATCTTTAATAATTTTTATCTATTAACATATTATCATAGATATAATTTTTATTAATGGTTTTGTGTTTAATCTTCACATTATAAATATAACTGATTTTCACACCACCAGTAATTTTCCCTTTCCATGTTACAGTTCTTTGAGTTGACTATATACTTACTTTTGCCAATGAGTTTTATACACTCACATATTTGCATGTTACTAATTAGCAACATTTTCCTTTGGCTTGAAGGGCTCCCTTGGTATTTTTTTATAAGACAGATTTGGTGGTAATAAATTTCCTCAGATTTTGTTTTTCTGATAAAGTATTTATGTCCCCTATATATTTGAAGAACAGTATTTCTGATTATATTATTTTTGTTTAACATTTTTTTTTTTCTTTCAGATTTTTAAACACATCATCTCACTCCCTTCTGGTCTGTAAGTTGTCTGCTGAAAAATCCTAAGTTAGTCTTATCGGAGATTCCCTTGTATATAACGAGTTGATTTCCCTTGCTGCTCCCAAGGAGCTCTCTCTGTGTCTTTATTTTTGACAATATGATTATCATTTCTCTCTGAATGTGTCTTTTTGGATGCATCCTGTTTGTATCTGTTAAACTTCCTAGGTCTGGAATATAGTTTCTTTCTTGGACTGAAGAAGTTTTCTGCCATTATTTCTTTGGTTATGTTTTCTGTCCCTTTCTGCTTCTTTTTTCTCTTAGGAATTACAGCAATGTGTGTATTATCTCACTTTATGGTAAAACTATCCTGTCTTTTTTATTCATTTTTTTTTTCTTTTTATTCCTCAGAATGGGTGGTTTTCAATGACCTATCTGCAAGTTTCCTAATTCTTTCTTTCACTTCTCTGGTCTGCCATTGAATTCCTCTATTACATTTTTGAGTGTTATTATTGTATTTTTAGCTGTATATTTTCTGTTCTGTACTTTTTGAAACATTATTTATCTCTTTGCTGAAATTCTTGTTTATGCGCTGGTCTCCTAACCTTGGTGAGCAATTTTGTTTCTTCTTTTGAATTCCCTCTCCAGTGCATCATATATCTCCATATCCTTAGGGTTGGCTTCTGGAGACTTATTATATTCTTTTATTTGGAAGATATTTTTCTATTTCTTAATTTTCCTGTTCCTTCATTTTTATTGGCACTATGTATTGGTTTCTGTATATTAGATAAGACAACTACTTCTCCAAGTCTGGTTATGTTAGCCTCATGTAGGAGATATTCCTTCACAATCAGCCCTGCCAGAGATTCCAGGTTTCTCTCAATTATTTGTGATTTTTCCACCCACTCTTTTTCCACTCTTAGTGACTTTCAGGAGATTACTATGTGCCAAGTTGTGTTATTGCATTGAAACGGGTGTGATAATTAAAATAGAAGCCAGTCTCTCAGGCAGCACCTGGAAAGTTGGAAGGTTAGATATGTGTTCCAGCTTCTTCTTTTCTTGTACAGAAGCTGAGGACTAAATTTTATCTACCTCTTACTCACCTTAGGCCAAGGAGATGATCCATGGCTAATGCCATGGAAAAATAGCATGGAATAACAGCCATAGACTTGTGCAAGTTTAAAAATCACCTTTTGTTCTCTCTGCCCTAGGAGACTCAGGAATTTAGAGCCCATCAACTTCCAAGGTTAAGTGACTTAGTAGCCAGAACCTTGAGTTGGGGCTATAACCATGGGTACTTGATGTGTGCAGAAACTTCTATCACAAAGAGTTTGCAGACCTAGCTTTTTCACTGAAACAAGCCAGAGAGGAAGGTGTGGGGAGTGCCTACTCTCCTATTCAGCTTTGCAAAGGCCACACAACCTCCTCCTAGGAAAAATCTGCAGCCTGGATTTATCACTGGAGCATTCCAGTGAAGAAGTCACAGGGAGTGCCCATCCTCCTTTTCAGCTTCATTGAGGTCTCACATTCTCCTTCCAGAGGGAGACTTCTAGGCTGGGGTTACCACTGCAGCAAGCTAAAGAAGAAGATAAAAATAGTGCCCTCCTGTTTAGGCTTGAGGAAGCTAATTTATGTATTTATTTTCTATATAGCCTCCCAGGTTCAGGCTTTTTTGAGTCACGACCAGAAAGAAGAGCAGAAAAAGTGTACATCCTAACCTTTCCAGAAAGAAGTTGAAAGCCAGAATAATCATAGAGTCTATGGCTGCTGAAACTGCAGTTCAACTTGCCCCCTAGCCCCAGCTCCATTCTTCGTATTTCAGGAAAATTCTTTGGTACACTCCCTTCTTCTCCTTAAGAAAGGTGACTTAAGAGCCAAACTCTCTGTCGGGTACCATAAAAGTTGGAGTGGTATAAACTATATGTGTAGTACAGATCCCTCCCCTCACAGGAAGAAGTTGGGAGTTGGGTTTTCTTCTCTGATTGTAAGGCATTGTGCTAAAGATCTGATTTGTACTCAAGTGCATTTTCACTTTCCCTATGCATTTTCTTTGAATGGGGGTAGACAGAGTTTCACTCTATCACTCAGGCTAGAGTACAGTGGCATGATCTTGATCCACTGCAACCTCCACCTCTCTGGTTCAAGCAATTTTCCTGCCTCAGCTTCCTGAGTAGCTGGAATTACAAACATGCACCACCATGCCCAGCTAATTATTGTATTTTTGGCCAGAGATGTGGTTTTGCCATGTTGGCCAGGCTTGTCTCCAACTCCTGGCCTCATGTGATCTCCCTCAGCCTCCCAAAGTGCTGGGATTACAGGCATAAGCCATCATTCTCAGTGTTTTCCCTATGCATTTTGATTTGAATATTTTCCCAGTCATTTACTGTACAAGTCTTTCAACTAGATTTTGACTCTCAGTGAAAGGATCCTTATGTAGGTGTTTACCCTTTGTGTCCATTGAAGGAGGAGTACTCAAGAACTTCCTATTCTGCCATGTTGCTGATATCATTCTACATTTTTAATAGAAAGCTCTTTGTGACTAGTAGTGACAATCAAAAGAAAATAAAAGCTAACATTGAAAGAGTTCTTCTTCTAAATTTGTAAATGTGGCCATAATCCATCTAAGTTAAGGGGGGAAAATAGAAAAAAAAATAATGCCATGGCTGTAAAACCTATGATGTACCAAGGAGCAAAGACAACTAGACTGCTAATTGTTAATTTTAAATGATGCTACTAATTCCGAATTAGTGTCTAATTTTTAGCAGCTGTTCACACTTTTTAAAGGAGAAAGTCCATTTATGAACTGAAGTCCAATACTGGCATGAGAAATGCTACATGTATACATTCAAAGGAATTCTCAGAGAAAAGCAAAACCCTATTAGATATTTTTAAATAAGGGAATATGTGACCTTTAAATGTCAAGTGGGGTGATAACTTCAATTTGGCACATATAATATGTTTTGTGACTTTATAACTTTTCAGAATATTTTAAAAATAAACTTTTAGATTTTTAAAATGTTGAATTATAGTAAGTAAAACTATAATTAAATTCTACATTGTATTGTTTTCATATGTATTTATCATATTAAAAATGCTAAAAGCTCTACAGATCTGAAAATATAGTTTTCTACTTTATACTTACCTTTGAAGTAATGTTGGATTATGCAAGATTGCATTATATGGTATTCATAAATGTATTCCTTTCATAAATGTTGCATTTCTCGTATTTTATTTTATCTTATTCTGTCCATACATATTTACAATTAGTCAATGTGTGAAACTTAAGTTTCCATACCCTGATATTTTTCATAGAAGTTCATTTTAGACTTCATATAAGATGAAATTAATCTATGGTGTAGCAATTCCTATGCATGACATTCTGTCTCATGTATATCTTCTAGAACATAGGTATAGAAAAATCTTTGAAATATAATTGCTCTCTACTGACTATCTAAATTTTGTGGAGGGATACATTAAAAAGAGAAAAGGAATAAACTGTGTAGTCTAGCTAATAAAATTACTATAAACCATATCTTTCTCATACTACTTTTTCTATAAAAGGAAAATCAGGAAATGTAGAATAAAACATCATGCATTTTAATTTTACTAATTATAAATATCAGAAAATTTTCTCTAGTTTTCTTTTTGAGAGTTTTATTTAAACTACTATTTTAAAAACTTTCTCTTCTATTATGTGCCATGACAACATTTTCTTCAGCTAGTTTTTACCAAATTTATTAAGATATATATATATAAAATATATAGCCGGGCGCGGTGGCTCAAGCCTGTAATCCCAGCACTTTGGGAGGCCGAGACGGGCGGATCACGAGGTCAGGAGATCGAGACCATCCTGGCGAACACGGTGAAACCCCGTCTCTACTAAAAAATACAAAAACTAGCCGGGCGAAGTGGCGGGCGCCTGTGGTCCCAGCTACTCGGGAGGCTGAGGCAGGAGAATGGCGTAAACCCGGGAGGCGGAGCTTGCAGTGAGCTGAGATCTGGCCACTGCACTCCAGCCTGGGCGACAGAGCCAGACTCAGTCTCAAAAAAAAAAAAAAAAAAAAAAAAATATATATATATATATATATATAAAATATATAATATGTAGTAAAATGAACATAGTTAAAGCATCCAATGTGATAAATTTTAACATATGTATACATTTATGAGACCTTTACCATCTGAAGGATACCTGTTAATTTTCCAAGTTTCCTCTGGCCCCACTGTAGTTCTTTTCTTTCTGTTCTCTCAGTCTTCTGGCTCATGTAATACCCTGGCACAACTGATCTGCTTTCTGTCACTATAGATAAGCTGAATTTTTTAGAATTTTTATGTGTGTGTGTGTGTATATACATATATATATATAGAGAGAGAGAGAGAGTTTTTTTAAAAAGTAAGGGAAAATAAGATAAGGATATGTGTGTGTGTATATATATGTGTGTGTATATATATATATATATTCTGCATGCATATATATATAGCCTGCATATATATATATATACACACACACACACAAGTCACACACATGCCTGTGTGTGTGTGTGTGTGTGTCTGGCATGCTTTACTCAAAATAATTATTCTGAGAGCCATCAATGTCATGTAATTGCATGTATCAATAGTTGTTTTTTTATTGCATAGTAATATTGTTTAATATAACCCATAGTAATATTGTTTGCATATAACCCATTTTGATTGCCTATTCATTGGTTGATGGGTACTTGGATTGTCTCCAGTTTTTGGTTACACAATTAAACTGTGCTGAACATTAGTTTATATTTCTTTCCTTTCATTTCACTTTCCAATATGATTTTACTGTAATTACCTGGAATGAAATAGCAGATTCACATGAAAGCTGTAGGATTAACTTTTTAAGAGTACAAAACTGGTTTTTAAAGTGTTTCAACCATTTTACATTCACATTGTATGAGTTCCATTTTCTCATTATTGTCACCACCATGTATAAGAAGATTTTTTTAATTTCAGTCATTCTTATATATTGATATTGATATATATTTTAGATCATATTTTTTATTCCCAAGTGTGTGATGATGTTGAGCATATATTTGAATACTTCTTTGATATCTGTATGTCTTCTTTGGTGACTATATAAATTTTTGCTGAGTATTCAAGTTGGACTACTTATTTTCCTATTATTTCCTATGAAAACATATTCACATATTTGAATATATAGTTTCTTTATTGAATTGTCTTTGCAACTTCTCTAGAAAAAAACCAAACCTGTATTTGTTGAAATTAGGTATGGTGATCTTCCAAACACATTCTTTGAATTTTTGGACTCATCTAAATCCTTTGCATTTCTATATAAATTTAAGAATCAATTTATATTAAAATGAAAAATCTTACATAGTTTTGTTTCGAATTGCACTGAACCCACAGTTAAATATGAGATAGTTGATATGTTAACAATATTGAGTGTTTTAATCAATATATCTGGTGTATATCTTAATTTGTCCCTATGTGGAGAACTAAGGAACATAATGAAGCTGGTTGGCTGCTTCTAAGTTCACTGGACAAAGTGATGAAAGAAAATGATGAACTCAGAGATTCTATCTCCCAGCTTCAGAAGCAGATACTGAGCCTCAAATTTGCTAAAATTGCCCAGAGTGAGGGTCTTATCTCCAGTAGAGAAAGAGCTGAGATTGTGAAAAACAGACACAAGTTCTCATCATGCGAGTGACTGACCTGCAACAAAAAGTGCATGCACAGCCTTGCCAGGTGTCTATTTTTGAAGTGAGGGTATTGATTGGAAAAGAATGGAACCCTGCAACTTGGGATGGGAAATTGTGGGAGGACACCAATGAAAATGGGGACACTGCATTTTTAAACTCTGGTGAACCTTTTTTGCCTGAAGAAACAACTTCCCCATCCCCTGTAGTCACAACATCCCCTCCCTGACCCATGCTGCCATCAGATTTCCATCTTTGTCTGAGGAGATAAACTCTGAACTGCCTGAGGCAACAGTGATGGTTTCCCCTGAGGCAGTTGCCAGGCAAGATAATGTTGATTCTCCTCAGCAGCCACCCCCAATACTCCTGTTTCCTTCTAGACTTCCTCCATCATGGAAAGGGAAGAGGTTTGTCCTCATTGAAATAGATATTAACTCTAGGTATGGGCTTGCCTATTCTGCAGCCAATGCTTCTGCCAAGACTACCATCTGTGGACTCACAGAATGCCTTATCCACCATCATGGTATTCCACACAGCATTGCCTCTGACCAAGGCACCTGCTGTATGGTATTTGTCCATTTCTTAAGCAATGCTTTGCAGTTATATTGAGCAGTTAATACACATAATTATGTATTTCAAAGTATTAAAAATTTCCAATGATATTGTAACTTTTTTCAATCTAGAATATTTTGCCATTTCATCCTAAGTAATTACCATGAAGTCATATTGGAGAGTGAAATGATTAAAAAACATGTTAACTAATGTTTAACACAGTTTAATTGTATGACCCCAAACTGGAATCAATCCAAATATACTACAATGTAGTAATACAGTTTATTTTGTATAACAATCTTCTATACTGCACCCTTACTATTTCACTTATTAGTTCTAGCAGCATTTTTGCACACGTCATAAGATTTTTTTATATAAATAATTGTGTCTTCTACAAATAAAGACAAATTTATTTATTTATTTATTTATTTTCAATGTAGATTAATTTTACTTGTTTATTTTATTGGATTGGCTAGAGTTTTCAGTATAATGTTGAATGGAAATGACAACATTAGACATTCTTATTGTGTTTCTTATCTTTGAGAGAAAGCATTTTGTTAAGTCTAGATTTTTCACAGATGTTCTTTAACAAGTCCATGAAGTTTTCTCTTTTTTTATTGGCTAATACATATTTTTATAAATTTCTGTTAAAAGATGTTGGCTTATGGCAAATATTTTTCTACTTCTAGCTTTTTTTCTCTTTTTAGTCTTCTAAAATGGAGGAATACATTGTTTAAATTTTAATGCACACTCAGTACTGTATTCCTGGGATAAAACTTACTTGTTGATGACGTACTTATTCTTTTGTATATCGTTAAATTAAAATTTCAAACACAGTTTGTTAAGAATATTTCCATCTATGTTTATTCGGATTATTGGTCTATAATTTCTTGAATTGCAATGGTTTGTTTGACATTAAAGTAATGTTTCATAAAATGAGTTAGCTGCTATTCCAGGTTCATTTTATGAAACATTCGTTTATAAATTGAATGAAGCATGATTTTGTAATTATTTGATTTTCAGTTAATTCTAATTTAAATAATTTTAAAAATATGTGTAGATTTGTATTTTCAAATTCAGTATATGTTCTTTTTATAGGAGTTAAATAATGCTTATTTTTTTATTTTTATTTATTTATTTTTGAGGTGGTGTATCACACTGTCGCCCAGGCTGGAGTGCAGTGGTGCGATCTCGGCTCACTGCAAGCTCCGCCTCCCGGGTTCACGCCATTCTCCTGCCTCAGCCTCCGGAGTAGCTGGGACTGCAGGCACCCTCCACCACGCCTGGCTAATTTTTGTATTTTTAGTAGAGAGGAGGTCTCACCGTGTTAGTCAGGATGATCTTGATCTCCTGACCTCGTGATTTCGCCTGCCTCCGCCTCCCAAAGTGCTGGGATTACAGGCGTGAGCCACCACGCCCGGCCATAATGTGTTCTTATTAAACATGAATGGGTATATAATATACACCAATTTGGGAAATTTTATACAAATATTTATTAGCTCAGGCTAGTTAATATGTTATTTAGATGTTTTCAATACTTTATCTGTGAATAAGAGCTATGTGAACATATTTGGCTTATTGAGGTTTTGACAATTTCTGTACTTTTCAGCTAAATTTCATACTATTACATCTAAAAAAACATTTTATATTGTGCATCAATTTGGGCATCTCATATTTTTAATTGTTGAAATTATGCATTTCTAAATGATATAATGTGTGTTTATCCCTAATAATTTTGTTAACCCAGAATATTATTTTTTAAAAATGTAAATATAGGCCAGGTGCGATGGCTCATGCCTGTAATCCCAGCACTTTTGGAGGCCAAGGAGGGTGGATCACAAGATCAGGAGTTCAAGACCAGCGTGACCAATATGGCGAAATCCTGGCTGTACTAAAACTACAAAAATTAGCCATATATGGTGGCAGGCACCTGTAGTCCCAGCTATTCGGGAGGCTGAGGCAGGAGAATTGCTTCAACCCGGGAGGCGGAGGTTACAGTGAGCCAAGATCGTGCCACTGCACTCCAGCCTGGGTAACAAAGTGAGACTGTCTCAAAAAAAAAGAAAAATGTAAATATAGCTATATCAGCATACTTTTTGATATAATGTGGCCAGTCTGTTTTCTTACATTTTTCTGTTTTTATTTATTTACTTTAAAAATAATGTGTGGGTACATAGTGGGTGTATGTATTTACAGGATACATGAGATGTTTTGATACAGCCATGCAATTTGAAATAAATACATCATGGAGAATGGGGTATGCATCCCTTCAAGCATTTATACTTTGAGATACAAATAATCCAATTACATTATTTCAGTTATTTGAAAATATACAATTAAGTTATTATTCAATATAATCACCCTATTGTGCTGTCAAACAGTAGGTCTTATTGATTTTTTCTACTTTTTTGTAACCATTAATTATTCCCACCTCTCCCTCCGACATCCAGCACCATTTTCAGCCTCTGATAACCGTTCTTCTACTCTCTATATTCATGGTTTCAACTGATTTGATTTTTAAACCCCCAAATAAGTGAGAACACAAAATGTTCATTTTTCTGTGCCTGGTTTATTTTATGTAACATAATGATCTCAGGTACTAACCATGCTGTTGCAATGGACTGGATGCCCCTCTTTTTTATGGCTGAATACTACTCCATTGTGTATATGTATCACATTTTCTTTATCCATTCATCTGTTGATGGACACTTAGGTTACATCCAATTCTTAACTATTGTAAGTGCTGCAACAAACCTGAGTGTGCAGATATTTATTTGATATACTGATTTGCTTTATTTTGAGTATAGACCCAATGGTGGGATAGCTGAATTATATGGTCTCAATTTTTAGGTTTTTGAGCAATCTCCATACTGTTCTCCATAGTGATTGTACTGACTTATATTCCCACCAATAGTGTACAAGGGTCACCTATTCTCCATATCCTTACCAATGTATGCTATTACCTACCTGTCTTTTGGATGTAAGCCTTTCCAACTGGGGAAAGATAGTATCTCATTGTAGATTTTTGCATTTCTCTCATTATGAGGTTGAGCCCCTTGTCACATGCATGTTTACCATTTGTATGTCTTCTTTTGAGAAATGTCTATTCAAATCTTTTGTCAATTTTTTATCAGATTATTATATATTTTTTTCCTATAGAGTCGTTTGATCCCCTTATATATTCTGGTTATTAATTCCTTGTCAGATGGGTAGTTTGCATATATTTTCTCCCATTCTATGCATCGTCTCTTGATTTTGTTGATTATTTCCTATGCTGTATGAGAAGAGAGTGAAAGTATTCTAGAATGAATACGAGAAGACGAGTATGAAAAATTAAATTACCATGAGTATGGAGAAAGGGCAGCATTCCACACCAATTGTGGAAGAGAACTGTGGGCCTGAAGAATAATCTGTAAGTTTGATACCATTAAATAGTAACAAAATCTCTTTATTTCATAATTACCTATAGAGTATACATGTATAGTTTTGGGTTTGGTAAATATTCCCCTAACTGATGGCATACACATTAAAGTGAAATATTTGTAAGAAAAAAATCAAATATTTATTTGAACATTATATTTTAACATGAAAGCCAAATAAAAAGTGTTAAAAGCAGAAGATATAATATAATATATAATGTCCTCTAAGTAACTTTCAAATATTAAAAAAAAGATAGTTTGAAACTTTTTAAAAAGGTTTAATGCTAAACTTTGTAAAGAGGTATTATTTTATCATTTATGTCTTCAAAATTTTTTTCAAAATATTTCTCGAAGTTTTATATTTATACTTTGTAAGTTTATGAAGACACAGTCAAGATTCCAGGGAAAATGATTATTGACAGATCACTAACCTTAAAATGATGAGCTATAGTTTACAGAGATTGGATGCAAATAATCTTCTTAGTTGATATTGACCACAATTCCATCAGTTTTTGTTACAATTATGAATCAGTTTTTCAAACAATCCCCAAGAGAAAGAAGGGAGGGAGGGAGAGAGAGAGAGAGAGAGAGGGAGAGGGAGAGAAGGAGAGAGAGAGGAAGGAAGGAAGGAAGGAAGGAAGGAAGGAAGGAAGGAAGGAAGGAAGGAAGGAAGGAAAGGAGGGAGGGAGGGAGGGAGGGAGGAAAGAAGGGGAAGGGGAGGAGAAGGGGAAGGGGAAGGGAGGGAGGAAGGAAGGGGAAGGGGAATGGGAAGGGGAAGAGAGGGAGGAAGAAAGGAAGACAGGAAGACATCAATTTCTCCAAGACACTAAACTATTGATTTCTGGTGCTTAAATTGTCACAAAATTTGCAACAGAAAGCTACTAATGCAATATATCTCTGGTCAATATGTAGCACAGGCAGATGTTTTCACTCCTACCCCCCAACCAAAAAAAAAAAAATACTGATGCCAGAGCCTATTTTACCATGTATGATAAGGTAACTAGAAGTTTGTTTCACTTTCATTTCAAAATGTTATTTTCTATTTTTTTCTATGTAACCCAGTTGGATCTGGTCACTTTCTGGTTGACTTTCAAAATGCAATGATTTACCTCACTATAATGTTTGTCTTAGCCAATTACATTATTTTTGGTAGGAAGTCATGGACTTGGGTGTCAATAATTGCTTTCAGGAAGTCGCAGATGAGAGAGAAATGAACAGGAATAAAAGCATAAATTGTGAAGAAACTATGTGGACCTCACTTGTAAATTTGCAGAAGAATTGTCCACAAGGTAATGATTAGAATCATATACATTATTTTGTTGAAATAAAAACATTCTGAAAAGTTTCTGATATATAGAATTTGCTCGTAAACATTTGCTTAATTAAATTGACCAGAAGGTAAACACAGTGGCTGGAAGACATTTAAAAAATACTCATGCAACACATTAAAATAAATAGAAACTTTAGGAAACTTGGGACTAATTATGGTATTTGTAACAATGAACTTACTTTAAAATGTATACATTTTGTTTTCTCATTAAATCTGGAAATTAAGCGGGCACAGAATGATGTAAGGAATAATGAACATTATCAAAATATGGATTCAACTCTTCACAGCAAAACATGCAATTTAAAGATAAACCTCACAGAGACTTATACTGAAAAAAAAAAGTGCTTTGCAACGAAAAACATAAGAAAGAAGGCTGGTCCGAATATGGGCTAGTCTGACGTTGATGATACTGTGCAGCATTTTATATTAGGATTCAATGTGGCTAGTCACGTCAACTTTAATACATTCAAAGCTGTTATAAATCAGGAAGCCATCTAAACTCTAGGAGAGAAAAAGGTATACCTCAGCTATTGGTAAAATGTTCTTAGGATTCCGTTTGCATGTTTATCTCTCTAAATTTGAAAAAGCTGGAGAGTCTTTATTGGATCCACATATGAGCTGAACCTCTCATCTGTGCATACAGCTTACAGCCTATAAGCTTACAGCCTATATTTCTATATTCCAGAAATGGTTGCTGGTAGACATATCTTTGAGGGTTTATCACGTTTGACCCTCAAAGAACATTTGGTTGTGTCTACCTTTTATTTTTTCTCCATGGGGGATTTTCTGGTGAAAACGGGAAAACCTACTAGACAAATTGTGAAAGAACTATTAAAGAGCCATAACACTCAGGCTGTGTCTTTTTGATCAGTCTGCTTCTAGGGCACTTATTTCAAGACTTTGAAATAGAAGGATCTGGTGTATAGAAATGCTTGAGTTTTGAACATTGATTTTGTATCCTGAGACTTCGCTGAAGTTCCTTATCAGCTTACAAGATTTTGGGCTGAGTCAATGAGGTTTTCTAAATATACAATCCTGTCATCTGCAAACTGAGACAATTCGACTCCCTCTCTTCCTATTTGAATACATATCATTTCTCTTGCCTGATTTCCCTGGCCAGAACTTCCAATACTGTGTTGAATAGTAGTGATGAGAGAGGGCATCCTTGTCTTGGGCTGGTTTTCAAAGGGAATGCTTACAGCTTTTGCCCATTAAGTATAATATTGGCTATAGGTCTGTCATAAATAACTCTTACTATTTTGAGATATGTTCCATCAATACCTCATTTATTTAGAATTTTTAACATGAAAGGATGTTGAATTTTATCAAAGGTCTTTTTTGCATCTATTGAGATAATCATGTAATCTTGTCATTGCTTTTGTTTATGTGATGGATTACGTTTATTGATTTGTATATGTTGAACCAGCCTTGCATTCTAAGGATGAAGCCAACTTGATCATGTTGGATAAGCTTTTTTGATGTGCTGCTGAATTCAGTTTGCCAGTATTTTATTGAGGATTTTCCCATAGATGTTCTTTCAGGGATATTGGCCTGAATTTTTTTTTTTTTCCATCTCTGCCAGGTTTTGCTATCAGGATGATGATGGCCTCAAAAAATGAGTTAGGGAGGAGTCCCTATTTTTCTGTTGTTTGGAAGAGTTTCAGAAGGAATGGTGCCAGCTCCTCTTTGTACCTCTACTAGAATTTGGCTGTAAGTCCATCTGGTCCTGGGCTTTTTTTGGTTGTTAGGCTGTTAATTACTGTCTCAATTTCAGAACTTGTTATTGGTCTCTTCAGGGATTTGACTTCTTCCTGGTTTAGTCTTGGGAGGGTTTATGTGTTCAGGAATTTATCCATTTCTTCTAGATTTCCTAGTTTATTTGCATAGAGGTGTTTGGAGTATTCGCTGATGTTAGTTTGTATTACTGTGGGATCAGTGGTGAAATCATGTCCTTTGTAGGGACATGGATGAAGCCAGAAGCCATCATTCCCAGCAAGCAAACACAGACACAGAAAATCAAACACTGCATGTTCTCACTCATAAGTAGGAGTTGAACGATGAGAACACATGGACACAGGGAGGGGAACATCATGCACAAGGTCTTGTGGGAGAGTGGGAAGCAAGGGAAGGGAGAATATTAGGACAAATACCTAATGCATGTGGGGCTTAAAACCTACATGACAGGCTGATAGGTGCCACAAATCACCATGGGACATGTATACCTATGTAACAAACCTGTACGTTCTGCACACTTATCCCAGAAATTAAAATAAATTAAAAAAATTAAAAAACAAATAGAGGGATCTGACCTCTAATCTTTTCCTCCTTTGCTTGCTGAGATTGCAGGAATGCTATGGCTTGTCATTCAGAGGCTTTTTGCTTGATTGTTAGACCCTGAACTTGTGCAGCTTAAGAGTTGTAAATGTGTGTGAAACGGAGATAGTCTGGTTGTTATGCTGAGTTTTCCATCTCTTTCTTCTCATCAAGATCTTGCCCTTCATTCTACACTTTTGTATTTCAACCCCAAAAGAATACTGGTGTGTCCATTGGTTTCACTGTACCTAGCAGAGTCCCTCTGTCTAGGAAAAGTTCAGATTTTAAGCCTTAAGTGACTTAAGTCCAGATCCACAAATACACTTATGGAAAAAAAAAATGTTACCTCAGAATGTCATTTCAGCTGTCTTCCATAATCCCCTCACCAGAAAGTTGGCCCCTCCTGTCTTGGAGGCTTCAATATTTCTGTGATGTTTTTACATAGATGTTCTTAATGCAGCTTTTCTAGTTTTTTTTTTTCTTCTGGGGCACTAAATCTACTTCATTCTGTTTTACTATTGGTATCCCAACATATCTGTTTATAAAATAAAAAATATAGATTAATATACAGAAAATTTGATAACATATGCAACCATCTCAATGTTTTTATAGTGTTTTCTACCAGAAAGTGGCACATAACCAATGTCTGTTGTTGCCTTTGACTGCAGAGTGAGAGTGATAATCTGTTCCTGTTTGCCTGGGACTTGTGAGGTTCTCAGGATGCTGGACATTCAGTGGTACAGCAGTAAGTGTCCCTGGAATATTAAGATGAGTTGATCCACCTAAAATAAAAATCTACTAATGCATTCATTTTTAATGTGGGAAACACATGGGAACTCCAGATATGATGGCTTTTATTGTTCCTACTTTACACCAATGTCATGTGCCGGAGCAACGCAATGATATTCCAAAATTCTTCTGTTATTAAAAACTTACGTTCAAACTCATAAAAGATTCAATCTCACTACTTGCTTCTTTTCTTTGAGAATATTACAAATACTATTTTGAAATAAATTTTTATGTGCTTTATAAACTTTGTTTTGCTGTCTGATTCCATTAATTTCATAATCATGTATGATCTTCTGCAGCATATGGAAAGACCCTGAATTTTCGTCCCAGATCCTTTGATAATTAGTTACATGACTTGGACTTGATCAATTCTTAAAATCTCTCAGTTTTTTATCAGTAATGCATGAGTTATATTTGTTTACTATATATTAAATGAGTTAATATGTGTAAAATACTTAAAACAATGGCAGTTGTATTAATGCTATATAAATATTAAATACATGAAAACAAATGCATCTATTATTTTAAATTTTGACAACTTATTTTCCTTTATAAGCTGCAGGCATAGTTATTTCTCCTATTTGATTTCAAATTTTTTGGTTTTTATATGAAATTTCATGTAGCCATACTCTATAACAAGTTTTGGTTGTTACAATGTGTCATGTGTTTGTATTAAACTAGTATTACCCAGGTTATTCAAAGAATCACACAGGGATCATTCAACATTCCACTTGGATGTGTATGTGTTTATAGGCTCCTTGAGGGCACCATCATTCATGCTCATGAGTTTTACTAGTACATTTATGCTGACATGCTCTAAATCTACTTTTCAGTATCTGCTGACCCAGTGCTGACTGTCCCTTTGCACCACTGTCTTTATGACATTTGAGTGTGGAATAGATGTCACCTGCAGTAACTCTTCTAATATGAGCATCTAGATTTTCTGCTTGCAGGCATTTTCTAGTACACTAGTCTGCTCTTTTCCATGATGCTGGTTTGCTACAGCAATATGAATTTCTGGCTTGCTTTCTTTCTACTTATCTATAGAAATATTGCTAAAGTAAGTATATTTCTCATTTCTTGGTGTAATATTGACAGTCAAGTTTTAAGATGAATAGTTCAGTGTTAATCTGCAAAATACATTGCAGATTAAAATTTACATGATTGCAGAACAATCTTATAATTAAAAAATTCTTGAAAATTATATTTTCAAGATTATGAAAGCAAATTTTTAAAAAAGCAATCACACTTTAATTATACTAAGGAAGATAATCAACATGTAATCACCAACTATTACTCTCTGATTATTTACTAAGCAATTATTTAAAAATCAAATACATAAATAGTAAAGAAAATTAATGACAGACAGTTGTTCATATATTTTCTATGTAATATAATTGTTAAACTCACACAAATTAGTTTTCTCTAAAAATTTCAAATGTGCTATTCTACCAAGCAAATTCATTCAATTCATCTATTTTCTGACAATATAGTAGAAGCTGACATAGGCCATTTATATGCACAATTTTGTTCCAAGATTCAATGCATGTTTATAAGTTATTCTTCTGTCAATATGCTTCATTAATTTCAACAACCAATATATGAAAATTTAAAAATTATTTTGAATATAACTATTATCAAGGGTCTGAAATATATGAAAGAGAAAACATTGCTGTCAATTATTAATCTGTTCATAAAACATATGAACAACAAAAAAAATAAACTTTGTTGTCTTGATCTTTTAAAATCATGGTCCTGAAAAGGTATCTTCAAAAAAATAGTCTTTTGCTATGATTTTCATGTGCTGGTATTTAATTAACAAAAATAAATATCTTAGAGAATTAATTTAATATTTTATTTGAAAAATAAATATCACCAGCCTCTCATGAACATTTGCAATTATTAAAATCTAGACTTAGATGTCAAACTGAAAATTTGAACACAAAAGCTAGAAGTCTGTATTTATAAGTTACCAATATTTTTACAAATTTGATAATATATTTAATTGAAAGAATATTTACCTACTTAGAAATTGGTTACTGCATGGATGCATAAGTGTAAATACAATATTCAAAATACATTGTTTGTAAATAGAATAAAATAACTTCAATGTCCTTAAGTCAGAAAAAAGTATTAATATATATGTTAGGCCTCCCACTTTGTTTCACTCCTTCGTTAGTGTTGCCTTACTATGTTTCTTCATAAACTGACGTCTTCAGTTAATAAGCTGTACTAAGATTCTGTAAATTTAACAGGAGAAATAAGTCATGTCCACTGGTCATATTTTTATCAGCAGATGGCTCCCCTGGTGTTTTCCTCTACTAAGGATTCTTACAGGTTGAAATGCCAAATCAAAACAATACAAAATGTAAATATGTATTCTCCACTTCATGCCAAGATTAATATACATTTTCACTTCCCTCTAAGATGCTTTTACAAGCTTCTTGAAATGCATTGAAAAGCTAACACAATTACAAGCACTTTTCAACTATTAATAAAAACATACTTTACAATTTTCTGTCTATACTATTTTTTTCTTTCACCAATCGAAGAAGACAGACTACAGTTTCCATGCCTGTATCTACAGAGAACTTCAGAAAACATTTTTAAAGGACTAAGTCACAAAAATAAAACCTGAACAGAAATGCACTTTTGATTTATTAAAATTTATTATTTTAAAAGACATTCTATTTAAAATACAATTATACAAACATAAATTTTCAGTAATATTCTATGAGTTATTAATATAGTTCAATTTTAATAGCCTTTGACCTATGCCTTTCCAGGAACTACTGGAGTAATGATAGATTGTTTGGCTCCCATATACTGTTAGCAACAAGAGTCAAGAAGGAAAAGAAAAGGAAAGTCCTACCTCTCCGAAGATAAAAAGCTGATCAGTTAAAAAAGAGACCGTCATTAAATATTTTATTTGTTCTTGAGATGTGATGTTTTTAAAGAACTAAGTGTATTTTCAAGTTGTCCATTCCTCAAAGATATGACAATTGCTTCAGACTTAGCCCTGCATAATCTCATAAATTCCATTTCATTGTGACATGTAGTAAACCCATTAGGTTATTTTTACCATACATTTTTACAGTTTTAAAAATAAGTGTACTTACACTCTCTTTTTTATTCATGTAATAATCATTAATATTATAAATTTAAAAATTAGATTTCATATAATATAGCAAATTTCAGGGTCTTTTTAATTCTTACACAGTAAAAAAAAGTCATATACTTTGAACAGACTGTCTTAAAATATTTTTTCAAAATCACTGGATAAGTTTAGATCTTTGTTCAAATCATGTATTTTTCATTGTCTTTCAAAATGAAAGTATGATTACTCTTCCAAACAAATTCGAATATGCATTTATAAGAGTAAGGAATTACAGATTTTTCACTGTAAATTTTATTTTATTTTCTATTGTTAATAATTAAATTTTTTTCTTTTGTAAAAATAGCATTGTGAAGATACTTTTCTAGATATGTTAAGATAAGATTTTTTTTTTTTTTTTTTTTTTTTTTTTTTTGGCTTCCAAATGTTGTATTTCACTAAATGATTATTTTCTTAACTGGTAGTTTTCTTTTTTGACAGTCGATATTCTTGTCTGCTAAAAGTAATAGTGGACTGAATAAAAATAGTGGACATGAAATGTAATTTATTTAGGAAACATTGATCTAATTTAACAACATTTAAAATATAAGTGACATTCTAAAAGGTAAAAGTCAATTAAAAATATTCATAATGATGCTTATAAATATGCATAGAGACCTAGGAGGCAGCTAATTTATAATGCTAAGACCTGAATTATCAAAAACAGTGCACACAGTGTCACATTTATTTCATAAATCCAGAAGAGATGTTCAATTTCTTTTAAAAGTTAACTTAATTATTTCATGCATATTTTATCTAAGCAAATGCAGAGCTCTGTTTTCTTGTTTTTAAATTTATGCTTAGACTGTGCCATATAATATATACTTATTCTGAAATTATAGTTACTACTTGTTTCCAATAGTTTTTTCAACAATTCTCTGCACTAGAAACTTAAGGAAGAAATGCTATATTTATCTGTGTCTCTGTATCTAGCTATATCTATAACCATCTATATATCATCTATAACTCCTTATTTTATGTATTTTCACTTATTTATCTTTTTATTGGCTTCTAGTTTCTATTTTATTTTGGTTTGTTTTTTGAGATTGATGCAAAATCATTAATTTTTGGCATTATATTTAATATGTGAATCAAATACTATGTATTTCCATTTTAGTACTTTTTCAGCTCTAATTTTCAGGATGTGATATGTTTCATCACACTATAATGCTTTTCTTTAAATATGTACTATGTATTTGGTGATGTTTTTAGAGTTTTAAAATATTTTTATTACTGATTTTCTATTTAATTACACTGTTCTAGGAAAATATTCTGAAATGGAAAATCATAGATTAGGGATGCTGCAGCTAGAGCACAGGGGGCAATAAAAGCTCTACTTCTGGAAAAAGGAAAGAAACACTTGTGAGGGCCACACTCTGGAGACATAGGCCCACTGAAGGTCTAAGAAGTAATCAGATGAATATAGAACACTTCTCTCCTCCCACACCTAACCAATAAACCAAGTATCCATTATAATAATGGGTTATAACTCAGACTTTTTGTTTGTTTGTTTGTTTTAGATGGAGTTTTGCTCTTGTCGCCCAGGCTGGAGTCCAATGGTGCGATCTTGACTCACTGCAACCGCCACCTCCCAGATTCAAGTGATTCTTCTGTTTCAGGCTTCTGAGTAGCTGGGATTAGAGGTGCATGTCACTATGCCCAGCACATTTTTGTATATTTTTAATAAATAGAGACGGGATTTCACCATGTTGGCCAGGCTGGTCTAGAACTCCTTTAGAGTTCTCCTTAAAGGAGAAGATTTGTCATCCTCAAGGATAATAAATCGAGAAGGAAGATTTACTATCCTCGAAGGGGTCACCCTCAGCCCCTAGATATAAATATAAAACCTAGATATAAAACCTAAATATAAAAGCTGCCATGACCTCAGACCCTAAATATAAATATAAAACCTAAATATAAAAGTTGCCATGCCCTCAGACCCTAAATATAAATGTAAGGATACAATTTTTTGGATCCAATATAAGGATCCAATTTTTTTTCCTGCTGCATGTAAATACCCAATTTTTAAATGCCATTTATATAAGAGATTGTCTGTTTCTTATTGTGTGTTGTTGAAATTTCTATCAAAAATCAATTGACTGTAAATGAGCAGGTTTATGGGTTTTCTATCCTGTTCTGTAGGTCAACGTATCTGTTTTTATTCTAACACCATGTTGTTTTGATTGCAATTACTTTATATTTTGAAGTCAAGTAGTGTGATGCTGCCAATTTTGTTCTTTTTGCTCAGTATTATTTTGGCTACTTGGCATCTTTTGAGGTTCAATGTGAATTAAAAGTTTGTGTTTTCTATTTTTGTGAAAAATGATACTGTGAGTTTTATAGACATTAGAATGAATATGTAAATCCCTTTGGGTAATATGAACACTTTCACAGTATTAATTCTGGAAATTAATGAACACCAAATATCTTTCCATTTATTTTTATTTTCAACTCAAGCAAGGAAACAACTCAATTAAAAATGGGTAAAGGACAGAATTTTTTTTTCTTTCTTTTGAGAGTCTCGTTCTGCCCAGGCTGGAGTACAATGCTGTGATCTTGGCTCACTGCGACATCTCCTCCTGGGATCAAGAGATTCTTCTGACTCAACCTCCTGAGTAGCTGGGATTACAGGCGCCTGGCACCATGCCCAGTTAATTTTTGCATTTTTAGTAGAGACAGGGTTTCACCATGTTGGTCAGGCTGATCTCAAACTCCCGATCTTGTGATCTGCTCGCCTCGACCTTTCAACGTGCTGGGATTGCGGGATTGCAGGTGTAAGCCACCATGCCTGGCCCAGACATTTCTTAAAAGAAGACATACAGACATACAGGCGGCCAATAGGTACAGGAAAAAATGCTTAGCATCACTACTTATTAGGGAAATGCAAATTAAAACCAAAATGAAATATCACTTCCCACCCATTAGAATGATTTTTATTGAAAAGATGAAAGATGAGTGTTGGCAATGATGCAGAGAAGGGAATTCTTGCGTATTGTTGGTGAGAATATAAATTAGCACAGCCATTATGAAAAATGTTATGGAGATTCCTGAAAAACCTAAAATTAGAACTAATACATGATCCAGCCATCCCATTTCTGGGTATACATCCAAAGGAATTGAAATTAATATGTTAAAGGGATATCTGCATTCCCTTGTTCATTGCAGCATTCTTTACAATAGTCAAGATATGGAATTAACTTAAATGTCCATCAATAGATGAAAGGATAAGCTCTCTCTCTCTCTTTCTCTCTCTCTCTCTCTCTCTCTCTCTCACTCTCACTCTCTCTCTCTCTCACACACACACACACACACACACACACACACACAAACATACACACAGGCACACAGTGAATTGCTACTCAGCCTTAAAGAAAAAAAGAAAATCCTTTCATTCGTGACAATATGGATGAGTCTGTAGGACATTATGCCAAGTGAAATAAGACTGACACAGAAAAATAAATGCTGTACACACTGCTTTAAATGTGTACCAGAGATTCTAGTATGTTGTGTCTTTGTTCTAATTGGTTTCAAAGAATATCTTTATTTCTGCCTTCATTTCATTATATACCCAGTAGTCATTCGGGAGCAGGTTGTTCAGTTTCCATATAGTCGAGTGGTTTTGAGTGAGTTTCTTAATCCTGAGTTCTAGTTTGATTGCACTGTGGTCTGAGAGACAGTTCGTTATAATTTCTGTTCTTTTACATTTACTGAGGAGTGTTTTACTTCCAACTCTGTGGTCAGTTTTGGAATAATTGTGATGTGGTGCTGAGAAGAATGTATATTCTGTTGATTTGGGGTGGAGAGTTCTGTAGATATCTATTAGGTCAGCTTGGTGAAGAGCTGAGTTCAATTCCTGGATATCCTTGTTAACTTTCTGTCTCTTTGATCTGTCTAATGTTGACAGTGGGGTGTTAAAGTCTCCCGTTATTATTGTGTGGCAGTGTAAGTCTCTTTGTAGGTCTCGAAGGACTTGCTTTACGAATCTGGGTGCTCCTGTATTGGGTGGATATATATTTAGGATAGTTAGCTCTTCTTGTTGAATTGATCCCTTTACCATTATGTAATGGCCTTCTGTGTCTCTTTGATCTTTGTTGGTTTAAAGTGTGTAGAAGGAAATTTATAGCACTAAATGCCCACAAGAGAAAGCAGGAAAGATTTAAAATTGACACTCTAACATCACAATTAAAAGAACTAGAGAAACAAGAGCAAATACATTCAAAAGTTAGCAGAAGGTAAGAAATAACCAAGATCAGAGCAGAACTGAAGGAGACAGAGACAAAAAAATCCCTTCAAAAAATCAATGAATGCAGGAGCTGGTTTTTTTTTTTTTTTTTTTTTTAAAGAACAACAAAATTGATAGACCAGTAGCAAGACTAATAAAGAAAAGAGAGAAGAATCAAATAGACACCAATAAAAAAATGATAAAGGAGATATCACCACCAATCCCACAGAAATACAAACTACCATCAGAGAATACTATAAACACCTCTACGCAAATAAACTAGAAAATCTAGAAGAAATGGATAAATTCCTGGACACATACACCCTCCCAAGACTAAACCAGGAAGAAGTTGAATCTCTGAATAGATCAATAACAGGTTCTGAAATTGAAGCAATAATTAATAGCCTACCAACCAAAAAAAGTCCAAGACCAGACGGATTCACAGCCGAATTCTACCAGAGGTACAAGGAGGAGCTGGTACCGTTCCTTCCGAAACTATTCCAATAAATAGAAAAAAAGGAAATCCTCCCTAACTCATTTTATGAGGCCAGCATCATCCTGATACAAAAGAGAATTTTTTTTTCTTTTGGTAGAGACACAACAAAAAAAGAGAATTTTAGACTAATATCCCTGATGAACATCTATGCACAATCCTCAAAAAAAAAAAAAAAAAATACTAGCAAAACAAATACAGCAGCACATCAAATAGCTTATCCACCATGATCAAGTAGGATTCAGCCCTGGGATGCAAGGCTGGTTCAACATACGCAAATCAATAAATGTTATCCAGCATATAAACACAACAAAAGACAAAAAACACATGATTATCTCAATAGATGCAGAAAAGGCCTTCAACAAAATTCAACAGCCCTTCATGCTAAAAACTCTCAATAAATTAGATATTGATGGGATGTATCTCAAAATAATAAGAGCTATCTATGACAAACCCACAGCCAGTATCATACTTAATGGGCAAAAACTGGAAGCATTCCCTTTGAAAACTGGCACAAGACAGGGATGCCCTCTCTGACAACTCCTATTCAACATAGTGTTGGAAGTTCTGACCAGGGCAATCAGGCAGGTGAAACAAATAAAGGGTATTCAATTAGGAAAAGAGGAAGTCAAATTGTCCCTGTTTGCAGATGACATGATTGTATATTTGGAAAACCCCATCATCTCTGCCCCAAATCTCCTTAAGTTGATAAGCAACTTCAGCAAAATCTCAGGACACAAATCAATATGCAAAAATTACAAGCATTCTTTTACACCAATAACAGACAAACAGAAAACCAAATCATGAGTGAATTCCCATTCACAATTGCTTCAAAGAGAATAAAAATACCTAGGAATCCAACTTTCAAGGGATGTGAAGGACCTCTTCAAGGAGAACTATACAAACCACTGCTCAACGAAATAAAAGAGGACACAAACAAATGGAAGAACACACCATGCTCATGGATAGGAAGAATCAATATCGTGAAAATGGCCATACTGCCCAAGGTTATTTATAGATTCAATGCCATCCCCATCAACCTACCAACGACTTTCTTCACAGAATTGGAAAAAAAAAACAAAAAAAACAAAAACAAAAAAAAACAAAACTACTTTAAAGTTCATATGGAACCAAAAAAGACCCCACATTGTCAAGACAATCCTAAGCCAAAAGAGCAAAGCTGGAGGCATCACGCTACCTGACTTCAAACTATACTACAAGGCTACAATAACCAAAACAGCATGGTACTAGTACCAAAACAGAGATATAGACCAATGGAACAGAAAAGAGCCCTCAGAAATAATACCACTCATCTACAGCCATCTGATCTTTGACAAACCTGAGAGAAACAAGAAATGGGCAAAGGATTCCCTATTTAATAAATGGTGCTGGGAAAATTGACTAGCCATAAGTTGAAAGCTGAAACTGGATCCTTTCCTTACTCCTTATACGAAAATTAATTCAAGATGGATTAGAGACTTAAATATTATACCTAAAGTCGTAAAAACTCAAGAAGAAAACCTAGGTAATACCATTCGGGACATAGGCATGGGCAAAGACTTCATGTCTAAAACACCAAAAGCAACAGCAACAAAATCCAAATTTGACAAATGGGATCTAATTAAACTGAGAGCTTCTGCACAGCAAAAGAAACTACCATCAGAGTGAACAGGCAACCTACAGAATGGGGGAACATTTTTGCAATCTACTCATCTGACAAAGGGCTAATATCCAGAACCTACAAAGAACTAAAACAAATTTACAAGAAAAATCAAACAACCCCATCAAAAAGTGGGCAAAGGATATGAACAGACACTTCTCAAAAGAAGACATTCATACAGCCAACAGACACATGAAAAAATGTTCATCATCACTCGCCATCAGAGAAATGCAAATCAAAACCACAATGAGATACCATCTCACACCAGTTAGAACGGCAATCATCAAAAACTCAGGAAACAACAGGTGCTGGAGAGGATGTGGAGAAATAGAACACTTTTACACTGTTGGTGGGACTGTACAATAGTTCAATCATTGTGGAAAACAGTGTGGCGATTCCCCAAGGATCTAGAACTAGAAATCCCATTTGACTCGGCCATCCCATTATTGGGTATATACCCAAAGGATTATAAATCATGCTGCTATAAAGACACATGCACACACATGTTTATTGCGGCACTATTCACAATAGCAAAGACTTGGAACCAACCCAAATGTCCATCAATGATAGACTGGATTAAGAAATTGTGGCACTATACACCATAGAATACTATGTGGTCATAAAAAAGGCTGAGTTCATGTCCTTTGTAGGGACATGGATGAAGCTGGAAACCATCATTCTCAGCAAACTATCACAAGGACAAAAAAACAAACACCGCATGTACTCACTCATAGGTGGGAATTGATAAATGAGAACACTTGTACACAGGAAGGGGAACATTACACACTGGGGCCTGTCGTGGGATGGGGGGAGCAAGGAGGGATAGCATTAGGAGATATACTTAATGTAAATGACGAGTTAATGGGTGGAGCACACCAACATGGCACATGTATACATATGTAACAAACCTGCATGTTGTGCACATGTAACTTAGAACTTAAAGTAAAATAAAAAAAAAAAAGAAAAATAAATGCTGTATAATCTCACTTATATACGAAATCTAAAAAGTTGAATTTATATAAGTAGAGAGCACAATGATGTTTAACAGAGGCTGTAGGAGTGAGGAGGGAGGCAATGGGAAGTTCTCGATCAAAGGGGACATGAAAAATAGGCTTTGAGATATATTTCACAGCAGAGTGACTACTGTAAAAAACAATGTATTGCATATTTCAAAATAACTGAATAATTTCAAATCTTTCACCATAAAAGTGATAGGCAAATGAGATGATGGCTATGTTAATTAACTTGATATAATAATTTCCCAGAGTATATATATTTCATAAATTCACACTGAACACCATAAATGCATACAAGTATGTTTTCAGTTAAAAATAACGTTAACAAAGCTTAACATATTTAATATAATAAAGACCATGATGAAAATAATAGACCACATGTAAGAACAGAAGGGTAATTCAATTATACACGTAGAAAAGCTAGAAATAAAAATACACTGTAATAAAAATAAAGGATACCTTTGAAGAGATAATCCGTGGACTGGACATATATGAGGAAAAATCTGTAAACTTCATTATAGGTCAACAGAATTTTCCAAAACTGGAAATGCGGAAAGAAAAAGATTTCTAAAGAAGAATCAAAAGAGGCAAAATAAAATATTTAAGAATTGTGGGTTAATATTTATTAAAATGTCATTTCCTTTTATACTAGGATCCACCATTTTTATGGAAAGTGCTTTGTTTTCAGTCTTTTTGTTACATACCTGATTTATATTTTACATACCTTTCTTTGGTGGATACTATGGATTTTAACACATATCACCACTACCACAGTGAGTCGATGAAACAGTTCTTTCTCTTCAAAACACACACTTTGCTATCACTTCACCTTTATTTTTCTTCTAACAATATTTTCATTCCTTGTTTAATTTTTTTGTTACTGTTGTTTCATTAAACTCCATGAATCTGTTTTCAGCATATATGAAAAAACCTCTTCCAGTATTTATTGTAACATTTTTACTGAATATTTTTTCATTCCTCCCATTCTAAGACTCTGAAAGTATGTATATTTGAACACTCCATAGGGCATAAAGGTCTCTCATGTTTCATTCTCTATTGTTCTTGTCTAGTTTTCTTTGTGTTTTGATATGGTTTGGCCGTGTCCCCGCCCTAATCTCATCTTGAATTCCCACATGTTGTGGGAGGGACCCTGTGAGAGGTAATTGAATCATAAAGGCAGGTCTTTCCCTTGCTGTTCTCATGATAGTGAATAAGTCTCATGAGACCTGATGGTTTTATAAGGGGGAATTTCCCTGCACAAGCTCTCTCTTTGCCTGCCACCATCTACAGATGTGACTTGCTCTAATTTGTCTTCTGGCATGATTATAAGCCCTCCCCAGCCCTGTGGAACAGTAAGTCCATTAAACCTCTTCCTTTTGTAAATTGCCCAGTTTCAGGTATGTGTTTCTTAGGAGCATGAAAATGGACTAATATATGCTTCAATTTGAATTTTTAATAGCATATTTTACAGATCACTAATTCTCTTTTTAGTTTGTGAATTATGCTGCTATTATCAGTTATTGAATTGTACATTTAATTTTTTAAATTCTTGAATATATATTTTATGCTTCCCATTTGTTTTTTATGGCATTTTATTCTGGCAAAAATATTTCTACTTTTTAAAAAATTTATCGGTATTTTATTTATAGTTGCCTTACACCTTCTGTATTAAAACTCCAATATCTAGTTCACTTATGGGTCTATTATCTAGAATATTTTTCTTTCTGATTTTCAAATAATTGTATATGTTGACTTGTGTGTCTGATAGAGTTTTGATTGCATATATTGATGACAAAAAGTTATAGGGAATTTGGATGGTATTTTTCTGCAGAGCTTTTTTTTTTTTTTTTTTTTTTTTTTCTGTGACATAATGTAAAGATAGATCATTTTTTTTCCTATAAAGGTAAATCCACCCTTTATTGTCACACTTCAAGAATTTGCATTAACATTCTGTTAAATGTGTCTAAGAGAGGACCCCCTCTTGCCCAAATCCAGAAATATAGGTGTTCTTTCTCTCTTTTCTCCCTTCCCTCCATCTCTTCCTCCCTCCCTTCCTCATTGCCTCCCTCTGTCCTTCACTTTCTTTCTTTCTGTCTTTCTTTCTTCCCTTCCTCCTTCTCTTCTTTCTTTCTTTTCTTCTTTCCTTCTTGCCTAATTCTTTCTTTTCTCTTTCTTTTGTTGAACTTTATTCACATAGTTTTGTCCTCCTTGTCTGGCGAGACAACTGTAAATTCTAGGTTGTATAATTTTGTTCATTATTCTACTGTGCACTAGAATTCAAAAAGTATCCTGAGGAAACACAGGGATATTTCAATGTGTTTCACTTCCATCTGACATCTTGGCTTCTCAAGTCCTGGCTGCTTTGTTTGTTCACCCATGCTTTTAAGCATTTGTGGATTTTTTTTTTTTTTTTGGTCTTGGTTTGTTTTAAATATTTTTATCTAGACTTTATATTTGTTTTCAGTGGGAAGGTTTGTTTTATTCCAACTACTTTAGACAGAGGCATAATTTTTCCGTCCTTCTGTGTTAAGATACTATTCTAGTATGACATAATTAACTCCTGACATTTACACATAATGTTATTTCTGTAGAATTTTAGCCATAGAACAGCATAAATACATATCCTGGATGAAGTTCTTCCAGAAGTGTTTTAGCTCTTGGAGTATCTGGATTCTTGTACTATCACAAAGGAGATTATTAATACATATTTATTAAATGAAGGAATATGCTTTACCCATTTTTTTTGGATTGCTGAAATTACAGGTCCTTCCTTCACATGTTCTGCTTCATACTACTTTCATAAATAATAGGTGCCTTGTAGTTATTCATTGTCTTCATTTTACTCTAAATCTTAGTTTTTACTTTTCCAAGAATCAAGTAAGCTATAAGACAACATATAATTGATTTTCTAGAAAAAGGTATGTACAAATTTATTCTTACTTTAAAATATATTTATTTATTTATTATAAAGCAGCACAGAGATGACAACAGTTGAGGTCAATGATAAAGTACTTCAAATATGCCAGATGAGACCATGACCCTTAGTCATTGTAAGAGTTTTAACATGATTTTTTATTTTATTTGGCTTCTTTCAATTTTATAATTTGTGTCCTGGACATTCAATTCAATATACTTTAAAAATATCACATCAGACTTGCAATCTTATTATTTTATTGCCTAGTTCTTAAATAATAACAACTTTGTATGTAATCCCTGATTTTATGATTTACTTTATTAGACCATACTCACCAGCTCTAGTTATTTGCCCAAATAGGGCTCACATGCCTTTGATAGCTGGACTAGAACAATGATCCTTAAGCACAGTCTGGCTTTTTATGGCTACTATAATTCAATGGCTTATTGGGATTTGGTGAGAACAGATACTAACATTTAAGAGTCCTGAGATATTTTAAATAATTTTGTCTTTGAGATATCTAAAACAGAATTGGCTTATATGATACTTGCCTACAGAGATTTCTCTTTTCAGAAGGATTTCACTAAATATGTATTAATACATTAAAAATATTATGGTAATTTTAGGCCTGCTGGGTCACAAGAAATTCATATTTGGATTCCTTGGCCTCAGGTGATAACCTCTTCACAGTGTGTATTTAAATTAAAACATCAAAGTTGAGAAGAATGCTGATATTGTGCTTAACATGTGAGTAATGATGCTTTGCCCTGAAACCATAGCTAGTTTGTTTACATATATCTGTGCAGTTACTAGTAATTGTCATACCAAGATAGCCCAAGTACAAAAATTAGAAATTGTATTTAATCTTATTACTGTTCTCGTTATGCTTATTTTTTGCACAAACATTATAATGAAAAAAAGATAAAGGAAAATAAAAATAATTATATTCACTTTTTTATATCTTCTGATATAACTATCTGATTTTGAGTAAAACTATGTGTATCTATGAGTTAGATTACGATATACAATTCTACCTTAAAAGTATAAAATTCCCGGAGAGGGTTCAATACAGAGAAACCAAATATTTCTCCATATACTTCTAAAAAAATTAAAAAGTGATGTAGGCAACTTGAAACATTTAATAGTAAGACCAATAATAATCAGAATTAAGTTTATGGGACATAAGGTGTTTCTCAAGATTTTTTAAATAAAAATATCAAACAAAATGTTTTATTCATTTTGTATTATAAAGTTTAAATAGTTTGTCTAAAAAAGAATCTTTTAAACCAAGTAAGAAACCAATGATCTTATACTGACATATGTTTACTCTTCAGATCATTAGCTTGAAAATGCTAATGCTACTTAGTGGGTCATGCAAGCTAGTGCAAATCTACCATTAGCTCTTAAGCACTTCAGCATTTGTAAAACTGCTGAAGAGGAATATATGTTTTTATTTACCTACAATGAAAGATGGAATATTTGCTAAAGAATCTTAATGCACCAACTGATGATGCAAGTATATTATAGACTAATTCTAACTTCAGTGACTGCTATAAAATAATGTTTTCATATTATACAGTAAATCTAGTGTTATTCTTAAGGAAAACGATTGCTTGCCACAAACTTCAAACAGCATTCAAATATTAATAACAAATGCATTGGAGAATGCATCATTTAAAGCAAAAAATATTAAACTTCAAATTACTGTTCTTCAAATGAAACGTAAATTACAGAATCTATTTCTATAATACAAAGGCCAAAAAACTATTAATCCAGCCTCTCATGTTAAGAAATGTTAGCATTTACGCCGGACGCAGTGGCTCACGCCTGTAATCCCAGCACTTTGGGAGGCCGAGGTGGGCAGATCACCAGGTCATGAGATCGAGACCATCCTGGCTAACACGGTGAAACCCGTCTCTACTAAAAATACAAAAAATTAGCCGGGCGTGGTGGCGGGCACCTGTAGTCTCAACTACTTGGGAGGCTGAGGCAGGAGAATGGCGTGAATCCGGGAGGTGGAGCTTTCAGTGAGCCGAGATGAAGCCACTGCACTCTAGCCTGGAGGGCAGAGTGAGACTGCATCTCAAAAAAAAAAAAAAAAAAAAAAAAAAAAAAAGAAAGAAAGAAAGAAATATTAGCATTTATGAATGCAAGAAGGATTTTGTTATCTTAATTCAGTCATCTCCAAGTGAGTTGGTGTATTTAAATGAGCATAATTCTGGTGGGAAATATCTTATTTTTCACAGAATGAATATTAAAGGTACATAATGCCACACATACACCACTGATAAAACAGATTCTTAAGACATGGTCTTATAATTTCATAACAGTCTTAATTATTTTGAATTCAAGCTATTGAATCTAAATGTTATCTAATATCTATGTGGTATCGGTTTGGAAAGGATGCTGGAATCTCTCTCATAAAAAAGATAAAAGGATAAATCTTAGTGAAGAACAGGGAGAGAGCTACTCTTCAGTGACAATGGATAATATGAAATTGAAAACCATCAGAGCTCTCTCTTCTTTTTTAAGTCTCTGCTTTTTTTCAACACGGTTGTATTAGTCCATTTTCATATTGCTATAAAGATATTCCTAAGAGTGGATAAATTATGGAGAAAAGATATGTAATTAACTCATATTTCTGCAGGCTACACAAGAGGCATGGCTGGGATGGCTGGATAGGCCTCAGGAAACTTGTAATCATGGAAGAAGCCAAAAGGAAAGCAGGCACATCTTCACATGGAAGAACAGGAGAAAGAGGAAGAAGGGGGAAGTGCTACACACTTTTCAGCAACCAGATCTCATGAGAACTCAGTCACTATCACAAGAACAGCAATGGAGAAATCCACCTCCTTGATCCATTTACCTCCTACCATGGCCCTCCCCCAACAGTGAGGATTACAACTTGACATAAGATTTGGGTGGGAACCCAGAGCCAAACTATACCAATGGTTGTTTTATTTGTTTCCATTACAGATGAAGTTTTTATAAATATGTGTGACAACTGCAAACTAAATGGTCTGAACTTCACATATACCTGTTCCTTAAAGGAAGTTTTTAAAGATAACGATTTAAATAATCCAAGAATATTTTCAGTTTGTGTCTATATTTCACTAAAAGAGATGGGGTTTTAAAGAATATGGTAACACCTATTTGATATGTATGCTGTCAGTGATAGAAGAAAAATTTACCAAAATGGCGAAGTTATAATGCCAGTATTAGTGAGGAAGGTTGACCAGACAAAACAATGTAAGTGGCCTACAATATTCTGACACAACAACCCCAAACCTTAATCTCAAAATCACCAAATATTCCTAATGTATATTTTTATTTTTTGTCCTAACAAATAGTTTAAGATGGTAACCTCATTTTGTTACTAATAATTTATTGATTATATGAGAGAAATAAAATGTTTATCTTCACTAAGAAGTCAGAAAATATACTTTGGTCATGGAGAAATATAGATATAGATGAAATGTTTATATTTTGTGAATATAATTCTTTTTAAAAATTGTCATATTTTACTTTCCTTTCACAACATCATAATTCCTCCCAGAAAAAATAATGTATATGGAATGAATAAACTATTTCACAGAATCTGTTGACAAATTTAGGTATATATTTGTGATATTAATTGAAAAAACATAGCTATACCTGCTTAAAGTGGTCACTATGTTTATTTTTTGTCAAAGATATTTGAGTTGCCTTAGAAAATTATAAACTTCAAATACAAAAATTTTAAAAGAATATTTTTTCTTTTATTCCTAATACGGTTCAAGTTTATCCTTAAATAAAAATAGAAAACTGAAAGCATTAAGAGATGACAATAACAATATGTAATAAATGGAAAATCAGCAGGGAGAACTCTCCTGCTCAGTAATATATATATCTGAATATCTATCTCTATATATTTTTGGAGACAGAGTCTCACTCTGTGACCCAGGCTAGTGTGCATTGACACAATCATACCTCACTGTAAACTCGAAATCCAGGGCCCAAAAGATCTTCCCGCCTCAGCCTCCTAAAATCCTAAGATTACAAGCATGAGTCACCATGTCCAGCCTAATGTATATTTTTGGATTATATCTGAGTTAGACCTATTTGGTTGTCATTGCAAGAGGGTTTATTTTATTTTTTTTAATATTTATCTGATGATGAATCAAAGTGTAATGTATGGTAATAAGTCATAGTGCTAGGACCTAAGTGATGCAGGATTTTTCTGGGGCCCTTTGTCAGAATTATGAAAGGAGTGCCCCATCTATTCAGCCCACTGTGCTCAACTCTTTGTGGGAGGGAGCACATGAGTGAGCAAGTGCAGAATCTGGCTGGCTGCTCCAGGCACTGACACAGGAGCAAACTCCATGTGGGGCCTGTGGTGGTCTTCAGAACATAGCAGTGTCCAGGTGAGGGTGCCCACAACCCTGAAGACCCAGAGCAGCTGTTACAGTGCTCCTTTAGTTCAAAACACAGATAGCAGTGTATTGGCAGCTGAGTTGGCTCCTTGCCTCATCACGTGGGCTGCTGCCCTCTCCTGATGAGTGCAAAGGACTGGTGTGACAGCCTTTCTGGGTATCCACACTTAGTGGGTACTGAGCTCTTGCCCTGTGTCCAAGAAGAATGAGGTCATATGGATGATCAAATGATGTTGAAGGTGGAGACTTTTATTGAATGATGAAATGACTCTCAGTACAGAGGGGAGCTAGAGAGGGGACAGGAAGGGAAGGTAATCTTCCCTAAAGTCAGGTTGCCTCTTCTCCAAAGTCAGGCTATCTCCTCCTTTACTGTCTGAGTGTGGGATTTTTATAAGCACAGGATGGTGAGTACATGGAGATTGGTTTGTGAGTATGCAAAAAAGGTTAAAGGAAAGACACTACTCAAAGACTGGCGTGACAGTACAGAAAACCAGTAAGAAAAGGGCAAGTATATTTAAAATAGGTGAAGGGTGGGGGTCAATCAGAAGAAAGCATGCTAAACAGGAAGACAAGTTCTCAGTCCAGTCTGAGGATTTAACTTATAGCTTGGCTTTCAGGCTTTAAAGTGTTTTGGTTTTGAGGTGGGGTTTCACCAGGTACCTGCCCCTATCTGCCTAGGCATTTGGCTGCCTCCTGTCTCTATCATAAAGGTATATAAATATTAACACATATGCATTTGTTTTACCATTTAATTTTAATTATTATTGGTATATTGTAGGTGTATATATTTATGAAGTACATGATATGTTTTGATACAGGCACGCAATGCATAATAATCACATCATGGGAAATGGTACATACTTTCCCTCAAGTATTTATCCTTTGTGCTACAAACAATCCAACTGTACTCTTTCAGTTATTTATTGCTCTTTCAGTCTTTCGGTTATTTATTAATTTAAAAAGTACAATTAATACATTTTGATTATAGTCACCCTGTTGTGCTATCAAATACTAAGTCTCATTCATTCTTTCTAACTACTGTTTTATACCTGTTAACCTTCCAAACCCCACCTTGCTCCAGTTAACCTTACCAGCATCTGGTAACCATCATTTTGCTCTCTGTTTCTATGAGTTAAATTATTTTGACTTTTAGATTCCACAAATAAGTGAGAACATGCAATGTAGTTTTGTCTGTGTCTGACTTATTTCGCTTAACATAATGACTTCCAGTTCCACCCATGTTGTTGCAAATGACAGAATCTCATTTTTTTGTGGTTGAATAGTACTGTATTGTGTATATCTACCACACTTTCTTTATTTATTCATCTGTTAGTGAACACTTAGGTTGCTTCCAAATTTTTGCTATTGTGAACAGTGCTGCAACAAACTTGGGAGTGCTAATATCTCTTCAAAATATTGATTTCCTTTCTTTTGAGCATTTACCCAGCAGTGACATTGCTGGATCATATCATTGCTTCATTTTTAGTTTTTTAACTAACTTCCAAATTGTTCTCCATAGTTGTACTAATTTACATTCCCATCAGCAGTGTACAAGGTTTCCTTTTTCTCCACATTCTCACCAACATTTGTCATTGCCTGTCTTTTGTATACCATTTTAACTGGGTGCCATGGTATCACATTGTAGTTTGATATGCACTACTCTGATAATGAATGATGTTGAGCACCTTTTCATATGCCTGTCATTTGTACATCTTGTTTTGAGAAATGGCTATTCAAATATTTTCCCATTTTTAATTGGATTGTTAGCTTCATTTCCTATACAGTTTCTTGAGCTCCTCATATATTCTGGGTAATAATCCCTCATCAAATGGGTAGTTTGCAAATATTTTTTTCCCATTCTGTGGGTTGTCTCTTCCCTTGATTGTTTCTTTTGCTATGCAGAAGTTATTTACCTTGATGCAATCCCATTTGTCAATTTTTGCTTTGATTGCCTGTGCTTCTGTGGAATTACTCAGGAAATTTTTGCCAAGACTAAAATTTTTCCTGGAGAGTTTCTCCATTGTGTGTTTTTCTGTTTGTTTGTTTTATAGTAGTTTCACAGTTTGAGGTCTTAAATTTAAGTCTTTAATCCATGCTGATTTGATTTTTTTATACGTACTTTCAGTCTTATGCCTATAGATATACAGTATTCTCAACACCATTCATTGAAGAGACTGTCTTGTCTTTTTTTTTTTTTTTTTTTTTTTGAGACGGAGTCTGGCTCTGTTGCCCAGGCTGGAGTGCAGTGGCCGGATCTCAGCTCACTGCAAGCTCCGCCCCCCGGGTTTACGCCATTCTCCTGCCTCAGCCTCCCGAGTAGCTGGGACTACAGGCGCCCGCCGCCTCGCCCAGCTAGTTTTTTGTATTTTTTAGTAGAGACGGGGTTTCACCGTGTTCGCCAGGATGGTCTCGATCTCCTGACCTAGTGATCCGCCCGTCTCGGCCTCCCAAAGTGCTGGGATTACAGGCTTGAGCCACCGCGCCCGGCCACTTTTTTTTTTTTTTTTTAAGATGTAGTCTTGCTCTGTCACCCAGGCTGTAGTGCAGTGGAGCGATCTCGGCTCACTGCAACCTCTGCCTCCTGGGTCCAAGTGATTCTCTTGCCTCAGCTTCCTGAGTGACTGGGATTACAGATGTCCACCACCACGCCTGGCTAATTTTTGTATTTTGAGTAGAGACGGGGTTTCGCCATGTTGGTCAGTCTGGTCATGAACTCCTGACCTCGTGATCCACCCTCCTCAGTGTCCCAAAGTGCTGGATTACAGGCATGAGCCACCACACCCAGCCGAAGAGACTGTCTTTTCACCAGTGTGTATTCTTTGCACCTTTGTCAAAAATGAATTCACTGTAGTTGCGTAACACATACCTGTTTGCCTTTGAATCCTCTCAGCAACATGAGATTGTAAAATAAACTCCTTCTTAATGTTTAGATAGCACTTACGTTTAGTCAACCCCCAACATACACACTTACCTACTTAAAACTCTTCTTCTCAGAATTATTCTTTCCAGATGTCCTTTAACTTAATATTTTCCAAAACTCAAGGGTTTATTAATCTGTTCTGTTTAGTCACTGGCATGCCCATCACTTTGCCCATTTGCTTCAAGCGTACTGGTGCAGGTGTTCTTAGTTTCTAGAGATTCCTGAAATTCTGAAGGAAAATACCACTTTCCCTAGTACTAAACTCACATGTGGATCCTTGACTTTTAGAGTGGAATTCTTCCAGGTTATATTTCTGTGGGCCTTTTAACCTATAATGACGCAATTAGTCTGGCACAGAACGTCTTGTGTTAAATCTGCACTTTGGCTAAAAGTACACTTCCTTTTCAACAATAAAAGACTGGCTTCTTATTGCATACTTTTTCTCAGTGTCTGTGTGATGTTTCCTAAATGATAGGTTGTTCAGGCTTACATCAGTCTATGAACATTTTTCAGATTATTTGAACAGCAAGGGTAAATGCATAACTTCCTTTTCTGTTGGATACTACTATGAACCATGCAACTAGATCAACAAGTGGTATAAAGTTAGTGGCAACAGAAATCGCTTACCTCTAACTGTACTCTGGTTCTCTTCACAATTTTCCCACATAGTAAATATCCGAAACTGCCTCCAATAGGTAAATGAATAAATAAACTCTTGTATGCAGACGAATGCTATACTGCAGTAAAAAAGAAATAAATTTTCAGTACACGTAGTATTTTGGATGTATCTCAAAGGAATTTCACCGAGTAAAAGATGTCAGTTACAAAAGTTACATACCTTATTTTTGTATTTTTCAACACTCTCAAAAAACCAAAATTATAACGACAGAGATCAGAACAGTGGTTGCAAGAGGATAGGGTTGAAGGGATAGCATAATAGAGTTATTAAGGATGAAGGAATTGTTCTGTGTCCTGATTGTGGCAGTTCTAACACAAAGGTATCTAAGTGCTAAAACTCAGTAATAAATTCAATCAAAAAAGAAATTTGAGTTTCATAATGTGAAAATATTTAGAAAAGAATAATGAAAGAGAACACAGTTGAGAGGAAACAAAAAAAATCCCCCCAAAAGTTTAAAATAATAATAAAGTCATTAAAATTAATGACCTCACATTCATAGAAATGAGATGTGTCAGATTTATCATTAATCTAGGGATAATAAAGGCTGAATCTTATATAACTTTTTTGATTAGCAAGTGAAGAGAATTGTTTGCATTCCTTTTAAAACACCTGATAATACCTAGAAAAATTTATTTGTGACAATTCTGATGGGAAATACTTTTATATGTGCTTCTGTAGATCATTCACTGATAACCACAGAAACACTGACATTAAAAAACAATTTTGGCCAGGTGCAGTGGCTCACACCTGTGATCCCAGCACTTTGGGAGGCTGAAGCGGGTGGATCATGAGGTCAGGCATTTGAGACCAGCCTGGCCAACATAGTGAAACTCTGTCTCTACTAAAAATACAAAAAATTAGCTTAGCATGGTGATGGGCACCTGTAATCCCAGCTACTCGGGAGACTGAGGCAGGAGAATTCTTGAACCCGGGAGGTGGAGGTTGCAGTGAGCCGAGATCGCACCACTGCACTCCAGCCCAGGCAACAATACAAGACTCTGTCTAAAATAATAATAATAATAATAATAATAATTAGTAATGAATGTTCTAATTTTATATTTATACTCACATTTTATTCTTACACAAACGCTTTCACTCAGGTGTATTCATGCCTGTGTTACAAAGAAATATGAAGAGATTTTATTTGTAATCACCCTAATCACCCTTTTTAAATAATTGATTTAGGACTAATATAGGCAGATAATATAAATATTTTGTGTCTGCATAGCTGTTTTTATTACATTTGGCAGTAATTTATGATACCTTGATGCAGCTGTTTTGTACTAAGTGTAAATTAGTTTCAGATAACATATTCTTTCAAGAAATGTCATCTTACGTGCCAAAGACAAACTCTGTGCAAAATAATTTACCTTCTCTAGGTAAATGGTAAAATCTCCGTAAGTATCAGAATTAACTTCCATGAAGAGTTGAATGATGACGATAGTATTAGTAATAATATTTAAAGCTAAGATTAGTTTTGATGCTATTGGTTGGGACTTTGTGTTTTGGTTTTTGTTACAGTAAATTCTCATAACAATTTTATGGTTTATTAATATTTCCCTTTTTAAAAAGGAAATGTGAGTTACAGAGGGTTAGTTAAAGCTCTCAGAGTTTCACATATTGTCAATGTGTGCCCAAAATATTAATCTAGGCTTTCTTATTCACACTTGAATAATTTCTAAACTAGTTTCCTGAACTTGGTTCTTAAATATCTATTTCACACTAACCAAACTTTGACATAAAGTAATGCCTCTACTTACAGTGTTAAATCTCTTGATTTATTTTTACATTGTTAATTCATTTCATACAGATGTCTATGTTTTTCCTTTAAATATATATATATTCCATATCATTCAGAATGTTCTCAGGTCTCTGTTTATTGATTTTCTAATTAGTTTTTGCATTAACTTTCTTTTAAAATAATTCGTTTAATGTGTTATTTTAACTTTTCTATTGTACATGAAGTTTGTCTATTGTGTGTGTTAGGCTGTTATGTATCTATGCCTACAGAGTGTTGTGGAATTTGCTTTTGCAAAACAGGTTTCAGGACCAAAGAAATTTAATTTTAAATTCTATATTTGGGCTTCTTATATCACCAAGTAGCATAAATCTAGAATGCTCTATGCTCTCTTATAATTAAGTTTGTGTTTTAAATTTCTCTTTTGTGACTTTTATTTTCCTAAGTTTTGGATGGATGACAAATTACATTTCTGCCTTGTTTATCCAGTTTAGGAAGATATTTTTCTAGGTCTGATTTCACAGAAAGCACAGTTTTTTCATGCTTCTAGCTTTTGACAAGGAAATTAGTTCTCAACATTTCTCAGTAGATTGTTAGAAATATTTTAGTGAATATTATCATGTAAGCCCTAGATTCCAGAATAGTAACTCTGAAATCATAAGAAATTCTCACTTATAGTGTAATCTAGTACACACGCACAAAAAAAAAAAAAAACAAAACTAACACGTTTTCAACATCAAAATTTACCTTTACAATAGAAGATTCACTCTGATAAATGCTGCTAAGTATAATTTACAAAAAATTGACAAAAATGGCACTCATTCAAATAAAAAATAAATATGTTTTAATGATTTTACTGGCCTCATTAATAAAAGACCTAGTAAAATGCTAAGACAGTTTCAAATGACAATTTGAAAAATAAACTATGAATAACAAATTGTATAAGGAACTATTAGAGTACAATCTCTGAGTAATATACAGAACTGATAAATGATTTACACAAAGACAGTAACTTTTATGGTTGTTATATCTACTGTACATCTGCTATTTTCATCTATCCTAGATAAAAATCAACAAGTTAACTTCTAATTGGATAAACACCATTAGAAAATAGTCCATGTAATAAAAAGTAAACAAAACTTCTGTGCAATATTAATTTAATTCAAAAATACCCCAAAATAATTTAATTTAATACACTGAAACTAATTTAAGCAATTGATTTTTTCCCCTTTTTTCCACTGTGAAAGATTATTTTAAAAACATATTACCCAGAATTTCTGTGTATTTTTGATATGCCTAGCAGGGGTCCATTCTACATTAGCTTCCTGTGTCATATCACTAGGTGCCCTAGCCATCTATTTCCTACATTTCAGGCTAATTGCTTCAGACTTCATAGCTCAGTTGGAACACAGAGTGGGAGGATCATCAAACAGATGGATTTTGATCCTCCCACAAAGAGAATTATTGCCCCTGAAAATATATTTTATGCTCTATTTAAAATTCAATCTCTTTCTCTTCTACTGCTTTAAATTCAGAGAAGACTAGTCATATTATTTATGTAATCAAACTATGAAAAATTGTGGGGTCAGTAAAGAAGATTTGATAAATGGAAAAAGTAAATGGAATCATATTCTTCCCTTTTTAAATAAGTTTTATAATTTAAAAAATTGTGTTTGGAAGATAGATCTGGTTTCTCATTAAATAAAAGATTGCAAAGAAGTATAAACAAATGTTTAGTAAAATGCTTTGAAGTTAAGTATATATATCATATTTTATATATTATCTTGTATTTTAATAAGTACAGCTTCATTATTCCAGTTAAATTATTTTTTTATAGATCTTGGCTAAATCTATAAATCCAACTTTGCCATTTCAGCACTAGCCTTATTTGAGTTTGCCTAACAACAGTAGTTGGTCATGATGATATGTAACAACCACTAAAAACTCTATCAAGTTTCTACAAAAGCACACAATAAAGAAAGTTGTAAAAATGAGCAACATGGTGACTTGGTATTAACAAAAAAGTCAAATACATTCTCATCTCTGCTTGTCACATAAGGAAATGAGTTGCTCTAGGAATCAAAGTATTTAATGTGTTTTTTTGCAAAACATTGTCAATTCTTTATTATAAACATCTGTCTTCCCACACCCAAGGCAAAAGTAGTGTGCTTTCTGGAAAAAAAAAAAAAAAAAAGTCTTTATTAAAATGTAACATTGCTGGACTTTTACAGCAAAGTAGAGGAACAAGTATTTGTTCATCCACTTCTCCATTTTCAAATAGACATCCAATCTTATTAGATAAAACAAAAATTCCCTTTTTATTCTGTTATTTAGAATACTGCGGTGATAGTTAACATATCATGTTTTTTGTTGTTGTTTCTGTAGCCTTTTTGCACTGTTAGTTTGTGAGTAAGGCTTAACAATAATCACCCAAAATAATGAAAGATCACCAAAACATGTAAAGATATTTGCTGGAAGCATTTGGATACATATATAAGTCGACCTTTTAAATTGTTATTTTACTAACTTTAAAGTTGCTTTAAAAAAGATCAATACTTCTTCCCTCATAAAGGAAGAAGCAAAAATCTGTTCTAATTTTTGAATATTTTGATAAAATTTGTTGTCCAAAGAGTAAAATATAATCTCCAAAGAAGTTCTTTATACAATTGCTTCTTAAGCTGTCAAATATTTATGTAGTTACTTCAACTTTTTTTTGAAAATGTGTCCTTTGTTGACATACTGTGTCGTTTTGCTGTGACCTATTTGTCTTTCTTTTGGTATATATGAAGTAATTTATTATGTATAATGGGAGTCCACTTTGTAAACAGAATAAATAATAAAATAATTATAATAGCATCAATTTTTAATATTTTCCAAATTGCCTTTTTATGTCTATAAAAAGGAAAAAAGTAAATGTGAATGACTTGAAATAATAAAAAATAAAGTTATATCTCAAGATGTATATTTTATGTACATTTTAAGTGTATCAAAAGGCATTACTGCGGTCTTGGCTTTCACCAGAACACGGGGGGACATGTTTTTTTTTCATAATCTACGTTATTGTTTATTTTTAACTAAAATATTATGAAAGGTGAAATTGTAGAAATATAAAAAAAAGTACTCATGTCTTGACTGCTTTTCAATTCTAGAGATTATTAGTTTTTTATAAGAATAAAAAATCTAAATTACATTTGATTTAGTCATTTAACTGTCTGAGGAAAGCAATATACTAATTGACCACTAGCAGTAAACACTATCTTGTTTATTAGTTCCTAGATTTATAGATTCACAAAATAGTGTTTATACTTAGCAGTGTAACATATACTTTTCCTTTAATGGTTAGAAAGCATTTATCTGCTACAAATTATTTTTTATTACAAATATTCCAAAATAATATGCCCATAAGAAACTCTGCCTGTACTCATCTCCTCATCTGTTTTTTGGAGGAAAGCTTTAATCTACAGAGAAAATGGCAACGCAAAACAAAACCCAAAAAGTTATAGTCTCACAGCAGAAGAGAAATCCACCTCAGCTAGGAAAAGAGAAGGAGTTTGTGCTTGGAACAGTGATACATGTGGTGGAGGAACAGTGACATTGGTGAAAGCCGTACACTTAATAAACAGGTTTACAGTACCTAGGAAAACTGAGACCCAATTGGACCATCAAAGAAAGACCCAATCACTAACACAAAGCTAATAAACTTGTAAGATTTCAATACAAGTAACATTGGAATATAGCTAGGACGACTTCAGGAGACAGACTCTCTTTGCAGAATCTCCGGGATGTAAGACCTCAACATAAATAGGGCGATATAAATTATGTATTACCAGACATATCATACATTATACTGTGATTTTTTTTGTTTTTGTTTGTTTGTTTGTTTGTTTGTTTGTTTGTTTGAGATGGAGTTTCGCTCTGTCGCCCAGGCTGGAGTGCAGTGGCGAGATCTCGGCTCACTGCAAGCTCCGCCTCCCGGGTTCAAGCCATTCTCCCGCCTCAGCCTCCCAAGTAGCTGAGACTACAGGCGCCCGCCACCACGCCCGGCTAGTTTTTTGTATTTTTAGTAGAGACGGGGTTTCACTGTGTTAGCCAGGATGGTCTTGATCTGGTGATCTGCCTCCTTGGCCTCCCAAAGTGCTGGGATTACAGGCGTGAGCCACCGCGCCTGACCTATACTGTGATATGTTTTTATAGTGTATGTACAGGGAAATGTCAGACAACAAGGGAAGAAAAGAATGATTTGGGATTGTAAGGTTCTTCCCCTACATGTGCAGCAATTTCGTATTATTTGAAGGAGTCCTCAGACCATTTTATAATACATGTTATAAATCCTAAGATACACAAAAAACCTTTTTTAAAAATAAGCTTGAATAATAACCCAATAAAGGAGATAAATAGAATAGTTAAAATTGATCAATCACAGAAAACCAAAAAATAGGAAAAGAACAACGAAGAATAAAGGGAACAAATAGTAAACAGGTAGCAGAATGGTATGTTTTTTTTTTTTTAAGTAAATAGATGGGCATAAAAGTAAAGTTAATTCCCGTAAGCCATACCCAAATATATACGGTTGTATTAGTCCATTCTTGCATTGCTATTAAGAAATGCTGGAGACTGTGTAATTTATAAAGAAAAGTGGTTTAATTAGCTCACAGTTCTGCAGGTTAGCTTCTGCTTGACTTCTTGTGCGGGGGCAGGGGGTTCTCAGGACGCTTTCGATTATGGTGGAAGGCAAAGGCGAAGCAAGCACCTCACATGGCGGGAGCAGGATAAGGAGAGACACACACTTTTAAACAACCACATCTCGTGAGAATTCTATCACAAGAGCAGCACTAGGGGAATGGTGTTAAACCATGATAAATCATCCCCCTGATTCAATCACCTCCCAACAGGCCCTACCTCCAGCATTGAGGATTACATTTCAACAGGAGATTTGGATAGGTACAGAGATCCAAACTGTATCACCCGGTATCAACAAATCCATTTAAAATATCAACACATAGATAAGTTAAAAGAACGGAGAAAAGACCAGGTGCGGTGACTCATGCCTGTAATCCCAGCACCTTGAGAGATTGAGTTGGGCAGATCACCTGAGATCAGGAGTTCAGGACCAGATTGACCAACATGGAGAAACCTGTCTCTACTAAAAATACAAAAATTAAGCAAAGACTTGGAATCAACCCGAATGTCCATCAGTGACAGACTGGATTAAGAAAATGTGGCACATATACACCATGGAATACTATGCAACCATAAAAAAAGGATGAGTTTGTGTCCTTTGTAGGGACATGGATGCTGCTGAAAACCATCATTCTCAGCAAACTATCGCAAGATTGGAAAATCAAACACTGCATGTTCTCACTCATAGGTGGGAATTGAACAATGAGATCACTTGGACTCTGGAAGGGGAACATCACACACTGGGGTCTATTATGGGGAGGGGGAAGGGGGGAGGGATGGCATCGGGTGTCGTATCTGATGTAAATGATGAGTTGATGGGTGTAGCACACCAACATGGCACTAGTATACATATGTAACAAACCTGCACGTTGTACCCTAGAACTTAAAGTGTAAAAAAAAAAAAAAAAAAAAAAAAAAAAAAAAAAAGATAGTAAAAAGAAATAAGAATCTTCAAAATAAATAAATAAACCTATCAAATGAAAAAAAAAAAAAATTAGCCAGGTGTGGTGAAGCATCCCTGTAATCCCAGCTACTTGGGAGGCTGAGACAGGAGAGTTGCTTGATTCAGGGAGGGGGAGGCTGTGGTGTGCAGAGATCACGCCATTGCACTCCAGCCTGGGCAACAAGAGTGAAAGTCCACCTCAAAGAAAAAAAAAAAAAAAGAAGGGAGAAGAAAAATACCATTTAATCTCTCTCACACACACAATCATATATATGTATGTATAATATGTACCTGATACGTACATATATACATATATTATATATATATATGATTTCCAGCATAAGCAACATAGTGAGACCCTATCTCTATAAAAAAATTTAGAAATTAGCCCAGCATACTGGTATGTGCCTATAGCTCTAGCTACTGGGAAGCTAAGGCAGGAGAATTGCTTAAGCCCAGAATTTTAAGGCTGCAGTGAACTATGTTTATGCCGCTGCACTACAGCCTTGATGATAGAGCAAGACCTTGTCTCTAGATAGATAAATAAATTGAATCAACCTTAAATAGAAAGCACTAAGTTAAGATGGTTTCACTAGTAAATTAAAGTAGAAGTAACAGTAATTTTCAATAATCTCTACCTAAAAGTAGAACCAGAATGATCACTCCCTAATTCATTCTATGAGGTCAGGATTCCCCTAATACCAAAATCAAATAATGTCATCTCAAGAAACCAAAACTGCCAGCTGAATGTCTCTCATGAATACAGACACAAAGCATATTTAACAATATTTAAAGAGAATTATATACCATAGCCACATGGTATTTATTACTTCTAAGGAAATCTCATTCTACATTTGAAAATTAATCCTTATAATCTACTGTATCAACAAGCTCAAAAAGAAAAATGGTAATATAAAATGATACAAATAAAACTGTTATCAATATCAAACAGCCATAAATGTTACAAACTCTCAGCAAACTATTACAGGAAATTTCCTCAATTTGATAAAGCATATCTACAAAAAGCCTACAGTTAATATTATACTTAATAGTGAGACACAATGATTTTCTCTTAAGATCAAAAACAATGCTAAGAAAATAGTTTTCAAATGCTATTAACATACACACATATATACAGGTACCTATGCGAGGAGATGGATGTGTTAATTCCTTTGACTGTAACAATAATTTTGTTATATATTTGTATATGAAAATAGTGTTACACAACACACATACACACAGAGATATATGTGCATGTGTATGTGTGGTATTAAACATGGTATGTACATATTATATATATAATATACATATTACATATATGTATATAATGGAAAAAAATGAAAACAAACAAAAATGAACAAGGCTAGGATGTCCTATCTTATCACAACTATTCAACTTCCTATTGAAAGTTTCAGCTGCTAAAATTAGACAAGAAAAAAAGAACAAAAATGTGTACATGTTAAAAAGCAAGAAACAAAACTCATTATTTATCTTATTTCTGGATAATACAATTGTTTATGTAGAAATCCTCAAATAATTACCTGAAATTTCTCTAAACTGAGAATAAGTTTCACAAGAGAGAATGATATAAGGTGAATATAGAAAAAGTTTTCTTATATACCTGCATTAATGTGGTTTTACATCTAAGAAGAATTACATTTACATAGCAACACCACCACCACAATGAAATCTTTAGGTTTAAATTTAACAAAATATATATAGAATCTACATATGGAAAACTGTAAAATTCTGATTAAAGAAACAAAAGATCTATTTAAATTATATGCATTTTATTGCATTGGAAGAATAAATTTTAAGATATAAATTTTTTCCAATTGAAACTATAAACTCAAGGTCATGTCAGTCAAAAATCTCAGCCACTAGTTGTAGATATTCACAAACAGATATAATGTTAATATAAAATGAAAAAAAAAAAAAAAACTTGAGTAGCTGGAATATATCTACGAAAAAAAAAAAAAAGAGAGAGAGAGAGAAGAACAGAGTTAGAGAATTGGAGGATTCGTACTACCTAAACAGTAGAATTACTATAAATCTAAAGTAATTAAAGTACTGTATTGGCAAAGAATAAACTTACAGATGAAGGGAACAGAATAGAAAGCACAGGAAGAGATGCACACAAATATAGTAAACTAATTTTTGACCATGGTGAGATGGCAATTCAATTCACAAGAAATATTCTTTTTAATAAAATTTCCTGAAATATTTGAAAGCCCATATGTAAAAAATGTGAACCTCTAAACAGCCTCATATTTTATACAAAAGTTTACTCAAAATGCTCACATATTACTTTGAAATTTTAACACTATAACAAATCCAGAATAAAACAAAGGAGAAAATCTGTATGACCTTGGGTTTGGTGATGAGTGTTTAGATTCAACATCAAAAGTACAACCAATGAAAGAAATAATTGATAAGTTGGACTTCATTAAAACTAAATTTGTTTTGTGAAAGACACTAGTGGAATAAAGTCAAGCCACAAAATGACAGAAATTAAGTGCAAAACATGTATCTGAGAAGGAATTATATCCAAATTATACACACAAAACCCTTCAGACTCAAAAGTAAGAAATTAACTCAATTAAAATTAAAATTTTAGCCAATAATATAAGCAGATAACTCACTGAAAAAGATCAAGGGAAATATAAGCATCTAAAAAGATAGTCAACATCTGTCTTTGTCAACAAAGGCTGCTATAACAAAATACTATGGACTGGGTGGCCTGAAAAACAGAAATTTATTTCTCACCCTTCTGGAGGCTGTGAAATACGAGATCAAGGTGATTGCCAGTTTTCTGCTGAGGACTCTCTTCCTGGCTTGCAGACAGCTGCCTTCTCACTATGTTCTGACATAGTGGAAGAGAGAGCTAGCAAGCTTTCTGGTGTTTCTTCTTAGAAGGACATAATCCCATCATTAGGGCCTCACCCTCATGACCTTGTCTAATACTAATTACCTCCTAAAGGCTACATTTCCAAATGCCATCACACTGGAGGTTAGGGTTTCCATAGATGCATTTTGGGAGGACAAAAATACTCAGTCCAGAACATCCCTTGTCATTAGGAAAATGCAAAGTGAAACAGCAATGAAATACCACTGCACTTTTACTTGAATGGCTAAAATTAAAAAATCTGAACAATGTGGAAGAGGAACTTTTATTTATTGCATGTGGGTAATTACCGTGGTTAAATTATTTGATAGTCTTTGGAAGAATATTTGGCAATTTCTCACCGAATTAAACATAGTCTTAATATGACAAAACAATCATACTCAAAAGTATTTACACAACTGATCCAAAAAACTATCTCGACACAAAAACAAAACACAGCACACAAATGTGTACTGGAGTTTTATGCATCATTATCAAAATTGGAAACAACAAAAATATCCTTTATTAGGTAACTGGATACATAGTCATACAATGGATTACTATTCAGTAATATAAAAGAATGAGTTCTTAAGACATGTAAAGATGTAGATAAATCTTCAAGGCATATGTTAAATGAAAGAAGCCAGCCTTAAAAGACCAGATATGACTCAACTAATATCACACTTTGGAAAACAGCACACTCCAGAGACAGTAAAAGTAAACAAATCAGTGGTTGCAGCTTTCAGTGGGAACTGAGAATTTGAGTGGTAATGTAAAGGCAATTTGTTAGGGCAGCAGACTATTCTGAATAATACTTTAATAGTGAACATATAATGCCATACTTTTTTACTCATGAAACTTTATAGGACAAAGAGTACATCTCAATATATACAATCTTAAAAAACAAATACGAAAGCATACATTTGGCTGATCAATGTGTTTGATGCTGACCTTATCACATAAGCCCTTTAAAAGCAGAGTTCTCAACCACTTGCCACTGACAAGAAGTCTGAGAGACTTCTTCCATCTGACTCAAATGAAAGAACATATTGGTGTAGTGAATTGCTTACTGGGGGCAACATCAATGGAATCTGAGACTGGTCACTGGCAGACGAGAATAACTTCCATTTGGTAGCCAGCATATAGAAAGGGACCCTCACTCTACAACCACATGGAGCTAGATTCTGTTAAAAAGATGAATTAATTTGGAGGTGAACTTTTTTTTTAATGTCTCTAAAAGAAAATTCAGCCTGGCTAACACTCTGATTTCACTCTTGTGGTCCTCTGACTGGAAAACCTAGCTGCAACTTGCTAGACTCCTGACCTTCAGAGCTCTGAGGTATTAAGTATGCTGTTTTCAGCTGCTAAATTTGTAGTGGTTTGCCACCATGCAGTAATAAAAAAAATAAAATATTATATAATAAATAAATAAATAAATATATTAGCGACAAGTAAACATTACTTAAAGAATTTCAAATAGTGAAGGTAAAAATAATGTGGGAAATAGAAAATCCCTATTAATACCTGCCTTAGTTTGGTTTGTGCTGCTATAATGAAGTAACTGAGACTAGGTGATTTTAAAATAACATAAATGTATTGGCTTACAGTTCTGGAGGCTGGGAATTCTATGGCCAAGACTCCAGGAGGTTTAATGTCTGCTGGGGCTATTCTCTTCCTCCAGGATGGTGTCTTGCACATAACGTTCTCTGGGTGGGAGAAAGCCTGGAGATTCCCATGACAGAGAGCAGAAGGGCGGAGAGACAGAGACAGAGAGGAAGAGAGAAAGTGAGAGAGCACATAATTCTGAAATCCTTTTTCTAACATTTTTAAACCCACTCACGTGGGTGCAGTTTTCATGGTCTAATTACCCCTTAAAGTTCCCCCCTTTATTCCATTATATTGGCAATTAAATTTCAGCATGAGTCTTGCAGAAGACAAAGGTTGACCACAGTGACACCACAGTAATAAATGCTTCATGTACATCCACAGTTTAATGATAAAATTAACATGCAAAAATTTAAGGAGAAACAAAATTCTTTTGTAGATTCAAACTATCTGCGGCTTGGCGCTGTGGCTTACACCTGTAAACACAGGACTTTGTGAGGCCTAGTTGGGCGGGCCACCTGAAGTCAGGAGTTTGAGACCAGCCTGACCAACATAGTGAAATCCCATCTCTATTAAAAATACAACAATTAGCTGGGTGTGGTGGCACGTGCCTGTAAACCCAGCTACTTGGGAGGCTGAGGCAGGAGAATAGCATGAACCCGGAAGGCAGAGATTGCAGTGATCTGAGATTGTGCCACTGAAGTGCAGCCTGGGTGACAGAGAGAGACTCCATCTCATGAAAAAATTAAACTTCTTCAAAATACTTATTAATTACTCCGATGTTTGTAACAAATGTCTGCAGATTCTTTGGTACTGCTCCTTCCAAGATATGGAGTTCAATTTTCTTCCCACTGAGTATAGGTTTGACTTACAACTCATTTACAATGAAATGGGTATGGACATAGAAAAATAGTAAGTTTACTGTAGAGAAACTTGGCAGTTTCTCTACCTTACCCAATGCGATAATCATTAATTAATCAAAATTAGTATCATAAATCATGACATATTGATAGAATATACTCCCTGATTTGATGACACAAGGGCATCTTCTTTTTATTCTTCCCCAGAATAATCATAAGAAAATATTAGGCAAAATTAAATTTAAATATGTTTTAAAAAATACCAAGTGTGGTGAGTCTTACCATGTTTCTATTTATTCACCAGTCTGCCTTCTGGAGAAATTGGTGGGTCTGGGGGAAGAAGTCCACAGACTTAACCAAGAAGATCACATGCTTAACCGAGTAGTAGACTTGACTAAAGCACTGCGTCTGATGCTTTAAGCACTATTAAAGCAGATGAATAAAGTCTCAGCTCTCACTCTAGGAGGCTTATGTAATATCTGATACATAGGTAAGAAATCCTCCATAGCGTATTCTTCAACTTGGCACCCTACTTCACAAAGACCTTGTGAGATGAGCACGTAACAATGGGATCTACTAGTCAGATTATGTACTGCACTATACAAAAACCTCAATATGATGCTATATTCTCAAACAAAAGGCCATATGGGACTTTCACCCTGGAGGTAAAACAGGACTCAAATTACCATCACTTCCAGTGATTCAGCTGAGCACTTGTGCTTCCCATTCCCACAAATATTGGCTCTGTATATTTGGAAATACTACTCCCCAAGACACCTGCACTTTTCCCCACTAACAAAGTGAGGATGTCAGTGATTTACCAGTTGCAGCTGCTGCCAAAATATTTTGGACTTTTTACTGGCAGATGAAAAGAAGAATCCCCATAACCACGAGTATAATCAGCAGGAGGAGACAGAGCTGCTTTTACAAAATGGTGAAAGGAAGAAATATATGTGCAATCTAAGTAATCCACTTATGTGCCTCCTAATGTTCCTTTGATCCATTTTTTAAGTGTAAATGAACATATACAGCAAACTGATCTGAGAAGGATAGAAGGATCAAGGTTTGAACAATGAAGATTTGGGACACAGCATGTGTAGACCTGCCTAAATGAAAGCTTAAAGATAATTTAGATTAGATGGTGGTTAGGGGAGATGTGTACTCATTTCAGGGCAGAGATCAGCTGAAGTGTTGGGGGCCTTAGTTCACCCCACTAACCTTATTCAGGCAAAATGGCACATAGAAACCGTGGAGAAGCTGTACCACAAACCAATATGGAGAAAGAGTGGCATAAGTTGTACACCCTGGTGGTCATTAAAATATCCTGTAAACCTCTAATGACAGAAAATATATTTGACCAAGCAGCTGCTCTGTGAAGTCGCACGCTGGGTTTACATGGAGTCGACACTTCCCCTGGGCTGTTCCCAGACAATGATGGAGTTCAGAAGGGATATCATGCAGGTCCATTTCTGAGAGAGATGGAATTCCATGGATGGTTAAAGTTGACTCAAAGACTCCTTGTTTTCCCTCACATAGGTACCCATCCATATCTAATCTTGTCTTCATAATATTTTAGAGATTAACATATATTAGAATTAATAAATTGTAGATTATGAAAATATTCAAAACTGGATAATTCCACATTATTTAGAAGGTGATCCTACCAAGATTATATGTTAGAATTAATTTGACTTAACCATTTTACCAACACTGTATTTTCAGATCTTCAGTCAGTGACAATATGTTACCTTTCAAATCCTGTCCAGTTTCAGCTTTACTTGCATTTTTCTAATTTCTGTTATGTGTGAATGTATTTTTCTCTACGTGTTGACCATTTATATTTTCTTTTATGTAAAGGCCTGCTTTCTAAATGTTTATCAATATTTCTATTAAGTTGTTTATATTTTTCTTATTAATTTACATAAATTGTTTACATAATCTTGATAGTAATCTCTCTTTACAAATATGTGTGGTGATACTTTTTTGTGATTTCACTTTTTTTTTTTTTTTTCAAAACAGAGTCTCACTGTGTCGCCCAGGCTGTAACACAGTGGGACCATCTCGGCTCACTGCAACCTCCGCCTCCCGGGTTCAAGTGATTCCTGTGCCTTAGCCTCCCAAGTAGCTTGGATTACAGGTGCGCACCAACAGCACGCCCAGCTAATTTTCGTATTTTTAGTAGAGACGAGGTTTCACCATTTTGGCCAGGCTAGTCTGGAACTCCTGACCTCAGGTGATCCACCCACTTTAGCCTTCCAAAGTGCTGGGATTGTAGGTGTGAGTATTGCGGGAGGCCTGATTTTACATTTTAGATAATGGCTTTTGATGAATGAAAATATTTCTTCTACAATGGTCAAATTTTTCGACTTTTTCATAAATGCTTCATGATTGATTTACTGTATTTAACAAAGTTTTTTCTAACACAAGTGCATAAAGATCATCTATTATTTTGTCTATAAATGTAAACATTTTTGACTTTTTAGTTCTCAGACCGTTTGAGATATATATTTTGGAATTTTCAACTGCTTGTTTGTTTTCTATATAAATAACCAAATGATCTGGCACTTCATTTTAGTATTTTATTTTTTCCCAATTATCTGAAATCTAAAAAAGTCATATGAAAATTCACAAGTAAAATAAATATGAGTCTTTCCTGGGTTCTTTGTTATGTTCATTGTATCTATTACTTTATTCATATGCCAAGTTACAGTGTCTTGCTTTCTGTATTTTTATAATAGTTCTTGTTATCTGGAGGAGCAAGTCTTGATATTATTTCCCATTTTTTTATGTATATTTCAGCATCTCCTTATTGAGTTATATAAGATATTTTCATTATCATTTCAAAAAATTATGCATTAATTTTATTATATTTTACAACTTTATGCTACTAGTTTTTTAGTTAATAGACATGGGATTTATCTGTATTTACTTATTCCTCCCTAATAAAGATTTTAAATTTTTAATGTTTTCTCCTACTTTATAATACGTAGTGTCTGGCAGATAACAGTTGTTCAGTATGTTTGTAATATTGATGATGGAATTTGAATAGGCAGGTGTTATTGGATATCTATTAGTTAATTATTTGTATCTAAATAATTGAAAAGTTCTCTTTAGCTCCAACTGGTTCTAGCTTTTTTGGAACCCAGTAAACAGATAGTGGCCCAGAGAAGTCCTGATAATATGGGCCCAGGATTTCCTTTCTTTAGCCTTCTCCCACTATACCTCAGTGTGTTTATAATTTGAATGCTCTGTATTGCATATTTTTTTGAGTAAATTAATATTTTCTAAATTACCTGCTCATATTTTTTGTTGTAATGATTGTAAATGTAAAGTATACTAAAATGTTCCTCTATCAATTTTGTGCCGTGAGACTAAGAGTCAACACAGATTTGTATTCCTCATATGTAAGTGTGGACATAATAATTATTTAAATTATTTTCAGTGATATATTAAAAGTTTATTTCCAAAAAAAAAATCAATTGAATTTATTTATTAACATAATTTTTCAAATCAAATTAAAGAAAGATGAGTGTGTGCCAGTTATCAATTTATTGATTCTAAGCTCCAATCCCAAGCACTCTTCATTGACTACTTTGCAAAATGGAGACTCTGTAAGCATTTTTCTATTGTAACTGTTGCTAAATGTTGGCAGTTGAGAACATTCTAGGGACAGAGAAGAAAGAAACGCTTTTTTTTTTCCCCCTGGTTCCAGTGTTTAATTATTTTCTTCTTTCTTGTTCTATGTACCTATGAGCAGTGGCCTTTACCTCCAGGAGTTTCAGTGTCATCTCCTTGGATGAACTCTCAATAAGACTCAGAGTTGCCCCAACAATTGACTTACCAGCCTTGGACAACCAGAACCTCACCAGGATGTCTTCAGCTTGCCAGATCCAGCTAAGCTTCTCTACTTACCATCCTAAACCCATAGGTTCCACTGTGAGAGGCTTTGAGTTTGTCATTCCCGGCCTGTAGATACTTGTGTGCCAATCTTGGCCAGCTGACTTTGAACCAGTTATGATCTGACAACTCAGTGAATTTCTCCTCCATCTTGTGAGTTTTAACCACATCTTCTCTTTCCAGGTCTTGAGGGAGATACTTCTTCAAGTTTATATATTTTTGGATATTCTCCCTCAGATCCAGAGTGTTATCTAGTGTGCTCTTTTTCAAAATCAATTACCTACTATATAATAATTAAAAAGTATTTTGTTCAAATTACTGTGTGAGTTCGGTCTCCTAATTGAATCCTGACTGATATGTTACTGTTTCCTATGATTCTTCATATTCACTGAAACCATTAAAAAATATTATTCCTCATGTAGTTTCCTCTCAAATTTTACTTATCATATTCTTTTTTTTTAAATTTATTTATTATTATTATACTTTAAGTTGTAGGGTACATATGCATAACGTGCAGGTTTGTTACATATGTATACTTGTGCCATGTTGCTGTGCTGCACCCATCAACTCGTCATTTACATCAGGTATAACTCCCAATGCAATCCTTCCCCCCTTCCCCCTCCCCATGATAGGCCCCGGTGTGTGATGTTCCCCTTCCCGAGTCCGAGTGATCTCATTGTTCAGTTCCCACCTATGAGTGAGAACATGCGGTGTTTGGTTTTCTGTTCTTGTGATAGTTTGCTAAGAATGATGGTTTCCAGCTGCATCCAAGTCCCTAGAAAGGACACAAACTCATCCTTTTTGATGGCTGCATAGTATTCCATGGTGTATATGTGCCACATTTTCTTAATCCAATCTGTCACTGATGGACATTTGGGTTGATTCCAAGTCTTTTCTATTGTGAATAGTGCTGCAATAAACATACGTGTGCATGTATCTTTATAGCAGCATAATTTATAATCCTTTGGGTATATACCCAGTAATTGGATGGCTGGGTCATATGGTACATCTAGTTCTAGATCCTTGAGGAATCGCCATACTGTTTTCCATAATGGTTGAACTAGTTTACAATCCCACCAACAGTGTAAAAGTGTTCCTATTTCTCCACATCCTCTCCAGCGCCTGTTGTTTCCTGACTTTTTAATGATCGCCATTCTAACTGGTGTGAGATGGTATCTCATTGTGGTTTTGATTTGCATTTCTCTGATGGCCAGTGATGATGAGCATTTTTTCATGTGTCTGTTGGCTGTATGAATGTCTTCTTTTGAGAAATGTCTGTTCATATCCTTTGCCCACTTTTTGATGGGGTTGTTTGTTTTTTTCTTGTAAATTAGTTTGAGTTCTTTGTAGGTTCTGGATATTAGCCCTTTGTCAGATGAGTAGATTGCAAAAATTTTCTCCCATTCTGTAGGTTGCCTGTTCACTCTGATGGTAGTTTCTTTTGCTGTGCAGAAGCTCTTTAGTTTAATGAGATCCCATTTGTCAATTTTGGCTTTTGCTGCCGTTGCTTTTGGTGTTTTAGACATGAAGCCTTTGCCCATGCCTATGTCCTGAATGGTACTACCTAGGTTTTCCTCTAGGATTTTTATGGTATTAGGTCTAACATTTAAGTCTCTAATCCATCTTGAATTAATTTTCGTATAAGGAGTAAGGAAAGGATCCAGTTTCAGCTTTCTACTTACGGCTAGCCAATTTTCCCAGCACCATTTATTAAATAGGGAATCCTTTCTCCATTTCTTGTTTCTCTCAGGTTTGTCAAAGATCAAATGGCTGTAGATGTGTGGTATTATTTCTGAGGACTCTGTTCTGTTCCATTGGTCTATATCTCTGTTTTGGTACCAGTACCATGCTGTTTTGGTTACTGTAGCCTTGTAGTACAGTTTGAAGTCAGGTAGCGTGATGCCTCCAGCTTTGTTCTTTTGACTTAGGATTGTCTTGGAGATGCGGGCTCTTTTTTGGTTCCATATGAACTTTAAAGCAGTTTTTTCCAATTCTGTGAAGAAACTCATTGGTAGCTTGATGGGGATGGCATTGAATCTATAAATTACCTTGGGCAGTATGGCCATTTTCACGATATTGATTCTTCCTATCCATGAGCATGGTATGTTCTTCCATTTGTTTGTGTCCTCTTTGATTTCACTGAGCAGTGGTTTGTAGTTCTCCTTGAAGAGGTCCTTTACATCCCTTGTAAGTTGGATTCCTAGGTATTTTATTGTCTTTGAAGCAATTGTGAATGGAAGTTCATTCCTGATTTGGCTCTCTGTTTGTCTGTTACTGGTGTATAAGAATGCTTGTGATTTTTGCACATTAATTTTGTATCCTGAGACTTTGCTGAAGTTGCTTATCAGCTTAAGGAGATTTTGGGCTGAGACAATGGGGTTTCCTTTTTTTTTTTTAATTTATTTATTATTATTATACTTTAAGTTGTAGGGTACATGTGCATAACATGCAGGTTTGTTACATATGTATACTTGTGCCATGTTGCTGTGCTGCACCCATCAACTCGTCATTTACATCAGGTATCTAAATATACAATCATGTCATCTGCAAACAGGGACAATTTGACTTCTTCTTTTCCTAACTGAATACCCTTGATTTCTTTCTCTTGCCTGATTGCCCTAGCCAGAACTTCCAACACTATGTTGAATAGGAGTGGTGAGAGAGGGCATCCCTGTCTTGTGCCAGTTTTCAAAGGGAATTTTTCAGTTTTTGCCCATTCAGTATGATATTGGTGTGGGTTTGTCATAAATAACTCTTATGATTTTGAGGTACGTTCCATCAATACCGAATTTATTGAGCGTTTTTAGCATGAAGGGCTGTTGAATTTTGTCAAAAGCCTTTTCTGCATCTATTGAGATAATCATGTGGTTCTTGTCTTTGGTTCTGTTTATATGCTGGATTATGTTTATTGATTTGCGAATGTTGAACCAGCCTTGCATCCCAGGGATGAAGCCCACCTGATCATGGTGGATAAGCTTTTTGATGTGCTGCTGAATCCGGTTTGCCAGTATTTTATTGAGGATTTTTGTATCCATGTTCATCAGGGATATTGGTCTAAAATTCTCTTTTTTTGTTGTGTCTCTGCCAAGCTTTGGTATCAGGATGATGTTGGCCTCATAAAATGAGTTAGGGAGGATTCCCTCTTTTTCTATTGATTGGAATAGTTTCAGAAGGAATGGTACCAACTCCTCCTTGTACCTCTGGTAGAATTCAGCTGTGAATCCATCTGGTCCTGGACTTTTTTTGGTTGGTAGGCTATTAATTGTTGCCTCAATTTCAGAGCCTGCTATTGGTCTATTCAGGGATTCAACTTCTTCCTGGTTTAGTCTTGGAAGAGTGTAAGTGTCCAGGAAATTATCCATTTCTTCTAGATTTTCCAGTTTATTTGCGTAGAGGTGTTTATAGTATTCTCTGATGGTAGTTTGTATTTCTGTGGGGTCGGTGGTGATATCCCCTTTATCATTTTTAATTGCGTCGATTTGTTTCTTCTCTCTTTTCTTCTTTATTAATCTTGCTAGTGGTCTGTCAATTTTGTTGATCTTTTCAAAAAACCAACTCCTGGATTCATTGATTTTTTGGAGGGTTTTTTGTGTCTCTATCTCCTTCAGTTCTGCTCTGATCTTAGTTATTTCTAGCCTTCTGCTAGCTTTCGAATGTGTTTGCTCTTGCTTCTCTAGTTCTTTTAATTGTGATGTTAGAGTGTCAATTTTAGATCTTTCCTGCTTTCTCTTGTGGGCATTTAGTGCTATAAATTTCCCTCTACACACTGCTTTAAATGTGTCCCAGAGATTCTGGTATGTTGTATCTTTGTTTTCATTGGTTTCAAAGAACATCTTTATTTCTGCCTTCATTTCGTTATGTACCCAGTAGTCATTCAGGAACAGGTTGTTCAGTTTCCATGTAGTTGAGCGGTTTTGATTGAGTTTCTTAGTCCTGAGTTCTAGTTTGATTGCACTGTGGTCTGAGAGACAGTTTGTTATAATTTCTGTTCTTGTACATTTGCTGAGGAGTGCTTTACTTCCAATTACGTGGTCAATTTTGGAGTAAGTATGATGTGGTGCTGAGAAGAATGTATATTCTGTTGATTTGGGGTGGAGAGTTCTATAGATGTCTATTAGGTCTGCTTGCTGCAGAGATGAGTTCAATTCCTGGATATCCTTGTTAACTTTCTGTCTCTTTGATCTGTCTAATGTTGACAGTGGAGTGTTGAAGTCTCCCATTATTATTGTATGGGAGTCTAAGTCTCTTTGTAAGTCTCTAAGGACTTGCTTGATGAATCTGGGTGCTCCTGTATTGGGTGCATATATATTTAGGATAGTTAGCTCTTCCTGTTGAATTGTTCCCTTTACCATTATATAATGGCCTTCTTTGTCTCTTTTGATCTTTGATGGTTTAAAGTCTGTTTTATCAGAGACGAGTATTGCAACCCGCGCTTTTTTTGGTTCTCCATTTGCTTGGTAAATCTTCCTCCATCCCTTTATTTTGAGCCTATGTATGTCTCTGCGTGTGAGATGGGTCTCCTGAATACAGCAGACTGATGGGTCTTGACTCTTTATCCAGTTTGCCAGTCTGTGTCTTTTAATTGGAGCATTTAGTCCATTTACATTTAAGGTTAAGATTGTTATGTGTGAACTTGATCCTGCCATTATGATATTAACTGGTTATTTTGCTCATTAGTTGATGCAGTTTCTTCCTAACCTCGATGGTCTTTACATTTTGGCATGTTTTTGCAATGGCTGGTACTGGTTGTTCCTTTCCATGTTTAGTGCTTCCTTCAGGATCTCTTGTAAGGCAGGCCTAGTGGTGACAAAATCTCTAAGCATTTGCTTATCTGTAAAGCATTTTATTTCTCCTTCACTTATGAAACTTAGTTTGGCTGGATATGAAATTCTGGGTTTAAAATTCTTTTCTTTAAGAATGTTGAATAGTGGCCCCCACTCTCTTCTGGCTTGGAGAGTTTCTGCCGAGAGATCTGCTGTTAGTCTGATGGGCTTCCCTTTGTGGGTAACCCGACCTTTCTCTCTGGCTGCCCTTAAGATTTTTTCCTTCATTTCAACTTTGGTGAATCTGGCAATTATGTGTCTTGGAGTTGCTCTTCTCGAGGAGTATCTTTGTGGCGTTCTCTGTATTTCCTGGATTTGAATGTTGGCCTGCCCTACTAGGTTGGGGAAGTTCTCCTGGATGATATCCTGAAGAGTGTTTTCCAACATGGTTCCATTTTCCCCCTCACTTTCAGGCACCCCAATCAGATGTAGATTTGGTCTTTTTACATAATCCCATACTTCTTGCAGGCTTTGTTCGTTTCTTTTTCTTCTTTTTTCTTTTGGTTTCTCTTCTCACTTCATTTCATTCATTTGATCCTCAATCGCTGATACTCTTTCTTACAGTTGATCGAGTCGGTTACTGAAGCTTGTGCATTTGTTACGTATTTCTCGTGTCATGGTTTTCATCTCTTTCATTTCGTTTAGGACCTTCTCTGCATTAATTACTCTAGCCATCAATTCTTCCACTTTTTTTCCAAGATTTTTAGTTTCTTTACGCTGGGTACGTAATTCCTCCTTTAGCTCTGAGAAATTTGATGGACTGAAGCCTTCTTCTCTCATCTCGTCAAAGTCATTCTCCGTCCAGCTTTGATCCGTTGCTGGCGATGAGCTGCGCTCCTTTGCCGGGGGAGATGCGCTCTTATTTTTTGAATTTCCAGATTTTCTGCCCTGCTTTTTCCCCATCTTTGTGGTTTTATCTGCCTCTGGTCTTTGATGATGGTGATGTACTGATGGGGTTTCGGTGTAGGTGTCCTTCCTGTTTGATAGTTTTCCTTCTAACAGTCAAGACCCTCAGCTGTAGGTCTGTTGGAGATTGCTTGAAGTCCATTCCAGACCCTGTTTGCCTGGGTATCAGCAGCAGAGGCTGCAGAAGATAAAATATTTCTGAACAGCGAGTGTACCTGTCTGATTCTTGCTTTGGAAGCTTCCTCTCAGGGGTGTACTCCACCCTGTGAGGTGTGGGGTGTCAGACTGCCCCTAGTGGTGGATGTCTCCCAGTTAGGCTACTCAGGGGTCAGGGACCCACTTGAGCAGGGAGTCTGTCCCTTCTCAGATCTCAACCTCCCTGTTGGTAGATCCACTGCCCTCTTCAAAGCTGTCAGACAGTCGTTTGTGTCTGCACAGGTGTCTGCTGCATTTGTTTAGTTTACTGTGCCCTGTCCCCAGAGGTGGAGTCTACAGAGACAGGCAGGTTTCTTTGAGCTGCTGTGAGCTCCACCCAGTTCGAGCTTCCCAGCAGCTTTGTTTACCTACTTAAGCCTCAGCAATGGCGGGCGCCCCTCCCCCAGCCTCGCTGCTGCCTTGCCGGTAGATCACAGACTGCTGTGCTAGCAATGAGGGAGGCTCCATGGGTTTGGGACCCTCCTGGCCAGGTGTGGGATATGATCTCCTGGTGTGCCTGTTTGCTTAAAGCGCAGTATTGGGGTGGGAGTTACCCGATTTTCCAGGTGTTGTGTGTCTCAGTTCCCCTGGCTAGGAAAAGGGACTCCCTTCCCCCTTGTGCTTCCCAGGTGAGGCAATGCCTCGCCCTGCTTCAGCTCTCGCTGGTCGGGCTGCAGCAGCTGACCAGCACCGATCGTCCAGCACTCCCCAGTGAGATGAACCCAGTACCTCAGTTGAAAATGCAGAAATCACCGGTCTTCTGTGTCACTCGCGCTGGGAGTTGGAGACTGGAGCTGCTCCTATTTGGCCATCTTGCTCCGCCCCCTACTTATCATATTCTTATATTATAACCTAGCATTTTGTATTCTTAAATTATTTAACATTATTCTTATATTTATTTACATTTGTGTACATTTGTATAATTATGATACAGCTTTCAAAATTTATCCTATGTAGGCTGATTACAACGGAGATTTGACTGCCATGAAAGTAAAGTTCCTTTTTCTTTATAAATTCACTTAGATAATTTGTTTACTGAACAATTATATTTCCACTTTAATTTGCATAAGTCTGTAATATGTATTATATTTGCATATGATTTTCCAAATGGGAAAGCAAAAACATAGAACATGTCAATTTCATGAAGGATTGTGTACTTTATTGATGGAAACATTTGTTTTTTCTATGTGGGAGGAGTGAATTACGCAAATTAAGAAGTGAAATATGTATCCCATATTTAAACATGAACTTGTACTAATTCCACAACTATTTCTATATAAAAAGGCATTACGTTTTCCTAAAAGTTTCTAATATTTATATTATTTATGAATTCATCCGTTTCACTCCAAATTACTCTTCTAAATTTTGTAAAAGCTTTTAGAGCCTTTGGATTTTCTTTTTCCATCTTAGAGTCACTGAGAGATGCTGAACATCTTCTGATAATCCTCAACGTTTTAAATAAGTATGGGTTTTTGAAAATGTTAAACTGAGTTTTGTCTTTAAAAAATACTCCTCGGGAGGCTGAGGCAGGAGAATGGCGTGAACTCGAGAGGCAGAGCTTGCAGTGAGTGGAGATTGCGCCACTACACTCCAGCCTGGGCGACAGAGCGAAACTCCATCTCAAAAAAAACAAAACAAATAAACAAAAAAAATACTCCTAATACTTTCAAGCTACTCATATTTCAGAACTATACTATATGGCTGGAAATGCTAAATATTAATAGATGATCCCAAAGAAATGTACAAAGTATTAATCATGATTTTTCATTTGAAGGTATTTCTTTATTACTAGTTGCCAACTTATGTACGTATTGGGACTAGACTATAATTATACAAATATGTTATACTCAGTAAATATTTATTTCTTCTAATTATCAATCTATTTTAAAAACAAAACTTATCTTTCATTATTAATATTAATGTTAATATTATTTTTGTTTGGAGAGGTGTTATAAGACTCTTGTGAAAGATAAATAAACAAATTTCTCCAAGAAACTTGGAAATGGTACAGTGATGTTGGCAAGATGTGATACATTATCACCTTCAGATCTGTTTCTGTAAGATAACTAAAAAGCTATCTATTAAGAAATGTTAAGTTTTTATGTATAAAATACAAGTAATATAGTCTAAGGGCCCTGGCAATAAAAGACACTGAATCCTCTTTCTATGTGTTGAATATTTTTCATGCCTCATTTTACACACTCTTATCCCCACCTTTTGTGATCACTAGCATACTGAAAGATAATATTTGAGAGTTATCATGAAAACCCCTTGCTCAGCTGTATCTCAAATCTTTTGCTTTATGCCTTGGACAGCCTCTCTCTCTACCATGCGGATGCCTGCAGGAGCCTGCTCAGCCATTCTGCCACATGCACTGTGGATACAGAGCTGATTTACAGCTGGGCTGAAAAAGCTTCATCTCTGTCTCTGGGGATTCCTGGTTATCCCGTTTTTGACTCTTAGCTAAGGTAAGTGCAAGACTTATGACGTGCAGTTTAAAGTTGAAACTCTCCTGATGATCTACAAATCAGTTTCTGTACTGGTAGTTTACTATGAGCCTAATCAGTTAAGTCAGCTTTCTTGATTTAGTGGTCTGTGGTGTACTGCAAACCCTCACTAGATCTTCTGCGTTGAGCTCTTTGGCAACCAAGATTCTTCACTCAGAAGTTGGTAGTTCAAGCTGCAGAAAAAGCACTTTCTACGTGTGTGTGTGAGAGAATAAGGCCTCTCGGAGCTGGTGCATGGAATGTATCCAGGACCTGATACTTTCTGCACTCTTTCTCTTACTGGAACATATTGTTTGCCTTCAAATATTACCTTTATGCAAGTATGCTCAGTGGTGTCTGTTTAATCCTTTCGATTATTAAAACTTGGGAACTCTTTGCATGTATAAACTTGGAGGTGGAAAGGATATAATAATTCTGGGACAAAATTTGATCCATGAGCAGCAAAAGTCAATTGATACATATTCGCTTTATTTGTGTCTCAGATGGACAATTCTGGGATGTATGGTACAAAGTCACTTGGAGTATCCCAGCAACAATGATGTCCATTTTAGCACAGAAATATGCAACTCATTCTTCACCCTTAAATGGGGTTTTTCTCTTTTATTCTTCCCAGTCTTTCTACTTCTGATCATTGACATAGGTTCTCCAAATGAATTAGCTAAGTGCAGTTCTTAGATTCAGATTCTGTTTTGGGAGCAAACCCAAGCTAGGACAAGTTAACAAATCAATTTTGCTATTTTTCTCATTTTTTTTAATTTTTATGGCATATTATTCTTTATTATCAAATGGTAGATTTATGTGAAATTTGGAAATGTAACCTATGCAAGTATGTAATCATTATTGAACTCTTGTAAAAACTAAAATTACGTCAAATTCTGGATGAAAATCATTCTGATTAGTAAATTTTCTTCTCTATTTTAGCATTCACTATTCACTTAAGTGCTCCCGCAGTATTATAGAGGAAGAATCAGCTTGTAGAAAAAGAAATCTTATAAATTGAGAGAGCACTACTTATTAGCAACAATAGATCGCAAACTTTAATGAGTCATAGCCTAAAAATTCTAAAAAGAAATTGAAATTAGATCTTTATATAAAACAAACCAATCAACTTAAAATAACATAAATGTAAATATGTTTTACTTTTAATACTATGAAATTTTAATACTATGAAACCTGTTAAATGAAAAAGTTGAAGACCAGGAATTATAGATGGAAATAAAAACAATTCTCTGAAAAGACAGAAAAATATTCAAAATAATATAGTAAAATAAAAGAAGAAATCAGTAGTCCATTTTGGTCAACCAAGAAAATATTTTGTGATAAGAAAATAACAATAATTCTCCATGTATTTAAACATGGTTTTAATTAAAATACTAGACAAAAACTACTTAGAATTTATGAAGGAGTTTTTCAAATAGAAGTTAAAATATGTTATCTTATTCAGAACTAGAATAAACATATATAAATTTTGACTCATTTAAAATATACGCTACAAATTTAAGGCTAATAACTAAAATAATAGAAGTGTAAATTATAAAACATTTAATGCAGAATAAGAAAAAAGAAGCAAAAAGAGGAAGACTTTAGAGTAAATGAAAAATGCCATTAACCCAGTATTAAGGTAGAGCATAGAAAATGTATGCTATACATTCATTACTGGGGGGAATGTAAATTGATACAGGTATTTTAATGAGTAACTTAACATGTCTGATAGAATTTAAAATTCCCATGCCTTTTGATTCAGTAATTCCTAAATATATACGTTAGAGAAACACTTGTTCACATATACAAAGAGACACATACAATAATGGGCCTAGGAAATAGTGATTATAATTCAATATAATTCAAACAATCTAAACTTCCATCTAAAGGAAATAGATGAATAAAATATTAACATATTATTTCTCTCTCTCTCACACACACACGCACACACACACACGGATTTTGTTCAGCACTTTACATAGTTTACTCTTTCTTACTTTATCTTATTATACCTATATACATAGCATAATGGATATATATATATATATCTCTCCATTGAGAGATGGACATATATGTGTGTGTGTGTGTATATATATATACATATATATATATATATATATATATATATGTAGGCTCTCTCATTATCTGAAACAAAGCCACTAGTTGTAGCACATGTATCTTACAGTGAATTTAAAACAAAACTCAAATCTTAATTCACCTAGGTTAGGAAAATATTTAACTTTTGAGACACGGTCTCAATCCAGCCATTAGGAATTATGTCTGCCTATTATCATGGGCAATTACAACAAAACTTGATATAGGAAAATCCTCAGTGCTGAGATTACGTTAATACATCAATATTGAGATTATGTCAATATATCAATATTTATTCCAATTGCTCCATCATAATGGGAAGAGATAGCGTCTAATTACTGTATTGAGACCAAGTGTTAAAAGTTAAATATTTTCCTAAACTACGTGAGTTAAGATTTGAGTTTTGTTTTAAATTCACTGTAAGACACATGTGCAATATCTAGTGGCTTTTTTTTTTCAGATAATGAGAGAGTCTACATTTATATCCATTATGCTATTTATATAAGGAATATAGAAAATATAAACCATAATTTTACATTAGGATCATTGTATATGTTTAAGTGTAAGTTATTTTGCTAGCCAGTTTTAGATATTTGAAAACAATTTCATTTTTAATTCAATTTTCCTCTGAGTTCTAACCCAAGTAGCCATAATGTGTAAGGCAATGGGACAATGGACAGCATCCAGCAGGGATACCTGAGAAAAGAGAAAGTGGAAATGGAAGTCTGAATGACTTTTCTAGATCTACTTATTTAAAACTTAGGAGATTATAACATATTAAGGTAAAGTAACTTCTAAGTTTCTTTTTGAATCCCACATGAGATTTACAAAAATAACCTGTACTTTATTAGGTTGGTGCAAACATTATTGAGGTTTTTGCCATTGAAAGTAATGAAAAAAACTGCAATTACTTTTGTACCAACCTAGCAGATTTTTTAAAAATTTATTTGTCCAGAGTATATTCTACTGAATGTTTTTCTTTTAAATTTATCTATTTTTTTGCGTGTGAAATTGCATCAAAATTTAAATATGTCTTGTTCTGTTGTTGATTGTAGAGATACTTTACATCTCCTGTAAATAAAGAAGAAAGCAAACATGTATCCATATGAATAAAAGTAATTTGACCATACTTCTACTAGAAAAAAAAGTAATATAATATTTTTTAAATGTTTCTAGTCCTCATCAAGTACAAGTGGATTTAGTAGCAGTATTTATAATTGCAGCAACCTCAAGTCTGAGGTCATTTCGACTTCTTGCCTTAGAGCAGACAAAAAGAAAAAGGGACAGAGACAGAGAAAATAAGATTTTGTTAGCATTATCAAGAAGGAGGAAGGTAAAGTAGAAGGATAAAAAAGTTAGACACAGGTGGGGTCTTTCCTAAGCTCTCACCCTCACTTTTATTTTTGCTACTTTTCTTTTTTTTTTTTTTTTTTTTTCCCTATCATTTTGTGTGTAAAAGGTTAAGGCAGCATCCATGTTTCCAAGAAACTTTTCCTTACACTTTTCATCAACCATTGTTATTTTAGATCAAAGTGAACTTCTATTAAGCCTAGACAAACTATTTGAATTGGGTATAAAGTCAAGGCCTTCCCACTAGTGTCTTCTACTCCTATCCATACTTTACCATAAAACACTAATCTAATTCTATTGTCATCCTCCTTAAAAATCTTCTACTTCTTATTGTTTACAAATGATTAAAAACTTCAGGGCATGTTATTCCAATTTCTTTACAGTCTGGCTCTTTTTAACTTTCCCTGCTTCAGCCCTGGTGTTTCCTATGTATCCTAACTATATTCCTTTCTGTATGTCTTCTATTTGCAAGGAATCTACCATAGCATGTATCGTGGAGTGTGTGTGTGAGTGTGCACCTGTGTATGTCTATATACATATACACACATATATATATATGAGTGTGTGTATATATATATGTGTGCATATTTACATATTTTTGTTTTCCATTATTCTCTGAGCAACTTAAGGCAGTGCCTTCTGAACATTGTCCAGATTGGCAAAATGTAGGGGAACTTAAATATTTGTTAAAGGATTATCTTTAAATGATTATGAATTAGTGAATGGATGAATAAATGACACCTACCACTTCAAATATTCAGACCTATGAAGACCGTATTTTTCATTATTTTCTAAAAATATTCTTTAAAATATAATAATAGATCTTATCAATGACATTATTTCATAAGTTGGTAAAACTATTGTACAAAACAATATGACATACTCAAGAATAGCCATAAAAATATGCAAACTTTCTGGCCCAAAAGTGTGATTGCTAGAATTTATTACAATACTCCTCTTAAGCTATAGAAAAAGTAGGGAGAAATCAATACTGAAATATAAGACACTTACGTTAACCACAGACATTAGAAAGATTTTCTTCTCTAAGAAATATAGAAAAATCTTAGGTGCTGAGACTATGTCAATGCGTCAATATTTAGAATTCAGAGAAAAATTGAATTAAAAATGAAATGTCTTCACCTATCTAAAACTGGCTAGCAAAATAAGCTTAAGCATATACAATGATCCTACTGTAAAATTATGGTTTACATTTCCTATATTCCTGAAGCAATCCTGATGATGAAAGTTTATTTTAAAAAATTCTGAAAAATATGAACTACACAGAAGTAATCACTAAAATGCATTTGCGGCTATTTATTGTCTATTGCAACACTCAGCTCTGCCTTCATAGCCTGATATCAGCCAAAACAAGGTTTTTGTTTGTTTAGACAGGGTCTCGCTCTTTTACCCAGGCTGGAATGCAGTGGTGCGATCTCCGCTCACTGCAACCTCTGCCTCCTGGGTTCAAGCGACTCTGGCACCTCGGACTCCCAGCAACTGGGATCACAGGCCTGCACCACCATTCCCAGCAGTTTTTTTTTTTTTTGTTTGTTTGTTTTGGTGATATTTTTAGTAGTGACGGGGTTTCCCCATATTGGCCAAGCTGGTCTGAAACTCCCGACCTCAGGTGATCTGCCTGCCTTTGCCTCCCAAAGTGTTGGGATTACAGGTGTTAGCCACCACAGTCAGCCAAGTATTGTTTTGAATGTAGTTGTGTTTCAATAAAACTTTATTTGCAGAATAACTTTTTTCTTTTGCCTTAGATAGAGATTTATTTTTCTATACGTTTGAAAAGAATTTTTTTAAGCAAAATGCCGAAGGTAAATAACAGTTCTCATCTTGAAGAGGGAGCCAAGAGGCTTTCTCAGAAATTCTTTGGGCAGGTGGGGTCAGCTGGTTTCCAAGGCCCTTGGGGCAGCCTGATTCTCCGTCAGTGTTCCTAAGACTTCCTAGAACATTAGCTCCTTAAAGGACCTCCAATACCGAAACTATCTCATTTTACAGATGGAAAAAGTAATGTTCACACCAGAGAAGAGTCAGCCCAAGGTCATCTAGGATCAGTATCACATCTAGGATTCAGGACCAAGGACCTCCAGCTAACCTGCCTTCCCTGGAACCTCACTGTGAGTTCTTCAACCGTGGTTGTGTTTTCAAAGGAGACCTGGGGTTGCTGTTGGTACCACTTTTAAACGCCTGCTTTTGTCATGGAGACCACGAGAACTTCACTCTTCAGCTGGAAATTTACCTGGCTGCACAGTGCTCAGGCAGACACAAGCTTCAGGGCTAACCAGGCCAAGGTAAAGGATTTGCCAAGGCCAAGTGCTGGAACCCACTTCCTGTTTTGAAACAAACGAGAACTTCCACCTGTATTTGAACTGGGTATGTATATTAATTAGTTTGGCAACTGAGATTTTTTTCTTGATGATCAAAAGTCCTAACTGGCCATTAAATATGTCTTTCTGTTGTTGTTGTTGAGAAGGAGTTTTGCTCTTGTCTCCCAGGCTGGAGTGCAATGGCACAATCTTGGCTCACTGCAACCTCTGTCTCCCTGGTTCAAGCAATTCTCCTGTCTCTGCCTTCCAAGTAGCTGGGATTACAGATGTCTGCCCCCACGCCTGGCTAATTTTTGTATTTTTTCGTAAAGATGGGTTTTCACCATGTTGGCCAGGTTGGTCCTGAACTCCTAACCTCAGGTAATCCACCCGCTTCAGTCTCCCAAACTTCTGGCATTATAGGAGTGAGCCACCGCTCCTGGCCAAATATGTCTTTAAAATAATAATAATAATAATAATAATAATAATAATAATAATAACGACTTTTTAATACAAGTGACCTGAGTATGCAAAGTATTTCTAGACTTGGGGTTCTTAAAATGAGGGAAAACTAGCAAAAGCATTATTTGGCAGCCCCTAGAATAGGTCAAATATGAAATAACTAACAAATTGCAGACAGTAGTGTGCTCTACAAAGAAAAAAAGATAGAGCAAGACAATGGATTACAGAAAAGATGAAGTTTATTTTAGATGGAGTATTAAGTGACAGATTCTATAAACAGGTGAAAATTGACCAGACAACTGAAAGAAGTAAAAGAGCCATACTAATATCTCAGGAAAAATTATTGCAGGAAAAAAAAAGAGAAAAAAATAAAATGACCCTGTGTCAGAGGGAGTTTGGGCTGGCATGGTGGCTCATGTCTTTAATCCCAGCACTCTTGGAGGGTGAGGTGGGTCGATTACTTCAGGTCAGGAGTTCGAGACCAGCCTGCCGAACATAGTGAAATCCGTCTCTACTAAAAATGCAAAAATTAGCCTGGCGTGGTGGTGAGTGCCTGCAATCTTAGCTACTCAGGAGGCTGAAGCAGGAGAATTGCTGGAACCTGGGAGGTGGAGGTTGCAGTGAGCCGAGATCGTGCCACTGCACTCCAGCCTGGGTGACAGAGTGAGACTCCATCACAAAAAAGAAAAAAAGAAAAAAAAAAAAAAGATGGGGAGGAGGGTTTGGCATGTTTAATGGAAACGGTCTGTGTGTGACCGGAATAGACAGAACACAGAGAAGCAAAATATATATTTTAATTTTCATTGTTCTTTATTGAAGATTGTATCTTATTTAAGCAGAAATGGTATGATTAAATTGATTGTGAAAGAATTACAAATCTGGAATTTATTGCATGATCAGATAGGAGAACAGATTTGATTTACTAACTCTGTATAATATACCACATTGTAAGCCACCCTCTATTACTTTAGTAAAAGATGTTTCTTCATTTTCCTGCAGGTATATATTTTTTTCTCTAAAACCTTAATTAGCATTGTTTCTTTTTTAATATTGCTGAAAGATGGGAATATAAGTTCCATTTATTTCTTGAAACTGAATATAATTATCAAGTATTGAAAAATAATAATGGGCATCCTTATAATTACTGTTAAGTAGTTTTCTCATGGAGAGAGAATTATAAAAATATCCTTCATTATCTTTCATGGATAAATTATGTTTTTCTCATGAGCCAGAGAAAATTATCACAATGTTTGCCCAGGTGTTTCTCATATGCTTACAGAAGTGAGTAGTGCTATTTTCAGACTCTGTATTTTCTCTGCTTTTTATATGAGTACATTCATCAGTTGTGGAGTTGTGGCATCTGCTGTAAAACAATTTGTTTTTCCATTATTTGATGGCTACACTTTTTCTTTTAGTTTTTTCCTCTTCTTATTGAATCACATTTCCTTTCTTCTTCTTTTAAAAATAGTGCTGAACTGATTTACAAAAATATATATTTTATTGCCTCATTTTAATTTTTGATAATCCTTGTACTGCTTTATTAAGGCGTATATAACTCATAATCCAACTCTTATCGATTAAAAGTTCAGGAAACCAAAGAGGTGGCTTTTTCTCCAATTAAAAAAATCATAATCATAATTTTTGGGGCTGGTGAAAACAGATTGTCAGAAGGCTAATTTTTTCTTAAATGTCATATGTTTTTGGTCACAAACTAGAGATGAAGCTCTCTGCAGGCAAGTATAGATCAATCTCTCTGTGCAACTATTTGTATGTTTCAGATCACTTTTAGTCTTTTGGGGTAGATACAATTGCTTAGAAAAATCTTCAATGCCTCTTTGGAAAACAGTTAGCAGATCTTGAACTTAGTTCTAAAGCTGAGTCCATCACAGGATTTCAGATTCTTGAATGTTATTTTTGTTGTCTTTCTCTTACTAAATAGTCATCACTGAATATTTTGCCTTTGTTTTACTCCATTTGGGCTGCTATAACACAATACCATAGACTGAGTAGCTTATAATGCAGAATTCACCTCTCACAGTTCTGAGGCTGGGAAGTTCAGCATCAAGGTGCCAGCAAGTTCAGTGTCTTTTGAGGGTCTGTCTTCGGTTTCATGGAGGGCCCCTTCTCACTGCGTCTTTACGTGGTACAAGTGGCAAGTCAGCTCTCTGGGGCCTCTTTTATAAGAACACTAATAGAAATATCGAATTAGTGAACTAGCTCTGTTCTCGTGAATTAATCATCTCCCAAAAGGCCCTGTCTGCTAACCCATTTATACTGGAGGTTGCAATTTTTGTGTGTGAAGAATCAGACCTTGGCGGTGACCTTGAGCAGAAGGATGTAAATAACTCTCACAGGCTTAGCGTTCCAATAAGGGAACACTAGGCAAAAATGGGCTTAACACCATCACCTTAGGGGGAAGAATTTCAACATGTGAATTTTGAGAAACACAAACATTCAGACGGTAGCATCTTTGCTTTTTTAAAAGTTAAATGAAGCAAGTTCAGAATTTTAAACAAGCAGAAATATGTATACAGGTAAGGGCAGAGGAATAGTTTAAAATTATTTTAATTAGATATTTGAAATCCTCAGTACACTACATTTGTGAAAAAGAAATGGTGTATGTGACAGGGAGCAAAATAAAACCCTGTGTCATAAAAAGAATCCACTATCAATTATTTAAAAAGATCTTAGTAAGGAAATATCAGCTTCAATATTACAAACTTTTCAGATGTGGAAAATGATTTATTTTCAAGAGTAGTTCAAATGAAGTTTCGCCTTAACAAATGGCTTTTCTTTAGGCCACCTTTAGATCAAAATACTTTATCTAACTTGTACCACTTCTTGGTAACCCTTGATAACTCCTACGTTGTCTTCTCTATTTTCTCCAACTACTCTACTAAAATTTTTCTTCCTATTTCCCCACATGGCTTCAAAAAAGGGAACATGAAAGGGTAATACCAGTCAGTGATAATCATGTGAAAAAAAAAATAATGTGAAGCAATATTTTTTGTTTTTTTTTCCCTTGATGCCACGATCTGATACTTTTTAACAGCAAACTCATACTTAACAAATTTTAAAGATTTTTTAAAGAGTGAACTAATGAATTGGGTTAGGCAAGTTTATCTCAACCATTCTTATGTCCTTTAACCTTCTGCACTTTGCTAGTATTTTACTTTTAGAACACTTAGTCGGCTTGAATCGTATTAATCTTCTAAATATTTCAACATTTCATGCATCTTGCTTATTTGTTTGTTTTGGTAGTTAAAACAAACAAACAAACAAAAAACCAAGTGAAAGTAGTTTAATTTAGAGAGAAACCCGCGGAAACAAGGAAACAAAAATGAGATTGTGATTGGGAAGGAGGGTATCATTATCAATAAAATTGTTTTACTATTTTACAAGTTATTGTTGGAGGTGACAAAACTTTAATCCGACTAGAGCCTTGAAAAGCCAGATTCGAACACACTGTTCAGTAATGCCACTCAAATGAGCAGTGCATTTATTTATTAATTCTTTATTTATTTATTCATTTGTTTGGTAGTGTGTTATTAATTCCACAGTAATTCTGACTTGCCACTTGCGTGGACAAATTGGGTTCCAACAGCCAGAAAAATCCTTCAACAAAGGATGCAGCTGCCACCAGTTGGAATTCTACCTTATGTATTCAGAAATTATAAAGACTAATGTCTTTATAATTTCTGAATACATAAGCATCTACTATATGTGCTTAATACAAATGAATGCCATTTTAATGTACCTTAAAATTTCTAAGCAAATACATGAAAATCAATGTCTAATTTCTTGCTTATTTTCATGGTATACAGATAACTCTGTTATATTCAAAGAGAGCATGGACCTGAAAACAAAATCTGTGTTAAAGTCTCATATGAACTAAAAGGAAAAAATAATTTATTCTTCTGCTACTTCCCTTTTCAGAAAGGGTGGTTGCCTTGTCTTGCTCATTGCAAGAATGAAAGTTCTATGAATTGAATAAAAATATAAATATGAAATAGATTATTTTTATTGAGCGACTGGAAAAAGGGCAAGCAAAATAATCAGTAACTTAGTAGGCAGCAAATTATTGTGCATTTATTTAACTCAGGTTTTAGAAAGTCCATTGTGAAGCTAGTAAAAGATTGTGATTTGAATTATTTCTCAAATTATGGAAGATTTTTAATTAAGACAACAGATGTACCTGATAAATTACTTTTTAATTGATCCATGGATATTGTCATATCTTTATTCACACTTAGATATGAGAAAACACTAAAGATAGACTTAACATGTTTCTAAAATTGATTTCTCTAATTTATAACACATTAAAAAGTTAGAAGTTAGAAACTCCAATTTCTAACACATAATAGTCATGATAATTAGGCCAGTTGATATCATAATTTATGATTACTTCTTGTCAGAAACTGATATTATTGCCATTGAGTAGGAAGTGGGAAGTGGGGCAATTAAACTTAGTGCTAGAATTGTTCTCCTTTTAAGCATAATTCATCAAAATCAACAGTGAGCTTCAAAATAACCAGTAATAAAAGTAGGAAGAGAGATGATTGTCTATAAAGTGCAATTTATGGGTTCTGGATTCACAGAGAAAATAAACACATAGTGAATTAGATAAAAATAAAAGAAATAAAATATCCTGCATGTGTTCTATTAAGATCAAAAGAAAACAAAATTTACATTACCATAGTTTGAAATCTTTATAACACCCTGTTTGTTGATATTGTTTTGTTACAAAATTGACACATAGACATGTTAACAGCTACAAAGAAACAAATAAATAACTCCTTCTCACTTTTAAATATATTCTGGATTCCAGAGGATAGTCCACACTCTTGTGTAATTGTTTAAATGTTGAAATTGCTGGCATTGTGTATGTATTTACATATTGAAATGTCACACAAAGGGTTTATATTAATTTACACTTTTTATAAGCAATGTAAGTCCTTATTCTCTACCGTTTCATCAATATCAAGTATTTTGTACATTACTGATTTTGCCAATTTAATATGTGAAGAAAAAGCCCACAATATAATCTTTATTTTGTTCAGTGGTAAGCAATGTTAAACATATGTATTTTAAAGGTCCTATTTTACTTATTGATTTCAAATTATCTGGTCATGTTTCCAAATATTTATAGGTTCCATTCTGTGATTTTTATTCATTTATGGAAAAGTTTCATTATTGGTCCACAGAGATAAAGAAGGATTCGTATTTCATGTGTTCCACATGGCTGTTCTAGACCATTGAAATTCCTGTCCACATACTGTCTTATTTTTTTAATAGCTTCACATACAAAGTAGGTTAATATACATGATCTTTTAATTCTTTCCACATGTAAGGTATTTAAAACGTATCATTATTATCATCATTTCAATTTTAGACTTAATAAACTGAACCTCAAAATGGTCAATGACTTGATCGATTTCCAAAGAAATGAAGCTGATTTTCTGACTTCTTTCGTATTTTTTCAAACTACATATATTCATTACATTTCTTTTACTAACAAAGTATTACTTTATCCTTTCTTATGCACCAGCATTTTTATTGTTTTAAAAAAATTAAATGTATTCTTATTAATAAAAAAAGTCAATTCCTTGGAAAGTTTTGCTCAAACCTGTTTTACATTTCAATATTCCCATAATTGGCCATAGGCTTTAATGATATTGAACTACTTCTTTCTCTGTTGCTGCAGGCTTATTCATAGAAGTGAATAACCACATGATTTTAACTTTCTAAACTGGCCCTGAATACTTTGTCTTAACTATTGTCAAATTATTAACCACTTTGTAAAGCTGAGTTCAGTTTCTTCTCCTCAATGAAAACGTTCATGGTCATATCAAAATATGGTTACATTTTTTTCTCACTCTCTGAGATTCCTTGTATTTTATAATATTTTCATATAAGAAAATGAACTGTCCATTTATAGTTTTTCAAATAATGTTTATAAAATTATACTCACTAGTTACTAATATGCAGTTTGGCAACAGAATTAGACTATATACAAATTAATAAAGTTAGTTGTTGGTCACAGTTAACAATAATTTTTAATAAGCTTGGAGTTGAAGATATTCAAAGGCACTCAGTATTTTTTTAATTAGGAATTGCAAAGAAAAGTAAAAGATAAGAAATGAGTATGTTATTAAAAATGTAAAAGATCAGTGCAATCATCCAAACCCAGTTAAGACTGTGTAACAGTGCAAAACAAGGTGTTTCTAATATTTCTAGAATATGACTGTCTTCCCCTTATACTAGGCTCACTATTCAAATGATCTAGGGAAAGTAATTTTCTATTGGCAAGACAGAAAATAGCTATTGGGAGGTGGAAGATGGGAAGGGAAGGGAAGGGAAGGGAAGGGAAGGGAAGGGAAGGGAAGGGAAGGGAAGGGAAGGGAAGGGAAGGGAAGGGAAGGGAAGGGAAGGGGAAGGGGAAGGGGAAGGGGAAGAAACATATGTCAGGAAAGAACAAGAAAAGGAGGGAGAGAGAACTAAGAAAGGAAGTGAGGAAGGGAGGGGAGGAGAAAGAGAGGAAGGGAGGATGAAAAATGAGATGTAGAATGACAGCTAGACAGAAAAGGAGAATGGGAAAAATGAGAGGCAAACAGGGAGGGGAAAAATGGAAGTAACCTAGATGTGGCAGTCAAGAGATTCTCAAAGATGTGTATACAAAAGAGGGACCATACCATACCAGTATCCTGACCATAGCAGTAACTCAATGCATGATTTGTGTTCCTGTGTCTTTTAATGACACAAGTCCTGGTACCTTTGATGAGGCTCTTATAGTCACAGAAGGACTCTGCCACCAGAATAACCTAGTTTGCATAAACTTTCCTGGTGTTTTCTTTCACTCCTCTATCCAGATTGTAGAGTATGCCTTACCTTATTTAGCTGAATTGTTAATAGGTGTACTGGGTAAATTGACTTATAAATATCTCTGTATCTAATCATGTATCAATTTCTCAAGTTATGCTCTTTCACGTATTGGTTTCTGTAAAGATTATTTCATTTCATAATTTGAGGCAGTTTTATAGAATGAAACATATACATATATTTTAATATCTGCCTAAAATATACAACATTGAGTTTCATTCAAATGTGTAATGCCTTCACAAATAAAAGGTAGCTAGTGTTTCATGTTGCTGTTTAGAAGTTTATTGAAATATGGCAGATAAAATGCTGTAGAGGTATTATGTTTAATAATTCAGTAGTTGCTTCAAATATGCTATAAAGTGTTGGAATATGGTCGGTTAACTTTAAAATATAGAATAATAAAATAATTGGATTTAAAATTGCTTCATATTACTTTTGTTTAATAAAAATAAAATTCATGCCTTAGGTGCACCCTTTTAAATCCTATCTAATTTCTGATTCTTAGAGTTCTTAAAAAGAATATTGTAATGACTGAACAGAAACATTATATCTGATTTTGTACTAGAAAATTGAAGTAGCATGGGATCATGGTTAAGTAAGAGCTTTATAGTAGTAGCAAATAGTTACATAATTACTGAAGTATAGCTGTCACTGGAAATAGAAACCTGCAACGAGCTTATCATAAAAGTAGCAATTTCAAATTCACTAGTGTTTAAAATTAAAGCTTAGTAATTCATTGTGGATGTATTTCCTTAATGGTTTCAGGAAAGTCCCCTGCTTTCACTGAGCATTTTCACTTTGTTCCTTATGTCTTTCCTTTCATAATGAAAAAGTTGTAATTTCAGATTGGTAAAACAATTGTTAGGATTTTGTGAACAAAACACTCAAAAAGTTTTGTATCATGAAATAATGATTAGTCAATTTTATTTATTATTATAACAGACTATCTTAAAATTCACTGGCAGATGATTCACATTATGTTAGGTAAACCAATTTAATCAATAGTTTCCTCTTCTGACATATAATTAGCTGATGGATGAATTTAATTTGAGGTGTAAAAAACCTTCAAATAAAAGTGTTTACGGGAGAAAATAATGGCTATTAAACTCTATTTATGGAGTTTTCCATACATGTGTTACTGTCTTAAGAAGTTGAAATGAGATTTAAGAAATTGAATAATATCTAAAGAAAAAGATAACATTTTTTTCTTTTTTTTTTTTTTTTTTTTACAAATTGGTTTACCATGAAAAGCATTTGGACAAATGTGTCTATTGCCATGCAATATTGCTGAGGGACATTGACAAAATTAGTCCCTAAAAAATGTAGGGGAGTTTATAAAAATAACCACAGTTTGAGATAATACTGAACACAAACAGTAATAAATAATTATATTGAAAAGGTTTAGAAGAAAAGATAATCAGTTTGGTAATTAATAAGATTTTTTTCACATAATATTTTAAGTACTAGAGGAATATGGTTCAATGATAACTTGTATGTAAGGCACTTTTCTTGTCAATACTGAATACAAAAGCATAACTATCACATAATATAGACATTCTTTTATTAAATATTTTTAAGAATTTATTTTTAAAATATTGTTTATTTAGAAAAACCTAAAGACGCTACCAAAAAAAAAAAAAGTTAAAACTGATAAATGAATTCAGTAAATTTGTAGGCTATGATACCAATCTACAAAAATCAGCAGCATTTCTACGTGCTATCAGAGAACAATCTGAAAAAAAAGAAATTAAAGGACAGGCGCAGTGGCTCACACTTGTAATTCCAACACTTTGGGAGGCCAAGGCAGGCGGATCACCTGAAGTCAGGAGTTTGAGGTACGCCTGGCCAACATAGTGAAACTTCGTCTCTACTAAAAATACAAAAAATACAAAAATGAGCAAGGCATAGTGGTGTGCACCTGTAGTCCCAGCTACTCTGGAGGCTGAGGGAGGAAAATCGTTTGAACCTGGGAGGCGAAGGTTGCAGTGAGCCAAAAATCAAGCCACTACACTCCAACCTAGGGTACAGAGTGAGAGTCCATCTCAAAAAAAAAAAAAAAAAAAAAAAAAAAAAAAAAAAGAAAAAGAAAAAGAAAAGAAAGAAAACTATTCCATTTACAATAATGAAAAATATCTAGATCTGAATACTCTTCACAGAAAAATTAATTCAAAATTTTATATGAAACCATGAAAGACCTCAAATAGCAAAAGCAAACCTGAGCAGAAGAACACAGCTGGAGGCATCACATTACCCGATTTCAACTTATGCTATAGAACCATAGTAACCAAAAATGTATGGTCCAAGCATAAAAACAAATAGACCATTAGAATGGAAAAGATAATCCAGAAATAAATCCACATATCTACAATGAACTCATTTTCAACAAAAGCACCAGGAACACACATTGAAGGAAGGTCTGTCTCCTCAGTAAGTTGTGCTGGGAAAACTGGATATCGATGTGCTGAAAAATTACCTACACCCCTATCTCTCACCATACACAAAGATCAAATCAAAATGGATTAATTTACTAAATGAGAGCCCTGAAACTATGAAATTCCTGGAAGAAAACTTTGGAGAAATACCTCAGAAATTTTGTCTGGGCAAAGATTTTATGAGTGAGACCTCAAAAGCACAAATAACTAAAACAAAAATTGACAGATGGGGTTGCATCAAGCTAAAAAGTTCTGCACAGAAAAGGAAATAATCGAGAAAGTGAAGACACAAACAACAGAGTGGGATAAATTATTTGCAAACTATCCATCAAACAAAATTTTAATAGCCAGGATATATAAGGAACTTAAAAAAACTCAATAGGAAAAATATCCTATTAAAAAAGTGGGCAAAATATCTGAATATATATTTCTCAAAAGAAGATAGACAAATGACCAATAGGTATATGAAGAAATGCTCAACATCACTAATCATCAAGTAAATATAAATCGAAGCCACAATGAGATATCATCTCACTCCAGTTAAAATGGTTTGTATGAAAAAGACAAAAATGTTTGTATACTGTTGGTGGAAATATAAAGTTGTACAGTCACTATGGAAAATAATATGGAGGTTCCTCAAAAAAACTAAAAATAGAACTACCACATCATTGAGCAATTCCACTGCTGTGTATAAATTCAAACTAAAGGAAATCAGTGTATCAAAGAGACGTTTGCATCTCCATGTTTGTTTCAGCACTATTTACAACTGCCAAGAAATTGAATCAATCTTAGTATCCATCAGTGGATGAATGGATAAAGAAATGTGCCATGTGAACAGAATGGAATATTATTCAGCCATAAAAAAGAATGAAATTCTGTCATTTGCAGTAACGTAGATGGAGCTGGAAAATATTGTTAAGTGAAATGAGACTGGCACAGGAAGACAAATATCGCATGTTCTCATTTGTATGTGGGAGCTAGAAACTTGATCTCGTGGAGGTAGCAAATAGAATAGTGGTTACTAAAGCCTGGGAGGGATAGTAGAGAGCGGGAGATGAAGGGTGCTAATTAATAAGTAAAAAATTATATTTGATAGAAGGAATATGTTCTAGTGTTTGATAGCACAATAGAAAAACTATAGTTAAAATAATGTATTGTGTATTTATAAATAGCTAAAAGAGTTTTGAAATATTTGCAACACAAAGAAATGATAAATGTTTGAGGGGCTAGATATCTCAATTACCCAGATTTAATTATTACACATTGTATACAGGTATCAAAATATCATATGTACTCCATAAATATGTACAACTGCTATGTAACCATAAAAACTTTAAATAAAAAAAGAAATTATAAAATAATTATAAAATTATTTACAATTTTACAAGGATAAGAAACTTTCCTCAATATATCCATAGGTATTAGTTTTCATGTGTTTTTATAGATAATACTTTAATTAATATATGAAGCACATTATATGTTCTGTAAATATTAAGAAAATAGAATATAGGATAGAAATATGGAAGTATAAGTATTGGAATTAATATAAATAGAAATTTATATAAATAATAAGAATCATTATTTAGTGTTATCTAGCATTATTTGGTGTATTGATATAAGGTTGATTTTCAAATCAAACTGAAAAGTAATATTTTATTACTAGAAGATAAGTCATTTTGTTTGATAGAGCAGTGCTATTTGTTTCAGAGACTTAGTTCAATGTTTTAAAAAAAAGCAAAAAAAAGCAAAATACTCTCCCTCCCCTTCCCCGTAACCTCAAGCACCTAATGCCTGCAGGGCTTAAAACCTAGATGACTGGCTGATAGGTGCATGTATAGCTATGTAACAAACCTGCATATTCTGCACATGCATCCCGGAAGTTAAAGTAAAATAAAAAATAAATTTAAAAAGACAAAATAAAGGGCAAAAAAGCCGCTTATAGAAATAAAAATGTCCAAATTGTTAATTAAAATAATATTCTAATATCTACAAATCTTGTCTCCATGTGCCATTCAGTATAATTTATAACCACATTATTCTACAGTTTGCATTTCTATTCTAAACTTCTCACTCTTTCTGGATATTCTGTGATCCTACATTCCCCCATGCTTTTATATTCGGTTATTGCAGGATGGGAAGTTACTTAATTATATTTCCCCACGTATATTGACTACCCTTTAAGACATATCTCAAAATGTCTAGTCCTCCAAAATGTCTTTCCTGATTCTTAATTAAAATCTTTCTTTTTATTTCCACAGCGCTTTGCTTGTTCCTCTATTCAGAGCAAATTTTAATATGGTGATTCATGGAACTGAATGGTGACCTGTCATTAATCTGAATTGTATGTACCAAAAAGTTTGAAGGAAAGGCAGAAGAGAAAGGTAATAATTAAGATAAGATGGACATATCAATAAATTAGATATCCTTTTTTAAAGTACAATTCTACTCTTATGATTTTACTTAAAAGGAAATAGAAATATATGTCTACAAAGACAATCAAATCTGAATGATTGTAGCAGCTTGGCTTATATATATCGGAAATAATTCCAGTTTTGATTTATAGAAGAAGGGACAGTCACACTGTTATTTCCATAAAATGCAATAAAAGGCCACTCAATAATACAAAGAAACAAATTTATAATACACATACCAACTTGGATGAATCTTATGGATATTACACTAATTGAAAAAATTTAAAAAGAAATATACATCTTCTATTGTTCCTTTTACGTAAAGTGCTAAAACAAAAACAAATAACCTGTAGTAAAAATATTCAGAAAAGTGGTGGAGGTGGGTGAATGAGAATAAGTAGAAAGGAATTACTGTGATGATGGAAATATTCAATATATTGATAGTGTATGGGGTGCATGTGTATATGTAATCATCAAAATGTATTAAATTATTCATTTAAAAATACATTTAATAAAACTATACAAATTTTCCTTTTAAAAGAACTATCAACAAATACAAATTTTATTTGGTAAGTTTACATTTTTCAGCAGCATAAGTTGTCAAATGTAAAAGTATTTTCTATTTATCAAGGCATTAGATAAGAAGTAAATATATAAAAAAATTACAAGTCAGAAAAGCATTACGAATATGCAGAGAAGACTAGAATATACCCTGTGTATTGAAATTAGAGCTATTTACATGAATTCATTACACGCGCGTGCACACACACACACACAAACTTATTGAGAAGTAATTATTAATGAGTCTCTTGTGTTTTTGACCTTATTCTGAGGGAAAAAAATAATGTCTTAAAAACATCTGTTTCAGTTATCTATCCAAAGATATTTTATAGCAAAAAGTCTCGTAGGATAAACACAACCCTTCCCTCTCTCCCTCTGGGTAGGGGACATATTTGCTTTCCGATCAGATTAGTAAAGATAATGTCTCACTCAAGTGCAAAGTTGGGACACGTTTTCTTCAGCTCCTTTGTAATGGTGAGGTTTCCCAGAAGTCAAGTTTCCTCAGTGGTGACATAAATCTACTGTGTGGGAAGCATCCACCTGGACCAACTTACAAATCGGGCCCCTGGGGAAGCTCATGCTTCCTGCTGTGAGAAATAAATCCAGGAATTCTGGGTCTTCTGTCTGCATCTATGAACCTGTGCAGGTTAATTTCTTAGTTGCCAAGTAGAGTAAAATCTCAGAACCCACAGTTTCTGATAATACGTACACATATATTTTCTAAATTTTTCTGTTGAGATGACCTATAACCAAGGAAATAAAATAATCCTGATTATGCCTAGCATGAGGATCCTGATGCTTACACATTCTTTCACGTTCAAAGGAGGCATGACTTCTTTAAGAAGGTGCTGAATCTAGTGCTGGTATCCTGACAGACAGTGGAGAGGAAAAATCTTCCCAATGCACGGAGAAATTAAGGAAGTGCTAAAAAATTGATGGTAGCAAACCTTAACCAAGTGATTATATTTTAACATTACTAATTTAAGAACTAGTCAATATCACTTGTCTCCCAATACCTGTATATGACACTGAGAAGGACACATCACTTTAGTAGAATTCTTGCCTAAATTATATCACCTAAATGTAATCATGTGAAAATATCAATACAAGACATCCTGCAATATAAAAAGCCTGTGCATTAAGAAAAATAAAGGTCACAAAAAAAGAAACTCTGAGGAATCAGTCTAGACAGAATGAACCTGTATCATAATTACCCATTATAGACTGGGTATTGATGGCCTGCCAAGTCATAATGTCTACTGAATCCAGCATCAGACGGAAATGGTGCAACTTAGATTAAGCATGACTAGTACCATAAGAGGCAAGTAAGCTACATGAGCTGGTAGCAAAGACTGCCATACGTTTGTATCATTACCCTCCCAGGGCTTGGACTTATTGCCACATTGGGTTGTCCATCTGAGTAGCTGAAGATGGATGTAAAGCCCAAGCTAGGTTTATGGGTGGGTTGGCCTAATAGGCATGAGCAAGCTGAAAAAGTATAGTAGCAGCCTCACAAACACATTCTGGCTTGGCCCTGAGTGCTATTAGAGGGGAGAAATTTTCCCAACAGTCAGAGCTGAGAGCAGTGCACCTGGTCACCTAATTTGTGTGTAAGAAGATGTGGCCTCAGGTGAGAATATATATATATATTTATATATATATGGCATTAAAATATATATATTCCCTGTAAGTGGCAAATGCCCTAACCTGGTCAGGGGTCTGGAAGACAAAAGCCTAGAACATTAGAGGAAAGAAAGTCTAGGATAAAATTTCATGTGCAAATATATGGAAGCGCTCAGAAAGCATGAAATGTTTATATCACATATTAATGTCCAAATATCTCTCTATCTGTACCCAAATGAACAAGTGCTGGGCAACTAGTAGACCAGAGGTCAGCAAATATTTTCTGTAATGGACAGATGATAACTATTTTAGTTTTTTCAGGCTACATATTATCTCTGTCACATACTTGTTTTTGTTGCTTGTTTGTTTACAAGCCAGTAAAAATATGAAAACCATTCTTAACTCCTGGTCTGTAAAAAAAAAAAAAAAAAAAAAAAAAGGATATAGGCTAAATTAGGCCTGTGGGTCATAGTCATCCGACTCCTGAAGTAGACAAATAGCTCGGTCAATTGACATTAGCCAGCCTTTGTCATCAGCTACTTTAGAACTAGCACTATGGGTCAATAAGTAGTGTGGCCACAGTGGCTGAAAGGGAGTCCAGGTATGCAGGTGGTAGAGAGGAGATAATCCCTGATGAGCTGAAGAAGAATGTTTTGGGAAAGGACATGTAAATTAAGCTCAGTAGCTTTTATACTGGGTTGGCTGGGGAAAAGCCTGATGGTCGAAATGTAATATATATATATTTTTTATAATATTGAATATTACTGTCTTTAACATGTGATTAGAATTATAAATAAATTCTAATGTATTATTATAGTATTAATCACAATTGCCTTTAGATGCACATTTACCATAGTCTACATTTTTTGCTTACTCGGTTCTTGCTTCCGTCTCCATGAATTTTCTTTTAGAAGCGTAAACTGAGTTAACAAACTGCTAAGTGAAATATGTTCTATTTACCAACTTGGAAAATTATACTTGTGTATTATAAATACTGAGTACACAATACTTGAATTCACTCACATGCCAAAATGAACATTATGGAACTGTAAGAGTTGGACTCCAACACTTTTCTCCTCACTCTAGTTTTTTCCCACATCCTGAGGTGCCTTGCACACATGTATATGGGGACCCACATCTGCCCACAATCTTAGAAACAACCATGATTGGCCAGGTGTGATGGTTCAAACCTGTAATCCCAGCACTTTGGGAGGCCGAGGTGGGTGGATCACTTGAGGTCAGGAGTTCGAGACCAGCCTGACCAACAGGGTGAAACTTCGTCTCCACTAAAAATACAAAAATTAGCCGGGCACAGTGGCATGTTCCTGTAACCCCATCTACTCGGGAGGCTGAGGCAGGAGAGTAGCTTGAACCCAGGAGGGGAGGTTGCAGTGAGCCGTGACTGCACTACTGCACTCCAGCCTAGGTGACAGAGTGAGACTCTATCTCAAAATATATATATATATATATATATATTTCACTGGAAGATATATATATATATATCTTCTTCCAAATACGTATTATTTACTCTATTTCCCTGATGTTTGTAACAAATGTCTGCTGATTGTTTGGTACTGTTCCTTCCCCGATATGGAGTTCAGCATCCTGGAAGGAGCTGAGTATAGGCTTGACTGAGTATAAGTTTAGCTTACAACTCATTTACAATGAAATGGCTATGGACATAGACAAATGTTGATTCTCCAGCCTTAGCCCCCCTAGTAGCTGGGATTGCAGGTGCCCACCACCACACAAGGTTAATTTTTTGTATGTTTAGTAGAGATGGGGTTTTACCATGTTGACCAGGCTGGTCTTGAATTCCTGACCTCAGATGATATACCCACTCCGGACCATTAGAAAATGGGGATTCCTGCTATATTCCACAAGGCCATAAAGAAGACACCTTATTTTTCACAGACATTAAGAATAAAACGTCTTTAGAATAAGATGATTAATTCTATTCTAGGAGAGAAATAAATCCACTTATATAAAACTAGAACAGTTTTACTTTGTGGATTTTGAGTTTTGGACACATTGGTGTTAGACCAACAGATGAGTTAATTAAGCTGAATACTAACAAAATAATAAGTATCTAAAAATTTTGTTAAATGCAATTTTGATCAGGTCAGGGATTTTGAGAAAGACAAATTTGAAGCATAAAAAGCAGAACTATTTTTGAACCTCTTATATTTATGCATGAGTGTACTATATTAAGGAAATGGTCAAAAATTAAGTTATAAATGTTGTCATAATAAAAGATTATAAATCAAGACTAGTCACAAGATCAAAGAGGAAACAAAATGTTAGAAGAAAAAGTTTTAAAGAAATTCAAAGTGTTCTGGGTAAGTCTTCTGATGATTTTGAAGTACATACCAAGTGTTTCTTAATTTTAGACTTATCTCTCTTTTTTTTCTTTTTTTTGAGGTGGAGTCTCACTCTGTTGCCCAGACTGGAGTGCAATGGCTCTATCTCGGCTCACTGAAACCTCTGCCACCCAGGTTCAAGTGATCCTCCTGCCTCAGCCTCCTGAGTAGCTGGGATTACAGGCTCTTACCACTGTACCCGGTTATTTTTTATTTTTTATTTTTATTTTTTGTATTTTTAGGAGAGACAGAGTTTTATCATGTTGGCCAGGCTGGTCTTACACTTCTGACCTCGTGATCCACCCGCCTCAGTCTCCCAAAGTGCTAGGATTACAGGCGTGAGCCACCGAATCTGGCTGACTTGTCACTCTTAATTGCATAATTAATAAGGCATTTTAAGTACCCTCAAAAATAGTTGGTAAACATTATAGATTTTCTTCAGGGTGCCACTTTATCATAGTTTAATTACTTTGGAGATGCTTATAGACAGAGTTTTCATGAAGATGAGCCTCAATGCAGTTGGGTGGGACCAGAAATTCCTCTCACAATTCACTGTTGTTAACACACAGATGAAATAAACAAGATCGAAGTGAGATAATGAAGCTCACACCATTGTTTTCTAGGTGACATCTCTTCCATTGCACATGATGTTTGGTTTCCAGTGATAGCAGCATCTTCCACTGCCTATTCTTTCTGTTTAAAACAGGATGCTTTCAAAACAGGGCATTTCAAGGTTAAATTTTTCTACTTCTAACATAATATTTTAAAAGATCTTATATATTTCACTAAAAAATAATTATTGCAAGGATCTGGAAGGAACAGTAGGAAATCTTCTGGGGAGGGAATCATGTCTATTTTCCCTGAAATAATATGTGCATTCCTGACCTAATATGTGCATTCCCGACCTTGTGGTTATACTTGCTTTAATCTACTTTCATTTTTTGAGAGGATTGGGTGAAAGGTCTATCTGTCCTTATCTGACCTGTGAGGCTTAGTTTTACTGATTGAGGATAAATCTCATCTGCATCTGCCTGCTTCTTTTCATCCTCCTATTGCTTTTTTTCTTTCCCTTCCTGAAAAAAAGTCATTTGCCAATATCTACTTCAAATGCTAGAGCCTAGTGTTACCCTGCTTCCACTCACAGTACACTTCAGCAAGGAGCAGATGATGTGCAATAGCATTCTTAGGTATGATGCTGGATTCGGGCAGAACTGCTAGAATAAAATTCCCTGGAAGATCACCGGGCACCAGATCTTACAAATAAAGATGTTCTTTAAATAAAAATAAAATAAAATAAAATTTATCCAGTCTCATAAGTTGCTTAAAAAATCAATAACATTTTATTTTAAATCAGTAACTTGCCTAACATTATTTAAATTATTCAGAATATTCTTCATATGAAAAATAACTTTAATTAAAGTTAACATTATACACTTTGGCTAATCTATAAAATGTCACTGTCAGTTGGTAGATTATTATAAATTGTTTTATTAACTTATAGATAAACTTATTTACATGATATAAATAATAACTTTACTAAAATTTATTTGAAAAATGTAATGATGTTATAAAATGTTTGTTTGAAAATAAGCATGTAAATTTCCTATTGCATGTGCAAACATGAAAAATCTGTGTAAGATGAAATAAATGACTGAGCTTGTGCAATAAATATGTGTATTTAAAGATGTATAGAAGAATTATAACTGGATGTGTTTGTTGAGAAATTAATTTCTTTAAGTGACATTTTATGTTTTAGGATGGCCGAGTCAAGAAAGAGTCCTCTAACCTTTATTACTCAATTAAGATATAACATCTGAATTCCTCCAGGATGGATTGAGCTAGAAATGTCAAAAGAGCAAGGGGCAGCTAGTGGTATATCATGAAATCATGGGTGAAATATTAATCAATGCAATTATCTCATGAAGATAAGTGGTGATTGGAAGAATATATGGCAATGATTTAAGAAAAATGGCTATTGAGCAGAACAAATGGTATTGTTTATGGGGAAATAATCCTAATCATAATGAACTATAAGTAATGGCTCATTTAATCTCCACAAACACATTGTGAAATATTTCACGTATGTTTTCTCATTAAATTACTGCACCAAACTTATAATTAAAATAAAGAACTAAAGAAACTAAGACTTAGGGAATTTAAGTAAAGTATCCATGTTCTCAGAATGGTTTTGAACCTAGAATTTATTCTAGACTTCCAGTGTGCACACATAACTGATATCTACTGCCTCCTTAGCCACCACAGCACACTACACTATCTTCTATTTGTATTGTTTCACTAATATTCTATATTCCACATATCGTGATAGAGCAAATATGATCTCAGATATTTTCTACACTTTGGTATTTTATATTCAGACATTTTATACAGTTTGGTAAAATTAATTTGCACTAATAAATTAATTCAATGAAACAAATACTTTATTTTTCTGGCACAAATGTCGTTTAATCCAATGCTGTCTATTCATTGTCTGAAGCCCTGAAGCTGCCAGTGGGCTGTTGTAATTAATATACAGGAGATTATGCTTAAGAAACATGCCTTAAAATTATAATTATCAGATTCAAGTTGATACTGTGTCATAATCACATGACATTTCCCTAGTCTATTTCCACTCTACTTGCCATAATAATTTTATACTTTTTAAAATTTTCTTCAAACTTTCATCATCTCTTTCTCTATCCTCTTACTCAGCTGAAATTGTTGCTTCTTATTTCACAGTAGAAAGAAATAGGAGTTAGAAGAGGGTTTCCCAAAGACTTACCATCACGTCTAACACTTCACCTCTTACCTGCATTCGTATCTTACTTCTCAAGTAGTACTATGAATAAATTGCCCAAGTTCCTGTTCAAAACAATACCTTTGTTTTATTTCTGCGCAAGATCCAACAGTCTTGTTTTTAAAGGCAACACTCTGGCAATGTTCCTTTCTCTCCTGTATCATGGATTTCCTCCTTGTGACCTGGATCGATGTAATCTTCATACAAACATGATTCCCTTCTTCCCTTAAAAAAGGCCATCTCCAACACTGGCCCATTTCTCCATTCTTTGCTCATTCTGGTTCGAAAACTCAAGCATCTGTCCCTGTCAGTCCACAGAAACTAACATCCATTTTGCTAACTTGAATGGTCAATTCTCAGTTACGTTATTCGCCTTGATTTAGCAACTTTAGAAATTCCAGCTCAATCTGTCCTCGTTGAAGCTTTTTTTTTTTTTAACTACCACAATAATACACCCTCCTGATTTTACTTCTAATTCACTGAGTGTTTTTCTTTTCCTTTGGTAATAAAATAAAATTCCCTCAAAATAAGTTTTACTATGTTTTATCCACGATTTGAGTTGGCTTAGATTTGAGTATACTTAATATAACATTATAAACAAATGAAGTATGAATAATTAAATGTATATTTGGAAAAATATAACTAGAAATACTAGAAATCTAATAATTTTTCCTAGATATTTACTCAAATATACCATATACTTATTAAAGAGGATAAGTGTAAAATCTAAAGAACATGACAAATAGCCTCAGGATTGAATGCCAAGTGATTCCGTGTATAAAACATTTATAATATATACATGTGTGCGTATGACTAAGAGATTATATGCACACAAGTGTAAATGTTATGTGTTTTATATATAAAATGTACAAGTAATATAAGCATTATGTATTAATTAACAAAATCTTATCTTACTTTAGAATTATATCGCACGTGTATTCATGCTGCTTATTTGACATCAGCACAACCAAATTTTCTCTCTTGCCTTTCACATGAGTTTCTAAGAATTCAGTTCTTCCCCATACTAAATCTGCAAGACTAAGTTTTTCTAAATTAAACTCATTAACTTTATTAAGATTAACCTTGGCTTTTGTTTTGTTAGTCTATTTAAAACTTTAAACATAAATGTACTAGTCTTCATAATAACTTGAACATATTTGATAATCCTACATTTATGTTATTATTTATAATAATAATAAAACAACTTAATAGAATACTGTCAAAGAATGACTACCATTAAATATTACAGGCAAAGTTTGTACTGGTCGAATCATTAATTATATGTGTTGAAAGGTTGAAATCTAGTTAATTGTACAAACTAGTTGATTGTACAATTTTCTAGCTTGGGGTTCTTCTTTCTATACACAAACAACTTTGCAACCAATAATCTTGTCTAAAATGAAATAAGTATTATTTTGGTATAACTTGTTCTTTAAGGAACAAGTTACAGCTTATTTATTGTTTCTCTCTTCTAAGTATTCACACATTTGTACATTTGTTCAATTTTTTAAGCCACTCAACACAATGTATTCACTACCTACTATGTGTGAAATCCTACTGTTGGTATAAATGAGGTCTCTATTAACATGTACTTTATCTTCTAAAGTAAAGGTATAGGTCAAAATAGTTTAACCCTAATAAGCTCACCCTCAATTGTGAGGAATATTTATATTTATTTGGCAAAATGTATTGGTCTGTAGGCTTTCTTTTCCTGATAATATATTTCTTACTGTAAAATAAACTCTTACATTTGGTACATTACTTATAACTCTTCATTATCTAGATTAATTTCACTTCTCCTCAACCAGGAAGGACATAGATTTTTTCCATAAAAAAAAAAAGACAAATCATAGTAAGTATGTAAGTCTTTAAGTAGTTATACATTGGAGTCTTCATTAATTATATTTTATATTGTACATAATGAAACACACCCTGTCAATGATTGGTGACTAAATAGATATGAAGATAAGGAAACAGAGCACCAGACATCTCTCTGTCTCTTTACATCCCTCTTTCTTTCTTTTGTATGATATTTGAAATGTAGAAATCCATATTAAATAGTTGAAAAATGTCTTTTTGTCTTTCTGTGTAATCCATATTTTTTTTTGTATCAGTTACTTGCCTATAACAAAGTATTGTTGGTTTGGACTAATTTTATTTTTATTAGTATGATCATTGTTATTGTTGCTCTTGACCCTGAAGAGCTTTTTATGTGTCCATCAATGCTCACTTTATTGGTTAGACTAATCAACTGTATGATTGTCAACTAAGTACAGAAATTTTAGACAGATATTTTACTCATCTGTTTAGCTGGATATATTCTGAAAAAGAACGCTGAAAACAGCTGCACTCCTAAAAAGATATCCCAGTGCAGTGAAGTTTAACTGCAATTGTTGCATGCCTGTAAATTTGCCTGTAAGTGACTGAGGAATAAAGAATGGTCTTTAAAAAGTTTCTAATAAAATTATTCTGAAACCCCATGGTTAGAGTTTCTAGACAAATTGGATTGTATTTCAGTCTAAAAGAAATTATTATTATTTTTGAGATGCAGTTTCTCTCCTGTTGCCCAGGCTGAAGTGCAATGACTCGCTCTTGGCTCATTGCAACCTCTGCCTCCTGAGTTCAAGAGATTCTCCTGCCTCAGCCTCCCAAGTAGCTACGATTACAGGCATGAGCTACCATATCCAGCAAATTCTTGTATTTTGAGTAGAGATGAGGTTTCACCATGTTGGCCAGGCTGGTCTCAAACTCCTGACCTCAGGTGGTCCACCCACCTCAACATCCCAAAGTGCTGGGATTATAGGCGTGAGCCACAGCACCTGGCCAATTATTTTCCTTTATGATTCTTAAAGCCACATGCTACTGTAGTTGCTTATGTATTTGGCTTTTTCTTTCTTTTAGAAAATAACATGCCGTTCTTTGCTAATGTAAAGTAGCCACTGAGTATATATTCAATCTATAATTATGCTCTTTTATTAATTTTGCCCATGATTCTTGTTTAGTTTTGCTTCCTATTGCATAATAACTTGGGGAGGCATACCCTTCAGAGCAGTGAATGTATACAGTAGCACGAAATGGTGGAGGTTGTTAGGTGAACATTTGAACTCAGATTACTATTGTGTGGGAACCAGAAGACAAGTATTATCTGGTATGATGAAGTTTAGCAATGACGTGGCTGTCAGAAAAGTCAAACTCTTTGAGAAGGGCCAAGGGTAAGTGAGAGAGAATTATCCACAATATTTGTTGTAGGAAAGAATAGAGAATGCAATTTTATGAGAAAAAATGGTAATAAAAGAAAGAAATAGGCTACCTTATGAAAAGAATGAAAATATCTATTGTCTAAAATTTTTTAACAATCATAATCAGAGAGACCTTTTCTGCTGTCACGAAATTAGAAGCACCTGCTGCTGCTGGTAGTAACAATTCCTGACTCTAATATGTCAAATAGATTTTTCAAACATTGAAAATTACTGTTGTCATGGAGAACTGCAACTGCCTATGAATGAAAATAACTTTTTTTATATTGTTAAGAACAGTTTAAACTGTTGCTTTTCAATATGTTACCATCGCCAAAGACAATTATTTATGTCTCATTGATAAAGTTTGCCATGCAATCTAATAATTTTTACTATATGAGAAAAATTAATCTAGTCAATAATCTATAGTTGGGTAATTGGTTTTCAATTATGTATTGTTTTCAATGTTTCAATTTTCTATCATTTATATAAGGTAGTGTATTTATTACCATTAAAATGACTTAGGTAGCATTTCCAATGAAATAGCTTTGATTAATTAGATACAAATTATATTTAAAAAAACACTAAATGATATGAGGTCAAAAGTACAACATTTAGATAAGATAAAATGGTTAAAATATACATGATTATAAACCATTATATTTAGTGGAGCCCTATGTTAAAGTTAATATTTTTCTTCTTATTTTTTGCAACACAACATGCAAAAAGGGTATGTTTAAAAAATTAGTTTATTTTTTCTATTACAATTGAAGATGTTAAAAAATTTGAAAGATGACAAATAGCACAATTGAATAGAAACATCTATCAATGTAAGTCATTTATTTCTAGTTTATTCATTCAATATAAATATTTCAAGCAACTAATGTTTACTGGCAAATATGGCACTGAATAAATCTGAAAAATATCTCTGCCCTTATGGGTCTTGCATAACTTTATTATTACATATAATTATATGTTAATTCATTATATTTTACATTAAATATTATTATTATTTCTTTGCCAGAGACATATTTGACATTGTATTGTAAAATCTATGACACATAATATTAGAATATTTCATCACTCCAAAATATTCTATACCTCAATTGTGACACTGGTTACATGGATGTATATACTTGCCAAAAGGCATTAAATGGCATGGTTAAAACTTACAATTAAACTTAATTATTAGAACTGTGACATTAAAATTACATTTAAAGTAGTAAATTACAACTCAGTAGTGTAGTTTCATAAATGCTGGATGAAAATATTTTTATTTATTTGTATACATACAAATTACATACACACATCTAAATTTCACATATACATATATATATTTACATATACATGTATGTTTACATACATATATAGAAATTATATATAGAGAGAGAGAAAAAAAGAGAGTGAGGAAATATATTTTGATAACATTTGGGAATTACAGGTTAAAATATATTTGTTGTATATATCTTAAGGTTTTCACTTTTCTTTAAAACAAACTTATTTTATCTCTGTACACCTTTCAGATTCCCATTATGACTTTACTGAGGTTATTAACAGATAACATAGGAAAGGCCTCACATGAACTTTGAATGATTTAAATAAAAACAAAATTATATTGTCTTACTAGGGTTATATTTACCTTTCATTAGGTCTTTCATGTTTAGGAATATTTTATAAAATATTTTTGCAAAGAAGTTAAGAAAAATAATTTTTTCTACCTATTTGATACTCATTAAGCTCTCAGTGATTTAAAAAAAACAAAAAGGGACATATCTTAACTGTGATTAATGACAGAACCATTTCAAAAGAAAATTTATAGCTGAAGCCTCTGAGAGTAGCTAAGTCTGTGCCACAAATTATAAATGATCGGGATTAAGAGTGATCAAGGCCGAGAAGCAGCAATACAGAAGCTGTTGACCTGACTCCTTTTCACTGATTCAAATAAACCGGTATTGACCCAGAAATAGAATTACCAGCATTAACCTGAGATAAGAATGATTCAAATGTCACACTACTAACAAATAAAATAAGAAGGAAAACCTAGATCTTTTTCTTAAGATTGTTTTAAAAAGTAACACAAGGCCTTATGTTATAATTACATAAAAGTGAAGGCAGGACTATGTCGTGTCATATTAGAAAATAGACAAGAAAATCAGTATGGGTTACTGAGAACAGGCTTTCCAAGACATGAATAATTATATTTTTAAAATACCAATTTCTTATGCTGGCTCTGTTGCTCTAAGTTACCCATTGTCTCTTTTTTAGTCCCTTTATTTCTACTTCTCACTCCCTCTTCCTTATCCCATTAAATATGGACTTGTACTTCAGAATGTAGATCATCTCTTTTCTCCTCCAGGAAGCCTTTCTTGCTTCATTCAACCTCCAGCTTGTGCCTGGGTACCCTTTCATCCTGTTTGTGCCCATGACACACTGTGCACATTCTTTGCCCAATATACTTTTCATATGGTATTGGAGTTGTCTCTTTACTGATCTGTGTCCCTCAGTAGCAGAGAACTCCTTAATTAAGGTATTTTTCAAAAAGCAATTTCCAGAATGCCTCCCCTCTTATTTTATTTTATTTTTTATTTTATTTTATTTTATTTTTTTGAGACAGAGTCTCGCTCTGTTGCCCAGGCTGGAGTGCAGTGACGCAATCTCGGCTCACTACAAGCTCTGCCTCCTGGGTTCACGCCATTCTCCCACCTCAGCCTCCCAAGTTGCTGGGACTACAGGCGCCTGCCACCACGCCCGGCTAATTTTTTTTTTTTTTTTTTTTTTGTATTTTTAGGGGTTTCACCGTGTTAGCCAGGTTGGTCTCGATCTGCTGACCTCGTGATCCGCCCGTCTCGGCCTCCCAAAGTGCTAGGATTACAGGCGTGAGTGACCGCGACCGATCCCCTCTTATTTTCTAAATAACGTATTCTTTAGACCACTTTTAGGCACGTTGCAATTTGTTTTCATTTATTTACATTATAGAGTATGATCAATTGTTGTGGAAGTCTGTCATGTTTCTTCCATTTCCAGTACTTCACACAGTGTCTGGCACACAGTACACATTTCAATATTTGTTGAATGAATGTGCAAATGAATGAGTACACAGTAACTTTCTTATCATCATATGTCCAGCGACACTTTTTTATCTAACACATAATAGCTATCTTAATCGTAAAAAGACTTGTGTGAAGTATTAGAAACAAGAAAATTAAAAATTATTTTTGTTTGTTTGTTTGTTTTTAATTCCCCTGCCTCAGCCTGCCCAGTAGCTTGGACTACAGGTGTGCTCCACCATGCCCAGCTAATTTTTTGTACTTACAGTAGAGATGGGTTACACCATGTTGGCTAGGTTGGCTTTGAACTTCTGACGTCAAGTCATCTGCCTGCCATGGCCTTCTAAAGTGCTGGGATTATGGCATGAGTCACCATGCCTGGCCAGAAATTATTGTTAATATATAAAATTCAACTACTTGAGTATGTAAATTATGAGATGGTATATCAATAGAGGCAGAGAATAAGCTGATACTACCTAAACCCTGGGTTATATAGTATATACTATATTTTCATCTAATTTTATTTACCAATTAACATCCTAATGTCTGATTTCTCCATTACAAAATGGACTCAGTTTTACAGATGTCTTCTAAAAAATCATGGAGAATAGCAACTATGTAAGATATTAACATACTTTAGAAAACATTTATTCCAACCCTATTGTATTAAAATGAGTAAATTTAGACTCCTTGTGTTAGGCAATAGCTACCACTTATATAGTACATCTGAGCTGTTAAAAATTGTTTGTAGATTGCCTTATCATGTGGGTTTCACATATAATCTTAGAGAAAAACCAAAGGACCTGACCAAAGTACCATCGATACATGAGCAGATATTTGAGATGTTTTCTACTTTTTGCTATTTAAATATATTTGAAATGATTATTTCTGAACAAATTTCTCTGATGAATTTCTAGATCTCCTTCAGCTATTTTAGAAATAAAATTAAATTATAAAAAATGAATATAAATTTTTTGAAATCGTTCATAGTCTTGCCCTTTACGGGCAAGATCTATTAACATTATAGGTTTTGAATCATAAAATATCATTAATAGAACAAAATAGAACATAATTTTTAATTGTTTCAACATTATTTGTCTTTTACATATTTTCAGATAAATACAATATTCATTTTACATTTTCATTGAAGTCGATATATTTGCATGGTAACTGAAGTATAATATGAAATTTTCTACTTCTTTAAGGTCTTCCTGCTTAAATAAGTTATACTGATAATGGGGACTACAAAGCAACATTTTAAAAATATGTGATAAACACATAAAAAGTGTCATACAAGGTCTCTTTAAGTACTTTCAAGAGTGAATATGCATATATATATTTTTTAAATTTCTACATAGATTTTTTATTTTTTACAAAATTTTAATTGTAGATATTTTTTAATTTAATAAGTACTTTCATTGACATCATTACTAATGATTACTTCATACCTTCACAAGAACACATCTTAAGTCAGATAATGACTTTCATATTGCTAAACTGAATGAAAAACAGAGTACATACACCAAATTGCAACAGCGTTTTTCAGTAAGTTATGGGATTTTGTTGATTTACTTGTTTCCTTTATATTTTCTGTTTTCAATATTGAAAATATTAACAATGTAATCAAAGTAATTTTAAACATATTTCATTTATATTTTTATGTAAAACAAATATATATTAAAATGTAACTATAAATTTTAGTGAAAGGGCTGGGACTCAGTTTTGGAATTAAAGTGGCTAAATTTTAATAAGGAAAACATTTTTCAAAGCATGTGATACAAAGCTCTTGAATTAAAATGACTGAGGATGAGTGAAACAGAGCATAGAATAAATCTTCTCAAACGAAATAGCAGCACTCTGGAGGATTACTGCCATGCTCTATTTCTTTCAGTTTGTTCCTGTGGTCTATCATTGTAATACAGACATAGTCGGTAGTTGGTCTCAAATGAATTGGTTAAAATGCCCAACTGGAAGAAAAACGCATATAAAAATTGAATCATTTCTAAGTATTTATTGGTCTCAAATGCTAAAAATTTCAGAATTTGAATATGCTGAACGGAAATGAAAGGTATATTCTATACATGCTAATAATTTACATGGTTTATACAAGTAAAATATTTAGACCAACAAAAATTGTATATGGCTGAAATAAAATCCACAACCTTTGAATAAGAGCAAACATGTAATATCATCTTTTATGCATGTATATAGCATTAAAATACATGTTTATAGAATTAGCATGTTGAGGAATGGATCATGTTATGAAAGAAAATATGGTGGATGAAATGGTCAAAATGTTAAAATGTGTAATATTAGGTTAGTGCAAAAGTAATTGTGTTTATTGGCATTGAAAGTAATGGCAATGCTTCAGTTTCTCCTCCTCATCTAACTGCCATATTCCTAAAAAATTACCAAAAGGCAAACTAAAGTGGTATTAATTATAGTCAGGGTTCAGCCTATTTTGTAAATGCTTATTATTATTTTTTTTGTAAACCACTCCCTTATTTCCTTCAGTGACAATTCAGATTCCCCGTGCAACTGTGACATTTTCTGATATATTCAGAGATAATATGACTGATTCCCAACTGGAGAGTTTGTCTCTATATTATTTGAAGAACACAGTGATATTGATCTGTCCAGATATTAGTAACCACTTCTACCTAGTAACAAACATTTACCTAGACAACTTACAAATTTAGATACAAAGTAATTAAATAATCATCCATATATACACATTTATAAGCTACTATCTTATAAACATTACAGTTCACTTCATCTAATGTGAACTTATTGTTTCAAAGGTGCAATATCAAAGTACTAATGCCCTTATTTGCTGAAATGCAAAGCAACAGTTCTATGGATCCTTCCAACCTTGTTAGAACATTTAAAGTCTGTAACCAGTAACCATGGAGACTGTTATCTCCACAGAAACAATCCTCTCAAATTAGCTGTGAAAGGAGGTCAACTAGAGGATTGTAATTTCCTTTTTGTTTTACCTTTCTAGGTTGCAGACACAAACACAAGACAAATTATATTCTAACAATTAAAGATAATGGTAATTGATCATAAATATATATTGCCCTAAATATTGAATCTTCAACTAAAATTTTCAGGAAAACTTCGGTAACGTTGATATATTCCAAGTGAACTCTTATGTATTTCATATGGTGATTCATACTGTTTATTTCCATATACTTGGAACCAAGGTAATATAAAGCCAAATCCATGTTAAATCAGTATATGGGATTAAAAAATGTTTATCAAGGATCAGTACTTAAGTGCCTTAATTAAAAGTGATCTCATTTTTTTTTCCAGGAATAACTACTTATCTAATGTTTGAAATAATTTTTAATTTTTAGAATGCTGTTTAGCATAATTTTTAACTTAAGATACAAATATTAATAAACAGTATTTAAGTCAGACTATAATCTAATTAGAAAATGTCTGCCTAAAATATTTTAAAGGTTCATGCTTGAAATCTAGCAACAAATACTGAATTACAATAAGCCACAAGATAATAAAATCATCACAGATCCAAATATATACAGATATTGGTTAAAAATGGCAGATCTGTGCAAGATTAAATCTTAAAACCATATGCTTTATTAACAGCAGATGTGACATTTAACAATTGTGCTCTAAGCAGCTTCAAAACACACACTAATTCCCCTTTTAAACCACCATATCCATTAACATGGAGATAAACTGGTGCCCAAGGTCTCTTCCACTTTCCAAATAATTGTTTGAAGTGCCGACAACTCTATTTGCTCTAAATATTTTCATTCTTCCCTCACCCAAGCAAAGTGCAATTTCACTTTATTATTCTTTAAATTTCAGGTGCCCAGGGTTAAATATGCTGGAAAACAGCAGTCTTCTCTTATGTGTGGGGGATGCATTTTAAAAGCCCCAGCGGACACCTGAAACAAGTATAATGTGGAACCTTATATGTACTATGTTTTTATTCTTATATATATGTGCTTGTGGTAAAGTTGAGTTTAAAATTAGACACAGTAAGAGATAAACAACCACAATAATAAAATAAAATAATTATAACAAAATACTGTAATAAAAGGTATCTAAAATGTAACATTTATTTCTGGTATTTTTTACCTAATAATTTTGGAGTATGATTGACCATGCGTAACTGAAATCACAGTAAGTGAAAACATAGATAAGGGCTGCCCATGATATTAATATAGAAGAATGTACAATATGTATCATGAAAAAATCATAGAAGCTCAAGCAATAAAATATTAAGTTGTAATATTTTAAGACAATACAGAGCCTAATCAGCAAAAAAATAAATCTATACTCCTACCTTTAGACCTTATGTGTGTTTGTGCTTTTGTGCTATTTGAAGATTCAGTAGATGATAGATCAATCACACACAGTCAAACTACTAAAATAAAATATACTTCTAAAACAATAGCATTACAGCAATCTAGCTGTTTTTATTAAAATATTAAATTATCATACATATGAAAGCATAGCACATGTGCAGACATACACATGCATGCACACATAGGGAAAAGACTTTAAAGCACATAATAAAAAGAGGTAACAAAGATCTGAGGATAATGTATACATTTGATCCTAGATTAAACAGGTGATCTGAAGTGAGGATTAGATTCAAGCTGAATTTCTTATTGAAACTGAAAGACCATTTAATAAGAAACATGCAGCATATGTAAATGTATAAGCATGCCAGAATAAATAAAATTTAATTTGTTCCTGAAACTAAAATTTCAGATCCATTTATTATTTTACAAAATAAAACTATTTATCTCCACAAATGTATATGTGTTGAGTTCCTGTTAAGTGGAGCAACAATTTAAAGTGGGTTAAAGATTCTAACCTATGGATTCTGAACATTAAGTTAATTTCAAATAATAGCAAACATCTAAGGGTTAGCATTTGGTGGAAGATATGAGTATACAGTGGTAAAATTGGGGCTCCCTTGTGGTGATGGAAATTCTGTTTCCTGATTGTTATGGTGGTCACACAGATCAATATGTGTGATAAAATTAAAGAACTATAGTAAAAAATAAAAAATGAAGTGCAAGTAAGTGAATGTAAAACTGTTCAAATATAAATATGATTTAATTAATTCATTATATTGCCAGTGTACATTTCTTGGTTTTGACACTATAGTATAATTAGGCAAGACGTTCTAACTGGAGAAATTTGAGTAATTGATACGTGAGGTTCTCTGTACTACTTTTTGTACCTTATGTGACTGTAAAGTTTTTTTATGATTTCTTTATATTTTAAACTGTTTTTTATGTTCAGGAGTACATGTGAAGATTTGTTATATAGGTAAATCCGTGTCACATAGGTTTGTTGTACACACTATTTAATCACCCAAGAATTAAGCCCAGTACCCAATAGTTATCTTTGCTTCTCTCCCTTCTCCCAACCTCTACCTTCAACTCTCCGGGAGACCCCAGTGTCTGTTGTTTACTTCTTTGTGTTCATGAATTCTCATCGCTTAGCTCCCACTTACATGTGAAAACGCCACACATAAGTCTTCTTTTCAAAAGTGTCTGTTCATGTCCTTTGCTAACATTTTATGGGCTGTTTGTTTTTTTTTCTTCTAAATTTGTTGAAGTTCCTTATAGATGTTGGATAGTGGACCTTTATTAGATGCGTAGTTTGCATAATGTATCTTACATTCTGTAGGGTGTCTGTTTATTCTGTTGATAGTTTCTTTTGCTGTGCAGAAGCTCTTTACTTTAATTAGATCCCATTTGTCACTTTTTGCTTTTCTTGCAATTGCTTTTTGTGACTTCGTCATGAAATCCTTGCTCTTGCCAATATTCTGAGTGGTATTATCTACTTTGTCTTCCAGGGTTGTCATAGTTCTGGGTTTTGTCTAGATTACCTGTCCAATGCTAAATGTGGAGTGTTAAATCCCCAGATATTATTGCATTTGCATCTATTTCTGTCTTTAATAATATTTTTAATTATATATATAATAAATATATATAATATATATTATAAATGTATAAAAATATATATTTGCATGCTCTAACATTGAGTACATATATTTATAATTGTTATATTATTTTGCTGGGATAATGTATTTATCATTATAAAATGACCTTCATTTTCTCTTTCTGCAGCTTTTGTCTTGAAATCCATTTTATATAAGTATGACTACACCTATTTTTTTTTTTTTTTGCTTTCTATTTGAATAGAATATCTTTTTTTCCTTTTTCAGTCTATGTGTGACTTTATAGGTGTAGTAATATTCTTGTGGACAGCTTATAGTTGAGTATTTTTAAAAAATCAGTTCAATAACTCTATGACTCAATTACTGGATAATTTAGTACATTTAGATGTAATAATATTATTGATAGGTAAGGACTTAATTGTGACATTTTGTTATTTTTCATTGTTTTGTTGGTTTTGTCTTATTTTCTTCCTTTCTGTATTCCTATGGGTAAAAGTTATTTTCTCCTATAGTAGTTTTAATTTTTTGATTTTTACTGTTTGTGTAACTGTTACGGGTTTTTCCTTTGTAGTTAACCTGAGACTTGCTTGCAAGTAACATTTTAGAGCCAATTATTTTAAACTGCTGACAACTTAATACTAATTACAGAGGAAAAAAACAAAAACAACGAGCAGAGAGAACACTAAAAACCTTAACACTTTAAGTGTATTCCCCATGTTTTGTGACTTTTAATTGTCTCTGCTTTTTTTGTATATAATCTATCTGTTAAAAAGTTGTTTTATTTGGAAGCTGAGGCAGGAGAATCGCTAAAACCCAGGAGGCAGAAGTTGCAGTGAGCCGAGATCACACCACTGCACTCCAGCCTGGGTGAGAGAGAGAGACTCAGTTTCAAAAAAAAAAAAAAAAAAAGAAGTTGTTTTTGTTATTATTTGGGTATTTTTTAAGTTTTCCTTAAGAAATATGAGTGGTTTTCACACCATGATTACAGTGTTAAAGTATTCTACATTTGTCTATGTACTTACTATTATCGGTAAGTTTTATACTGTCAGATGATTTCTTCTTGCTAGTTAACTTCCTTTTAGTTTAGATTGAAGAACTTCCTTTAGCATTTTTTTTTATAAAATAGGTCTGATGTTGACAAAATCTCCTATTTTTTGTTTGTCTGGGAGAATCTATATGTCTTCTTCATGTTTGAAGGATAATTTTGCCAGATACTTTAAAAAAAAAAACAAAAACATTTTTTTTCTTCTTCCCACTCTCACCTGACTTGTAAGGTTTCTATTGAGAAGTATGTTGCCAGATGCCAGATGTTTGAGAGCTCTTTTGTATGTTATTCTTTCTTTTTTTTTTTTTTTTCTGCTTTTAGGATCTTTTCTTTATCTTTGACCTTTGAGAATATGATTTTTAAGTACCTTTAGGTAGTTGAATCTTTTTTGTCTGTCTTTTCTTGACGATCTTGTATCTGAATATTGATTTCTTTATTTAGGCTTGGAAATTTCTCTGTTATTACTTCTATGAGTAAACTTTCTACCAAGTATCTCCCTCTACCTCCTCTTTACAGCCACTAACTCTTAAATTTGCCCCTTTGAAGCTATTTTCTAGATCTTGCCGTAAGCTTCACTTTTTTTATTTTTTATTTTTTCTCTTCTGACTGTGTATTTTTATATAGCTTGTCTTCAGTATCATTAATTCTTTCTTTTGCTTGATGAATTCTGCTATTGAGAGACTCTGATGCATATTTCAGTTTGTCAATTGAATATTTTAGCTCCATAATTTTTACTTTATTTTTACAGTGACAATCTCTTGATTAAATGTTTCTGATAGAATTTTGAATTTCTTCTGCTTTTTTTTTGTTTTCTTGGAGTTTGTTGAACTTCCTTAAAACTCACCTTGATAAAGTTAAAAGATCATACCAAAATATGATTAAACTATACATCAATAACATAAAGATACCTGGAAAACCTCTAAATATTTGTAAATTAGAAGACATACATACTTCACACTAACACATACATCCAAATGAAGTCTAAAGAGAAATTACTGAAAATATATTTTGAACAGACTGAATATGAAAATGCAACATATCCAAATTTGTCTGATGCAGGGAAACCAATATTTAAATAACAGTTCATAGCATTTAATTAATAATCAAAATGAAATTTTAAAATTACATTAATAACATAAGTCTTCACATTAGGAAACTACAGATAAAGGAGAATTTCTTTGCTAACACAAACAGAAAAAAATACATAATAAAAATTAGAGTAGAAATCAATGATAATTTACACATGGAAATAATATAAAAAATCTATAAAATAAAAGCTGTTTACTTTAGAAAATCAATTAAAAAGGTTATATTTTAGAATGACTGAAAACAATAGCAAAAATATATGACACAAATTATCAATATCAGAAATGAAAGAGAGTTTATTATTACTGATCCTGTTGATATTAAAGGATAATAATAAACACTATAAACTATGTTAGGCACACACATTTATTAATCTAGATAAAATGAACCAATTTTTAAAATCACCCAACTATGAAAAGCCACACAAGATCGAAAGGATAACAAGAATAGAGCTAATAAAGAAAATAAATTAATAATCTTGCAAAAATAAAATGTAAAATTCAGATGGTTTCACTAGTAAATTCTACCAAATATTACATCAGAAGTAATATATATTATTCAACATTTCTTCCACAAAATAATAGCAGAGGAAAACACTTTCTAACTCATTCTATGAGGCAACATTGTCCTTACACTGAAGTCAGATAAAAACTTTGCAAGAAAGAAAAACTACAGACCATTATCTCTCACAAATATAGGAGCCAAAATCCTAAATAAGTATTTGGAATTTAATTTTAAAAAGTATAAAAAGGCTGGGCGCGGTGGCTCACGCCTGTAATCCCAGCAATTCGGGAGGCCGAGACGGGCGGATCACGAGGTCAGGAGATCGAGACCATTCTGGCTAACACGGTGAAACCCCGTCTCTACTAAAAATACAAAAAATTAGCCGGGCATGGTGACGGGCGCCTGTAGTCCCAGCTACTCGGGAGACTGAGGCAGGAGAATGGCGTGAACCCGGGAAGGCAGAGCTTGCACTGAGCCGAGATCACGCCACTGCACTCCAGCCTGGGCGACAGAGCCAGACTCCGTCTCAAAAAAAAAAAAAGTATAAAAATAATTATAAATTATGTTCAAGTTAGTATAGAAATCTGGATCAAAATTTAAAAATAAAACAATATATTATTTCAGATTGGGTGCCTTTATTAAAACATCTCATATACCCCATAAATATATACACCGCTATGTACACATACAAATTAAAATTAAAAAAATTTAAAAACTAAAATCAGAAAATATAATCTATGGCATCAAAATGTGAAAGATGACAAATCATGATCATATTAAGTGATACAGAAAAAGCATGTGACAAAATTCATAAATAGCTCATGATAGAAACACTCAGAACCTATGAACATCAGAAAAGTAGATCGTCAAAGAACATCATCAAAATTTTAGTGTTGGTAAAAAAATCAATGCTTTCCCTCCATCCCAAAACAAGGTAAAATATATACTCTGTTATTCAATCTCTAAATGGAAATCTAAATCAGTCAATAGGACAAAGACAAGAAAATGAACTTAAATATCTATAGATTAGAAAGAAATAAATACAACTCTCTTTATTCATAGATAAAATCTTTGTCTATATAAAAGATCCAAAAAAAAATACAATAAATATTCTTAGATTGTTAAACAATATAAGCAAGGGTAGAAAGCAATGATAGAAATATTAAATATGTTCAATATATAAATGTAAATTGCTTACTTATCATCTATGAATAATTAAAATTTTAATTTAAAGAAATGCCAATTTCAAAATCACTCAAAAAAAAATACAATTATAACAAAATAAGTACTGGAATTCTATGTAGAAAACTATAAAATACTGACATATGTAATTAAAGAGCTAAATAAATGGAGAGCTATTCCATGTTCAAGGATTGGAAGACTCAATATTTATTAAATGGTCTAAATTTAACATTTAAGCTATAGATTCAATCCCAATCTAAACTTACAGTTCCAATCACAGCCCAAGTAAACTATTTCATAGTGAAAAACATATTAATTCAGACATTATATTGAATGAAGAAAGACCTAAAATAAGCAAAAAATAAAAATAAAGAATAGTAAAGAAGAAGAGAAAGGTGGAGGGCTAGGATTATTTGAGTTTAAGACTTTCTACCAATATAAATAACAAAAAAGTATGACATTAGAGAAAGAATAGACACATATATAAATGTAACAGAATAGAGAGCTCAAAAATACACCCATGCAAATATAGTCAGTGACCACTGACAAAGTCACAAAGGCTTTACGATGAACATATGACTGTCTTTTAAACAAAGAATCCTGAGAGAATTGAATGTCTATATACAAATGATAGATGAATAAATAAGAACCTGGATACAGACTTTAACATTACTCACAAAAAATAACTCAAATTAATTATGAATTTAAATGTAAAACACAAAACAAAAATGTGTGCATTATCAGTACTCACTTTTACATATTGTACCCTTTTCTCCTGGCAGCTTTTTAAATTGCATCTCCTCATACAAAGATCATCCATACAGTTGGCATGTTGTTGCTTTTCTCAAATTTAATTAAAAAGCATATAGCACAAGCTCTAGCATAAAGTAGATGCAAGAACAGTATAAACCTCCATCATGGATTTCTATTTGAAAGTTTCCAAATAAAATATGAGTAAAAGAACCATAAGATGCAGGAATTAAAACTCCAATGGAGTAGGCAGTATCAGCTTCCTTACATTATAAAACAAACATAAATATATAGATTGTATAATCCTCCTCCTTTGACTAAGGGTGTCATCAATCTGGCTCTTGCTTACCTAGTGAACCAGAAATATTTTTGGCTATGGCAAATTAGGGTAGAACATGGATATCAATTTTTTTTAGAGAACACGGATATCAATTTTTTATAAAGGCAAATTACTGAAAATCCACCTAGGGAAACACATTCAAACATGTCAGTAGAACAAGACAGTATCAGTGGTAGTATTAGCATTAATGTCAGTTTCCTAGGGGTTACTATAACAAAATACCACATGCTGAGTGATTTTAAACAACAGAAATTTATTTTACAGTTGTAGAGGCTAGACATCTGAGAAGATGTTAACAAGGCCATGCTCCATCTGAAGACACTAGGGAAGAATTTATTCCAGAACTCTGCCCCAGCCTCTGGTGACTCCTTGACTTGTGGTAGCAAAACTGAAGCTTTCACTTGACATTCTCCCTGTGTGCTTGCCTTGGTTCTAATTTCCCATTTTTCTTAAGGTCACCAGTTACATTGGAAAATAGACCCACCCCACTTCAGTATGACCTCATTATAACTAATTATGTCTGAAACGATCCAATTTTTAAAGAAGGCCGCATTCTGAGATACTGGAAGTGAGGATATCAGCACATGAATTTTGGGGTACATAATTAAACTCATAAAAGGAAGTATCAAGGACTAAGATTCAGCAAGATGAGAAGCAACTTTTAGAAAATGGGAGAATACCAATGTCAGAAATAACATCTTGAATTGTGTAAAGTGGTTTGTATACCAGAAATTAGTGGCCAATTAAAGGGTTCAAAGTTATTGATATATATATATGGGTACGTTATACAGAGTGATGTACTCAGGTATGTAAAGTTAAAATGAGCACTATCCATTATTATATTATTTAAAACATCTACGCATCTATAGATTAAACTTTGCTTTTTAAAATATAGCCATTCCCAGTCTTGATTTACACAACATACAATATATGTGTATATATATGAATACATATTATATATGTATACCTATATATGTATGTTGTATAAATATATGTATATATTATTACAGAACTATGGCAAATCTTTTGAACAGAAACAAACTTAGCTCTTATAATCACTTATTTAATAATAATTAAAAATAAATTTCACATTTTGAAGAAGAAATCTAATCATTGCACTGGGGCTGGGCATAGAAAATAATAATTAAATTTTATTTTTGAAAGCAATTCTATAATGAATATTTTCAGACAAGTAAAATAAAAGCATTTGAAATAAACCACATTTTATAAATTTCAAGATAAGAACACTTGAGTCAGTTTTTAAAAATTGGCCTTTGTATTACCTGAAAAGGTAGTATCATTTCAGATTTACATAGTATAAATCTAGTTATCCAAGTTTCTCTAAATACTCACTGCCTCTGGCTCACATAACTGCAAACACAACCCTTTTGAAAAGGAATCCCTTTTGGTACCCAAATTTTGAAAAATCTAAAACAATTACATTTGTTTTAATAAAGAGTCAGTTTTGAAACAAACAGAATAAACTCTCATACTTTGAGACAAGATACCAAAAACTACCAAAGTAATACTAAGTTTAAATGAAAAAGGTAATTTCTATATATAAAATAAAGCTGTACTCACTATTGGAACTCTGTCTTGATGTTTTAAAATCTTTATTGTAATGCATTAATCGTGATACTAAATGAATATATATATTTCAGTATTTGCCATTTGAAATGCTTTGGGGGCATATAAATTTTCTTTGAGAAAATATGAAAACTGTCATTTGAAACAACTATATAATCAATAAATGTCAAAAATATATTTAAAATTCCAATGCTTTTAAATAATAAAAACTCTTTTTGATATTGTAAGAGCATTCCCTACAAATTATCCTAAAGTTGGTATTATAAACTGCTTTTTAATATAATTTCCAACATAGGAAGTACTCAAGAATAACTCTACATGCATATGCCTTTTATTAAAATTAAATAACTATCTACATTTGTTTTATTAGCTTTAACATTCTCTCTTTTATAATTTACGTATGTTAACACTTATTTCACATTAATATCAAGATTCATATAGAGAGATATAAAGAGAAATATGTTGAGTTTTCTGAAATGTTTGAAAATAATTTGGGAATTTATGATCATTGTATTTGTATTTAAATTATTTGGTATGATTTTTGCAAAATACAAAGGTATATTTTTAAATAACCTTCTGTTTGAAAAATAATAAAATCATTAAATTTAACATTGATACCATACATAACATTAATACAATAATATTAGCTAATATTACAGTCCACTATTACCTAATATTCAGATCATCTGCAAATCTGTTAAATTGTTAAAATTGCCAAAGATATCCAAAAAACAAGAAAAAAGCAAAAATCCCAATACTCAGTTTCATAGAAACCTGTTAACTTGTGCTGATATCCTAAATAATATAATTTTTGAAGGTAGATTTTTAAAGGATCGGGCTGAAGCAGATGGGGTTTGTAAGATTCTGGAGTACAGAATTCGTTAAGGTAGGTATTGAGGGCATGGCTGTCTAGGCATCTAGATGTTCAACAATCAATGTAACTTCACTTATGACTGAATTAGACAAATGAAACATTATAATATTATAGTACTCTTTTAGGTTAGTTCCCCATAGGGAATCATTGAGATAAGAATTCATGTGCAATTGATTTATTAAACACTACAGAAATAGTAAGAGAGAGAGTACTAAAATAGGAAAGGGTGAGGAGTCACAAATAATTCCCAGCCCCAGACTGGTTTCATAGTGAAATCATCAGCATAAATTACAACTCAAGAATTTGTTTTAAAGATCTGTGCAAGAGATTTTGGGTTTTGGTCTCCCTTATCAATAAGTCATTTATACCTGAGTGGGTTTAAACTCTCAGGCCCTTTTAGTTTTCTCCCTTTGAGGGAGAAGGTGGAGCGAGGAGAAAGGGACAAACCTATTCAGAAGACTGCAGGTGTCAGGCAAGAATAGCAAAGCACACAGAATCTTTAAATTGAATCCAAGGGGATATAGATGGGAAAGGATAGTGTCTGCTACAATGCCTTACAGGAATTGAGGAGAAAGTTTAAAGGCAAACTGCTTATCTCATGATGTTACTAAAAGTAACACTTCCAACTTCAATGCTGCATAAAAACTATACTTTGAGGTAGAATATTGATATCATAATTATTATTTCTGCATTGGAGAGTAGAAGTTGGCTATATTTTTGGCTGTTAAATATATTTTGTAACCTTTCACTTTGTATCATTTGGTCATTCAAATATGTGCCACTTCCATTACATCTAACTTTGAGCACTTTTTAGCATAAGTAAAAATAGATTGACTTTTCATGTTTCTATTTATGTTTTCCATGGGGAAGATATTGGAAAATTAATTGTACATCCCTTTAAACTGAGGATAATAAGTGATTACTATTTTGAAATAAGAGTGTTATAAATGAAAACTTAGCGACCAAATATTACAGGGACAGTCAAATGCAATATCTGGAGTTCTCACTTGATGGGGTGTGTGTGTGTGTGTGTGTGTGTGTGTGTGTGTGTGTGTGTATGTGTGTGTGTGAGAAATAAAGACTTGAAAGGAGTGGTGTCTGTCACAATCTAGAATGTAGGTATAAAAACCATTTTGTGAGTCAGGGAAGGGGAAGGCCTCCGTAAGGTAGCAAATAGATAAGCCTGCAGGTAGAGGTACTTCCGGTGAGGTGTGTCAGTAGCAATTGAGCTAAGATTTAATCTTTTTATCTAGTTTGCCAGGTGCTAGATTCACATATGTGTGGCCCATGAAATATAATTAGTCATAATGAGAACTAATCTTAAAAAGGCTCAGCCTTTAAAACTGTTTTAATTAATCATTTTGTAAATATCTGATACAATATTTTAGACGTATGGTGGTGATATGATGTTAAAATCCCAATGCCCCTAGGATTCCTTGTTTTAACACTGCCACCTATTCTAGAATATCTATGTTTTTGGAACAATTTTAACAAAATAAATCAAACGAGAAGAGCCAGCATTTGAGCTCAATACTCATTTCCAGTAAGGTGATTTACTTTCCAGGCAATCAGAAGTCTGTAATACAAAGTAATATGGACTTCTGAATGCAATATCGTAACAATGAACAAATTGGTAATAAGCGCTATGAAGAAAAAATGAAGCTGCGGGGTAGAAATAAAGTGACAGGACTATTTTATATAGGGTTCTCATGTAAGGCCTCTTCATGGCAGTCACATTTAATAAGAGACCAAAATGAAGAGGCAAGTGATATGGCTCTGGAAAAAAGTGTTTGAGGCAGAATAAGTAGCAATACAAAGATTCTGAAACAACAGGGTACTTCCTTTGTTTGAGGACCAGAAATAAGACCTGCATGGTGAA